>NC_092872.1:87583656-87894671 GCF_028372415.1 Notamacropus eugenii
CCTGCCACAAATCCCTTTATTCTTCAATCCATCTGCACAGCTGCCAAAGTAATTTTACCTGAACCCAAGTCTGACCATATTACTTCCGTCCTCAAAGTTCAGTGGCTGCCGTCTTTATTTGTGATACTTAAAGCCTTTTAAAACATGGCTCTAACCTACTTTTCCTGGCTTATTTATTATACACTTGAACCTTCTTCATACACTCTATAGTGTATATTTTGTATGTTTGTTCTTGCATAAGTCACATAAAACATTCCATATCTTCCCTCTGCACTCCCTTTAAAATCCCTAGTTTTCTTCACCGCTCAGCTCAAGTACCCTTTTCCATGAGGTCTTTCCTGATGCTCCTTATCCAGCGTCTTGTGTAAAATTTGGAGACAGTAAAAGGTTTCGCAATGACCAAAAATTAATTCAAAATCAAATAATGAACCTGACGTGTTTCTAGCAGTGCTTGTCCATGCTGCATTTTGAAATGCAGCCTTAGTTCTGAACACAAAGCATGCTTTGCACTGTGTATGCCTTCAGGCCACACAACTCCAACAAATGCTGTGAAAGGGGGTCAGAGAGTGGAAAAAGTTAAGAAGCCCTGATCTATACTTACATGTACATCATCTACACTTCCCCCATCTCCTCCCCTCCCCACAAAACACTGTATTCATTTAAAATATATGTACATAAAAACACACAATGTCTCTCCTTGTGGGATATAAACTCTTTATTCTTAAAGTTTCATTTTTGTCTCTGAACTCTCAAGGCTCAGGCCAATGCCTGATGCATACTAGCACCCAGAATGACAGATATATATTACTGTGCAAATCACTTAATCTCTCAGTATTCTTAGGCAGCTCTCAAAGACCGTAATGGAACAGTTACCCATAAATTAATTAATAATAATTTATTAAGGACGTATTGTGTTAAGTGCTGGAGACAGAAGAGGCAAAAGGTAGTCCCCTGCCCTCAATTTGCAACTAGTAACATGAAACTTAGGTTTTCTATACCAGTGATAAGTCCTGACCAAAGTACACACACGGAAAAAAGAACACAAATTAAACAATAAAACACCAGAGCAGAGTTGGATTGAACTCTTTTCTAAAATTTTTACTTTTAGTTGGAATTTATCTATAATGTACTTAACATTATATGTTGGCTGGGGCAACTTTAGTTTAGGTATGTGTGTACTTTGTTTAAAGAGAAAGTGAAGAATTTTTTTTTGCTTTTAATAAGCTGCATTCTCTTCTCCCTAACCTAAAACAAACACAGCCTAACCTAAGTATAGCTTATAAGTATGTAATAGCTGACATTTATATAATTCTTTAAGGTTTGCTAAGCACTTTGTGTATATTATATCATTGGTCTTCAATGAAGAACTTCAAGAGGAAGAAGCTGTTATTCCCATTTTATATAACAGGAACCTAAAGCACAGGTCATGTAGCTATCTGTGATCTGAGGCAGGATTAAAAATCAATCTTCCAGACTAATTCCAGCACTGATTCACTATGTCATGGAATATTAAAAATGAATCAATTCCTTCATGCAAGGAGCTTACATTCTAATGGAATATAAGTATATTACACACAAACACACACCATAAATAGAAAGTGAAAACAAATATATAGAAAGTAGTTAAATACAAGGAAGGGCACAAATGGACGGATCAGGAAAGAATTGCATGAAGAAGATGGTGCTTGACCTTCATGTTCAAGGAAGAAAGAGACAGATCAGGAAGCATGTGGAACCTTTAAATAACTGTGATGAAGAACAAGTCCACTGAATAAAAATACTAACCATACATGTGTATCTGGAGTATACTGGGAGGCAGTAGGGAAGAGAAAAGGTTAGATGACATGACTCAAATATTATAGGGATAGGTACCTCTGAAGTGCTTCATGGCCACCATAGCAGAGGGACAAAATAAGCTTTAGTTCACTCAGGTGCTTTAAGTCAGAGGCTGTGGTTTTAATATGGAATACCATTAGATGAAAAAGAAGTATGGTCCTGTGGGATCAATTCAGATTAAGGCTTGATTCCTTAGTAAGCTGACTTTGACAAATCAATAGAGCCCTTTACAACAGAGAAAAGATAATATGTACATAAATAAATGCAAGATAAATGGGAAAAGGCAACAGAACGAGAGAAATTATGAATAATTTTCCATAGGTGTGCCAGGATTTTGAAATATGTTAAAGACTGTAAGAGGCACAGGGTATATTAAGGAGAGAGTACATTTTAGGCTTGGGGTGAACCTGTATAAAGGCATAGACTTAAAACATGGACCTAAAGGCTGAAAAGATAGGTTACAGATGACGTGTGTGTGTCTGTGTGTGTGTGTGTGTGAATCTTAAATACCAACTTTGAGGTTTGTATTTAATCTTACAGGTCACAGAGAACAACTAAATCTTTCTCACTAGGGCACTGACATGGACAGACAATCATTAGAAATTAATTAGGGCTAAGTTATTTGGCATCTACATCGGGGCTGACTCAGAGAGTAAACTGAATAGAGGTAAGAGTAAAGACACCAGGTATGATAAGAACCCTGAGTCACAGTGGCTGCTCATCAGGACAGGACACACACCGTGGAGGCAAACTGAATGAAACCTGACAAACGACGGGACACGGAGAGTGAGGAAGAGGGAAAAACTAAGGATGATTCAGAGGCTGTCAACTTGGGTGTCTTGTAGTGGCATTCTCAAGAAAAACTGCAGGGACTATTTCTGGAGGAATGCTAACGTCCATTTTGGATGTCTGTGAAGGCGAAAATTTATAGTAAACATTTTGGTAATGTTGAAATAGACTTAGGAGCTCACTAATGAAAAAATTATTTGAACCTATGGAAGTAGAGATCACCAAGGGAAGAGAGAATGGAGGGAAAATGGTGGAACCTACTTGTGTTTTAGGTTTAAAAAAAAAATCACTACTATGTGAAAATAATATATCAGAAAAGTTTTTGGTATTTTTAATATAAAATATTTTTCAATGTCTTAAACATAAATGCAGTAGCAGGGGTAGAATAACTTAAAATCTGACTTTTCATTATGAACTTAAAATAGATAATATCATAGTATGACACCCTCATGTTCAAGTGGGTAGCTAAACTTTCTCAGTCCAATACAAGTGTTAACAATTTACTTCTAATTAAGAATCCTGAATTTTGCTCTCTAAGAGTAGCCAAGATATTTCAACCTACATGAGAAGTGGGAGGGGTGACATTAGTTAAGAAGACGATGTTCTAATGAAGGGTAGCTAGGTAGCACAGTAGAGGGAGCACTGGGTTTAGAGTCAGGAAGACATGAATTTAAATCCAACCTCAAACACTTACCAGCTGTGTGACCCTGGACAAGTCAACTTTACCCTATTTGCCGCAAGTTCATCTGTAAAAACGAGAGAAGAAAATGGCAAACCACTACCGTATTTTTGCTAAGAAAACCCCAAATGGGGTCAAAGAAAGTTATGACTGAACAACCATATTCTAATGATAAGTACCTTAAAAGTGAGCGCTCACCCTTTTCGCAAGAGGGCTCAATAGCCTAATACAAAGACCACAGAGAGCCATGATGCAGGTGGCTTGGCATTCAAGAAAAGCTCAGATTTTGGCCTACTAAAGCATGGGTGACTTCTTTTCAGCTATATCCAACAAACCAACCAATGTTTAAAAGATCAAATTACCTCTCATCCTTCCCTGTCCATGCAGAGACCAACTTTGTTAAGGTATTTTGCTCTCAGAGTATTAAACTGCAATATCATCATACTACCTTGTCTTAACCTGCCATTCAGGCTGTAGGGCTGATTTGGAATGGGCACAGCACCAATAGGATTAATTCTCCTTACCCAAAAGGTGCTACTAACGATTAATGGAAATGTCCACTGCCCTTAATGGCCCTGAAAATGAAACTTCTAGCACAGCTATTCAACAGGTGAATATTGGAAAAATGTACACTAGTGGCCAATCTATTTGTAGAAAAAATTTAAATTCTATCCCACACCACACAAGTAGCATTTCAATTTCAATAAGTCAGGCACTTGAAGAAGAACACCTAAAGTCAAATTAGGCTTTCCTTCAAGAAACATGATCATTCTCCTTAGTGGCGATGTAGAGTTCTATAAGACCGTTTTTTTTAATCAGTCATTTTACACAAAAGCAAACATATACAATAACATTTCCTAAGTTTTTCAGAACTTTTAAATGTCTGCTACTTTCAGAAGAAGCAAAGAAATCAACGGTCCTTAAGTATTCTGATGGTTTGCCTGATATAAATGTACTTATCTATACCACAAGTTACTAAACAGCAAACTAAGGTATTTATTGAGCATCTGCCGCATGATCGGTATAATGTTAGGAACAGAAGTTGGCTGAAGAGTGAAAATACAAGCATGGCTAAGGAGTTGTGAACTGTTACATTTCGGAAAGCAAAGCAAAGTGTACATTATGGTGGAATATTACAGTACCACAAGAACTGTTGAAAAAGAATTTAGACAGATATCAAAAGACTTGTATAATGTCAAGTAAGAAGAGTCAGGAAACTGCTATATAACTGGAGTAATGAAAAAGGTTAGAAAAAAGGTAGGATTTACTGTTAATTAAAATCAAGTTTAGCCTCTGAGAAGTTGAGAAAATGCATCTCCCACCCTTAATTCAGAAGGAAAGGAACTATGGGCATAGAATATTGTATATACTGTCAGATATAAAAAGTATTGCCAAGTTTTACCAAATAACCTTTTTCCCTCTTAAAATCTTGTCATATAGGATGGCTGGTGGGGTACAGCTGAAAATGAGGCAGAAAAGATAATTATTTAAGAATTCAATGCAACAAACATTAAGTACCCACACATGTCCAATGTAATACCCTCATAACAGAAATAGTCTCAATATTCTCAATTGCATGATAATGGCCATAAAATACAAGAAGGGAAAGACCAGAGGCAGAGGCAAGGTAGATAAACTGGGCAAAGAAAGATACACTTTGTGCCTTGAAGATTGGGAATGATTTCCATTGGCTGAAGCAATTACCAGGATTAACATGAAAACAAATAAAATCAGGAAAATAACCAGGATTATTAATTACTGAGTGCTGAATCTCTTTAAAGGTGACTTTTTCATACTACAAGCAAATGAATTTGACTCCAAGACCCCCTAAAATTATAGAACAGGATGACTTTGTCAGCATTCTGAAAGGGTACCTAACATGGGTCCAAATAAGAGCAAATCAGAACAGACTGAAGTCATATCAATTTTTGATCAGCTTACTAGAATGGAAAATTCAAGTGATGGAAACAGTCTGAGTTTCAGAAAACCTATTAACTCAAAATGAGAGATCTAAGTGGCTCTAGTCCATCCCACTTGTTTTAAAAATAAATTAAATCTCAGTAAGGTTGTAAGTAGCCAAAGGCCACACTTCTAGATCATAATTGACCTAATACGACAAGTTGGACATGTGGTGGATGCAATGGGAACACAAGAGGAAAATGGCCTTACAGACAACCAATGTGAGGTAGCGTATTAGGGCCACAGTGTAGTTGAGAAAAACTGTTTCCGGCTTTTCCTGGGATATACTTGTGAAAAAGACATACAGATTGAGTGAAATTAGGTTTCAGAGACAGCTGAATGAAAAGCATTAAGACTACTGTCAATCTAGATAAAATGTTACAGGGCTGTCTTCACTCCTGTTTCTGTTGAGTATTTTAAATAAATGACTTGGTTGAAGGAAGGCAAATCCAGGTGAATATGAAGAAAAATATTCCTGAGAACGAGAGCTATCCAAAACTGGAATGGGCTACCAGAGAAGGTAGTGAGTCTGTAGTCACCGGACGTCTGTCAAGGTTATACTTGTAGAGAAATTTTTGTTTTGATGACAGGTAAATGCCTGGTCCTTCTCCTAATGTTCACTTGCTTCTGCCTCCCAGATAGATCAGGCTGTTCTAGTGACTGGTGACTGCTCACCAAGAGGGGTCTGCTGGCCCCAGGTGGCCGCATGAGCAAAAACGACCCTGATCATGTTGTCAGTGGGCGTGTGGGGCTAGAAGAACAATTCCCAGAACTTCATTCTATTCATATTACAGCATCAGGCTAAGACATATCAAGAATTTTTTGGGGGGGGGGGGGAAATGGATACTCATATCATTAAACATTACCTGATGAATCCAAAACTAAAGCTCTACTACCCTATTTTTGTTATTTTTTTTAAAGTGTCTGTAATATGGGATAAATGAAAGACTATTCATCTGCTACACAAAGATAGGTTATCAATGGGCAATATCAATCAGGTAATAAATTTCTAGCCATAATAACCATAAAAAATTTAAAAATGCAGTATGGTCCTGTCCCTTTCTAGGAATGGTGTTTTTTTGTTGTTGCTGTTTTTTTAAAGAGGCTAAGTTGCTAAGAATTACACAATTTGAAGACAATTCATAAAGATTAATAATAACAACTAGGTGACAAAGAATTGGAAATTGAGGGGATGCCCATCAACTGGGGAATGGCTAAACAAGTTGTGGTATATGAATGCAATAGAATACTATTATGCTATGAATGTTGTTGTTATGATATTGTGATGAGCAGACAGATTTCAGAAAAACCTTGAAAGGCTTACAGATGCAGAACCAGGAGAACATCGTACACAGTATGAGCAATACTGTGCCATGAGCAACTGTGAATGACTTAGTTCTTCTCGGCAGTACAATGATCCAAGATAATTCCAAAAGGCTCATGATGGAAAATGTTATCTACATCCAGAGAAAGAACTGACAGAATCTAAATGAGGGTTGAAGCATACTATTTTCACTTTATTTTTTTATGGTACTTTTCTTTGGGTCTGTTTCTCCTGACTACACAACTATGACCTATATTAAATTGCTTATTTAGGGAGGAAAAAAAATTAAACTCAGAATCTTATTAAAAATGATAAAAGTTGTCTGGTTAAAAAACCACTAGCATTTACATAGTACCTTATGGTTTGCAAAACACAATACATATCTTCCCTCATTTGATCCACACAACTCTGCTATAGATGAAGAAACTGGGGTAAAATGACTTGCCCAAAGTCATAGTCACACAGCTAGTAGGTGTCAGATTTGAGCAGAGGTCTTCCTAACTTTTAGTCCATTGACTATCCACTATACCACCGAACTTCCTCTAGGTATTAATAGAATTGTTGGTTAATCTCAACATATAGGAAATCTTTGACTTTAAAAGACAGAGAGACTATTTATATATTTAATTTCCCCAGAGATGCCCTTTACTAAAAGGAATCTTCAGCAAACAATTGAGAAGCCATTTGACCAGACATGATCTAGTTCCGACAATGGTTGCTCTCTCCAAACATGCAGACTTTTCATGATGCCAGCATCAAGACTAAGTTCCAAACAACATGGAACAAAACTGAGCATTTCTACAGTCAGTTAGACATAATCTGACTGAGTCAGCTCCCAATTTTATAGCACTGAAGGTCTGCAAATCATATTACTCATTATCTCATTTGATCTCCCCAATAAACTTGTGCGGTATTTTGTCTACGTTTTACACAGGCAGAAACAGAGGAATTCCGAGAGGTTTGAGTGACTTTGCTTAGGGTCAGGTTACACAGCTAGCGTTTAAGGCAAAATCTGGACCCAAGCCTTTTTTGACTCCTAGTCCAGCAACTCGATTCACTATGGACACTTCTTACAGTACAACTTCAAATGTCCAATGAATATGCAAACAGGGATACAGATGACATTAATTCAAAATTAATTGTTTATGTATTTTTTAACTTAACTCATCAACTCAATCCATGAAAGCCAAAGTAGTCTTAAATAATGATTGTTTAAATGCCTGCACTTTCGCAGACAAGATTCTAGAATGGAAAGGCAGTACACCACTTTTATTTAACAGAGTTGGTGGTATGGTAAAGGAATTTGGACTTGATGCAAAATAAGTATGAACACCAATGTTGGTAATTACTGTTTATAATAACCTGGTTCTTTTGCAGTGTCTCGTCTTCGAGTTATACCTCATCTTATTGCTTTTTGCTTCTGTTTCTGTGCAATGAACTTTACTCTGAAAGTCTTAGAGGACAGGATGAGATGATGGCCAAGCTTCCACCACAATGGTGGGAGGGGCAGCCATTCATGTATTAAGAGTGAAGGATAATAGATATGCAGTGTAAATGCTGAATTGCTACACAGATAATGTTCAAAGACAAAACCAAGATTTACTACGTCTCCTCACATACTTTTAACTTTTCATGCTATCCCCATGCCTGGTTTATACCTTCACCTCAGAAATTCCCTCTCTTCTTTCAATTAGGAGTTCAGGCATCACTTTCTACATAAAATCCTTCTTGATCTACTCTCCTACCCCTAAGTACTTTGTATTTGTACTCTATATGCTTATATACATACTTAGTGTCTCCAATAAAATGTAAGTTCCTTGTGAATAGAAACTGTTTGATGCTTTGTTTCCAATGCTGAGGAGCACAATGCCTGGGAATATAACAGAACCTTAATAAAGCAAAGTTTGCTGATTAATTAATTACTGCATAGATCCCTTTAGACTTCAAGGGGCAAGAATCATTCAGAATGAGAAGTTAAGAGTTCTTCCCTCGGAGGGAGTACTGACGTTAATAAGATCAGGAAAGACCAAAGCACACTCAGAGTACACCTTCTGTCCACTGAACATGGCATTCATACTCTACTAAACAGCCTGAACCACAGCGAAGAATATTCTGATTATTCTTCCTATTCTAACTACAACGTATAAAACTGTTTAGAACTTTTAAAATGAGCATTTTTGTAGATATGTAAAAGGTTACATATGAAACTGTACCAATCTTTATTTCATACTAGTTGCTTTTGAAATATGTGTACCAACAGGACTAATATGGAAATGTTTCACATGACTGTAACTGTATAACCTCTATCACATTACTTGGAAAGGGGTGACGGAGAAATTCGGAACGTAAACATCTAAAAACGATTGCTGAAAATTGTCTTTACATGTAATTGGAAAAAATACTATTAAATATGTATGTATACATATTCCACACAATACTGTCAAAACTCTTCTTCCTTTGGAACCGCCTTCTTTTTTTTATTGTGCATTTAAAAAAAAATGCTCCAGTGGTTTTCTACACACACACACACACACACACACACACACACACACACACACACACACACACACACACACACACCAATTACCCTTTTCCCTCCTCTCCCCATCAAAAATCCTACTCAAACAGAATGAACCCACACACTGGACATGTTAAAAAATGTGTCTCTTTCTGCACCATAAGTCTACCATCTGTCAGGAAGAACACAGGTTTTATATAGGTCCTCTAGAAACATTTTCAGAGTTCTTTAAGCCTTCCAAATTTGCTTTTCTTTACAATGCTGTTGTCCTTGCAGAAATTTTTCTCTTCACTCTGCTCACTAGCTCTTTATCAGTCCATACTACCCAGGATTCATAGAAATAAGGTCATTCAACATTACTTACAGCTCAATAATATTCCGTTACATTTATATACCACAATTCATTTAACTTTTCTACAACCCCTAAGATTCAAGTTCTTTTCTTTGTTCCAGGATGAACAATTGAGAAATGAAAATGAAATGTTTAAAAAGGCTTTTCTTAGACAAGTATATGCTTTTAAAACAAACAACCCTGAAAAGCTGCATCCTGCTTACTGGCAAGGCACTGGTACACAACAGGTATGAAAATGGTGATACACTGGGGTTTTTTTTTTTTTATGGTACTTCACTTGTTACAAGGAGGTTAATTCTATGGTGGTAGTGGTACAAATCATGGAAAGTGATTTTATTTTTCAAAAAGATAAAAATGCAATCCATCAACTTAAAAAAGTTGTTATTTGGTTCTGATCCTAATAGGGATGACAGCACAATTTCAAAAAAAAAAAGCCCAGTTCTGAGTTAGAACTGGAGGCTAGATCCATGTCACCTGGGGGTTAAAGAAGGTTATACACACGTCTTTTATGTACACATGTACAGAGAGATTGGCCTCTTTCCAAGAGGTATAATTCTGGGATGAAGAAAATTTCCCACTTTTTCTAACATACCACTTACTTGAAATTAAGAAGAAACATGTGCACATCAGATTATCAGGTGATTTGGCAATTATTATTGACCCAAGAGTTTTCTCTCTACAGTCATGGGACCTATCTAATTTGCAGATAACACCAAGCTAGATGACACAAAGACTGGATCAGGGTAAGGACTGACAAATTTTCAGCTTAGTAAGGATGTCTGAGATAAAATTTAACAGGAATAACTGTAAAGGTTTACATTTGGGTTTCAAAAAAAAAAATCACTATCACAGGACAAGATGGAAAAGGCTTTGCTAGATTAAGCAGTTCCTTGGAAAAGACATGGAGTTTTTATGTGAGAGGCTTCTCTTTTATCATTCTATCTTATTACTCCTAAATTTTCTTAGGTCTTACTAAGCTCCTCCGAATTCCTCTGTCCACTACCAATTCCACCACTACATCCTCCCATCCAACCTTCCCTCCATCCTTAAAAACCCTCACTAGATCTTACTGTTCTCTATTATCTTATATCTCTCCCTTCTCAGTTGAAATTGCTCTACACCTGGTGCCCCATTCCACTTTCTCACTTCCTCTGCAATCTATTTTCTGACGTCACTCAATTCAAGCTGCTCTTTCCAAAGTTACCACTGATCTCTACCAAATCTAATGGCTTTTCTCTGTCTGCATTCTTCTTGAACTCTTGGGGTTTCTGTGACTCTACTTCCTCATAGTTCTTCTCACTTGTGCCTGTCTGGTCTTTCTCAATTTCCTTTGGTGGATCCTCATGTTATGCTCACTAATAAGAGTACAAAGTTCTGGCCTGGGCTCTCTTCTCTGTTCTCCCTATATCTTCTCACTTGATCTCACCACTCTCTATGGGTTCAATAGACATTTCTCTGAAGATAATTCCCACAGTTATATAACCTGGCCTCAACTCTCTCCTGAGCTCTAGTTCTTTCATTAACATACTACCCAGTCAACTTAAGACATCTCAGACTCCAATATATTTCAAAGACATCTTATTATCTTTCCTCAAAACTGACTCATCTCCCAAACTCAGTATTCCCAAAGCACAATTCTTACCATGTAATTGTGGGTTCAAAGAGCTCTAGGGGTTCCTACTAACTATAGGATCAAATCTAAACTCCTCTGATATTGAAGGCCATTGATAACCTGGTTCCTACCTTGGCAGGCAACTCACTTTACTGTCCTTGGAAATACAGCCAGGTGGGCCTCCACACAATAATCTTTCACCTCCACGTCTTGGGACTTGTCTAGAATCACTCCTTTATCTTCTTTTCTTCGAAGCTAAGCCATTTTCCACATGCGGTTTTTCCTAATTTCCCAAGCTGCTTGTTTTTCTCCTGGAAAGTGTACACACACACACACACACACACACACACACACACACAACTTGTTTTGCATATACTTATATCAATTGTGTTTCTTTATAAGAGTATGGGTTCTATTTCTTTGTTCCCAGTAACCAGCACACAGTAGGTGCTTAAAAAGTTTGTGAACTGACGGTAGAATGAGCTGATAGAATGCAGACTACATTATTTCTTGGATGCAAAATTAAAGATGCCCAAGGTTTTGGATGCACTGAGAGTTTGTGTTTGAAGTGAATGTGCTCGTCCTTTGTTTTCAAAGACCATGCCATCACAGAAATGATGACATAACTTGACTTTGTTTTGAGTGAGGGAGCGCTGTGCAAGGTCACCAGTCTCACTTTCCCCTCCTGGGCCATCTGGATCCAGTGACCATTTATTCACCAGGATGACTGGAGAAGGCCCAGGATGCAATGAGACAAAAAAAATAAGTAAATCAAGCTGGGAGGGAAAGAGCAACAGTTACTATTGATAATCACTCTGAAGCCAAGAGGGACCCCAAAAGAGCAATTAAGTGGAGTTTGGGCAGTGAATGGGAGTGCTACTGTTTCCTCAAAACAGGTTACAATGTAATTAAGTTGTACACAGCAAAATATCCATCTTAAATCCAGTTTTAGTTTTCAAAGCAATTTTACATTTGATGAAGATAATTTTAACAATACATTCTCTTCTAGTTTGTAAAAGGCTAAACAGAGTTGTAAAGGCTAAACAGTTTGTAAACGGAGTTGACATTTAGTTTCCTGATAATGAACTTAAATAAGGAAAGCAGAATATGACATTTTAAACAAAATAAGGCTATAATTATTCAAATTTGCCTGATTATATTAGTTGTTTTCACTAGTAAAAAAACAAAAAACTTTCAAGCATTTCCTGTCTGCTATGTCTCAAACAGAACCCTACTTGATTCAACTTTTTCAGTTAAAACTAAATTAATGGATAAAAAGAATGGTTGCTGTATTTCTCCCCAAATTCCACTAACACAGAGACTCTTATACACTAGGCACAAGAGTTAAACACTTATCAGAAATATTAAGAGTAGAATCCTGTTTGGAAATGAATTGAACTAGACGACCTCAGAGACTGTAAAATGTCTGCCAAATAATTTTTTTTTTGTAATGGAATGTATTTGAATTCAAACCACTACAATACCGATATACTATAGAATATACTAGGTCAAGAATATAAAGTTTACATAATAACTGATTTCTTTTACCAGGTCCTAGATGATCCAGATCTTTAAATTATCTTGCAAATAAATACCTGATTAGAAATGCTGCAAAGTCTTATTAGCTATATCCTTACTTTATTTCCCCCATGAAATAGCATTCTTTTAAATTATAATTTCAAAACATGAAATAAGATAATTTTGAAAAAAACAAATTTTCTTTCTTTTTTTAATTATTTTTTTTATTTTTTAATGTTTAACAATCACTGCCATACAATTGAGATTTTATCCCCTCCCACCTACCCCCCACTACCCCCTCCCTCCCCACGACTGCATACAATTCTGTATAGATTCTCATATACTTTCCTATTGAGTATATTTTCACTATAGTCATGCTATGTAGTCAGACTAAAATAAATGAAAGAAATAGTATAACAAATCAAAAAAAACAAATTTTCTAAAAAATATTTTTAAAGACTGCTAAAGAAGAAAAGTTTTTGTCTTCAAAATTATATAAGCAAGACTGAGAATTTGCTCTAGAAAAACTAACCCCTAAATCTGTATGTTAGAATATATGAAATTATATGTGAAAGAGTGAAATTAAAATTATCTGATTCCCACACACAAACTGGGAAAGACTTTTATAACCCCCCCCAAAATAACTTTTACCAAAGTCAGACTAGTTCTAATTTTTTAAATTAATTTTTATTTATGTTTTTAATGTTCTACAATCACTACCATAAAATTAAGATTTTAACCCCCCCACTACTCCCCTCCCTCCCCACGACAACATACAATTCTGTATAGGTTCTACATATACTTTCCTATTGAATACGTTTTCATTATAGTCATGCTATGTAGATGAACTAAAATAAATGGAAGAAATCATATAACAAATCAAAACATAATACACAAACACTCACACACACAAACATGATCTGCTACATTCTGCGAATGAATTCCATAGTTCTTTCTCTGAGTGTGGAAGGCATTTTGCCTTAGAAAACCATTGGGATTTTTTTTTTAAGTTCTTGCATTATTATGAAGCTCCAAGTCTACCAGAAAAAACTCTCTCACACTGTGGTCGTTGCTGTACACAAAGTTCTTCTGGTTCTGCTCCTTTCGCTCAGCATCAGATCATATAAATCCTTCCAGACCTCCCTGAAGTCTTCTTTAGTACTAAAATTTTAATAAGTGCTTTCCAACTGATGCAAAGTTTCAAGGAAGTGGGATGGGGGTGGGGAGGGAGGGAAGTGGGGTAAGAAGAAAAATCTTAGATGGTCTCACTCAAATGTTCTACATTTGCAAAGCAAGGTTGGGCAAAGGGAAAGTCTGGAAAATGATCAAGGAATCAATTCAGCACCTGAAGCACTGAAAACAATCTAGTAGGTGAAGTCAGCCCAGTTTATCTTGGATTTTTTTTTCTAGTCAGGAGATCTACACTCTAGAAAACTGACAATCAAGATCACTCACAGAAATCAGAGTTTGCAGCTCATGAATGACAATGTTAAAAGGGCAAAGGTCTTTAAGTGCAGTAGCTAGGAAACTACAAAAATGGCAAGTTACCCTTTGCAGGACTGGGTTTGAAAGCAAAGAAGCCCAGAGTGGATGAAATGGACAGAGGATAAAGATAAATCATTGATATCAAAAAACATTTAAAATACCTACTATGCTATAAGCACTATGCCAGGCACTGCAAATACAGAAGACAAAATGATTAAGGGATTGTAGTTGTCAACCAGAGCAGAGAATAGGCTTAGTGTGAGTGAGAAAACGTTAGATGGAGAAGGCTAGGAGGGGGTGCAGTCAGAACAGAATCTCCAAGTTTTAAATTTTGAAAGTAGTACCAATCCAAGAGATGGTGAGCTCTTATGTGACCATGCAAGTAGCAAGAAGGTAACTAGAACAGACGCTGAACTCTATCCCCAAAGACATTTTGAATAAAACTTTTAAAACGTGAGCTGATGGGGATTCAAATGCAAATATCCCAGGTGGGTTTTTTTTTATTTTTTATATTTTTTGGAATATTTTATTTTCCCCAATTATAAGTAAAAACAACTTAACATTCATTTTTTAAAATTTTAAGTCCCTAAATTCTTTCCCTCCCTTCCCCCTCCCTGAGAAGGTAAGCAATTTGACGTGGGTGATACATGTGCAATCATACCTAACATTTCCCTATTTGTCATGTTGTGAAAGCACAGACCAAAAAACCCCAAAAAAACCAAAAACACAGGAAAAAATAAATTGAAAAATAGTATGCTTTGATCTGCATTGAGATTCTCTTTCTCTGGAGGTGGACAGCATTTTCTGTCATGAGTCTTTTGGAACTATCTTGGATCACTGTCTTGCTAAGAATAGTTAAGTCACTCACAGTTGATTACTGTACAATACTGCTGTTAGCGTGTACATAACCTCTCTGTTTAAAAGAGAGCATATATTTAGGAAATAAACGACTACATGCCCAAAGTTTTAGGAGACTTTCTTACCTCATCATCTGGTAAAGTACCTAGCTATAGAGATCTCACTGAAAGTGGAAAAGTAAAATAATAGGAACAGTAACAATAACAATAATAAATTAAAATAAAGTGAAAGCATCTGAGGGCATCAAGCTAGCCTGCTGCCCTGGGCACGAGTTTCCCTACTCGTATACATTTCTGCTAGGATTCTATAATTATGTGCCTACAAACACTACTTGAAGTGTGACTTTATGAAAATACTGTAATATTTTGGATATTCCTACCTTTGCTTTCTACTAAGTAAATGTTTTAGTACGATTATTCTTGGTTTTACCTTCTTTATAAAATGTTTTAAGAGTTTTTAAAAAGCGAAAAAGTCTAAGCTTGACCTCAGAAGAGATAAAAGCTGTTAGTTCCCCTTCCTTTTTTTACAGGAGTAAGGGGCCAAGGGCACAGAATGTTCTGTAAGGCTATGACAATATGTTGGTTATTTTATACTCAATTGCCTTGTTTTTCTCTTTTAAAATTTTTTTTAAATTAAAGGGATGGATCATTCAGTAAAGATGAGGGATTATTCATTCACATATCAATATAATTCTGAAGCCTACAAGTCTGTTTCTTCTTGCTATTAATTCCTTTATGAATTTAACTGTTCAACTTCTGCGACACATAATAGAAATAGGGTCTGAGGCAAATTTCACTGGTATTACGAACTTTCTCTACTAACACAGGTCAGGTCAGTAGCTTCTCTGCAATTTATAATCTTTGAGAATTGCCTAACTCTGTGGTCACAACCAACATATGTAAATGGCAGCTTTCTATGCACTATATACGTACCAGGTCGCTCTTCTCCTAGTGTAAGTTGAGAATGAATATAAATTTGCCAGACATTTTTACCATTCTGTCTTGATGTTCTTGTTTGTCAGTGTTTTAAAATCTAAATTCTTCTTCAGGTAACAACACTGTCATTCCTGTTTTTGGATTTGCAGTCGCATATTCAAATTAACCTCAATTTTAATGAAACTTACATTTTTGTATTAAGTATGTTTCATATAAGAAAAAATTTGTTGGAATGGAGTGTCAGTTTTTTAGAACAGGCTAAAGAGGGTAAAAAAGGCCTTTAACTATAAAATTGTATGTTGAACACACTGTAATGAAAGGAGCACGTTATTACACTAATAATTCAAACTTAGGAAAATTTTACTTATGATCAATTCATAATTCATGGCTACTCTTTGAACTAGTTACACTGTAACTATTACTATGCTAAGTTCTGCCAACACTAATGTTTCTGGCTGGGAAATACCAAGTCTAATTCAGAAGAATCATTAAAAAATAGAAACAGATAGCATTGATAAAAAGGTACTTCTTTCTTTCCTTTTACAAATTACCATCATGAGCTTAATGCCACCAATCAGACAAGAGAGATTTTGAAGCAGTAATAATTCAGTACAACCAAAAACCAAAGAAGCACATTACCTGAATGTGGGCATACACTTCGAGATTATTCCCTGAATCTTTTTCCAAACTGTATTTTACCAAAGTGTATTTTTTGATTAAAAATATCATCAACCATATGAATTCCTAACAGCTACCTACACGCAGTACCTGCAAAATGAACTAAGTCTAAACTTCTAACTACAGACGCTGGCTAAAAATGTCAGGTTTTGGACCTTCTTTATAGGGTTTAGGCAACTATGGGATTATGGCCCCAACTGTCACAGAAGCCAAGTCTGTCTCCACTAATCTCTTATCTATCTAGAGATGGCAACACAATCCTTTGAGTACATAGATAAGAGAAAAAAGAATACAAATACTCCAAAACAACTAGAAGTTAAAAAAAAACAAACCTAGTTTTCAAAAAATGTTTAACAACTCTGAATCCCTTATTCTTAATTTTCCCCAATTCAGGGATATAATACATAAGTGAACCAAGTGCTAAGCTCTTATGCAAAGACATTTTATAAAGAACACTATTCAACAACCGGCAAATTGCAGAAAATTAAAAATTATCTTAAGTCCTATAATTTTGATAATTTACTAAAGGCACAATAAGCTAAGGCTTAAAGGATAAAAAGGACTAGAACTGAGGCATTAAAAAAATACTTCAATGCTCCATTCACAAAAATTTAACTGTCAACCCACTCTAAGTAGTGCAGTGAATAAAGTGTAGGGCCCAGAGTCAGGAAGACTCATCTTCCTGAATCCAAACATGGCCTGACACTAGCTGTGTGGCCATATTATTCTTTCCTCACTTGAATGAAATCCTTTACATGTGCAAGAAATGTCCTCAAAGACGGGATGATTTTGTTATTACATTGTTAGTGATAACATGCACATTTATAGGCTTTATAATCTTTTATTTTTACATTATCTAGATTTCCCCAATGTTTTCCTCCTCTTCCATCGGCCAAAGAGCAATCCTTTATATCAAAGAATATAGTGTTCCCTACCTGCCCTCCACCCCCACGTCCACCCCTCCAGACCAAAAGGCCAAATTTAGTCATCACAGTTTTACATTGTTGTGCTTTGCATTTAGATTGTTTTATGCCTCTGTCTATATACCATTTTCCTAGTCCAATTTACTTTAACTTTGCATTGGTGCTTAAGTCTTCCCATTATTTAATCTTAACAGGGCCTTCAATTCAGCAGTTCTTTTATTTCTCCCTAATTGATGGTCTCACTCCTACTCCTTTTAGCTGAGACTTTTGCCCAACCTCCACTCAATGGCTGGTTTTGGACCTTCCTGGCTTAGAGAAAATAGTTAATAGTTTCTCTTCCAAACAACAACCATGAGTCTCCTGCCTCTTCCAGAGTGATTTATCTATTTATTTTTTCTTTTCTATTAAAGTGGCTACCCCCCTGACTACCTTTTAAAGAGATCTATTCACTGAATGGGCATTACCTCACTTAGGCCTGAAAAAGCCTAAGCCTAAAAGGCCAAGATCTCCCAGTGCATTCTAGGTCATCCCAGTCATCCTGACGAAGATCTAGTCACTGGATTCAGATGGCTCTGGGGGAGAAGTGAGGCTGCTGACCTGCACAGCCCTCCCTCACTCAAAACAAAGTCAAGTGAGAGTCACGTCATCATCTCTCTGACGTCATGGTCCTCTTCGAAAACAAAGGGTCAACACAACTTGCTTGAGAAATCGAGTTTTTTGCCACTCTTCTCTTTCCCCATTCTCTCAAAAACGCTTGGCAAATCCTCTTTTCTCCAGTCTCTGATAAACAAATGGCTGTCCCTTTAATTTTCAGTCTCTGCTTATCTACTGGTTTCTTCTGTATAGCCTGCAAACATCTCCAAGTATTTTGTACTCATCCATAAAAAAAAAAAGGAACTTTCATAAGACCTTACCACTAACCTCAAGCTATCTTATAACTTTCATCCCTTTCTGAGTCAAAAATAGCTGTGCCACCACCTTCTCACCTTTGCAATGTGCCTGAAACTGCTCTCAAATTTTAGGCTATTTTTCAGTCTTCATGTTTCTAGATCTTTCTCCCTCCTTTCAAACACAGCTCCTCTTTGGGAGGGTTGGTGAAGTTATTCTCTCCTGGCTTTCTTGCTACCTGACTATTCTCAGTATCCTCTGCTGGCTTGTCATCAATGTCATTCCCTCTACTGTCATGTCCCCAAGTTTAACCTTAGGCCCTTTCTCCCTCTCTCTACACTCTTTAGATAATTGTCAGCTTTCATAGATTTAATTATCTCTAAAGAAATGAGTCACAGATCCATATATTCAGTCCTAGGCCGCCCTTTCAGTCTCCAACAACCAAAATGCTCACTGGATGTTCAGGAGACATCTCCTCCTCTGCTCTTCTTTCCTGTTTCTGCTGAAGGTACTATCAGTCTTCAAAGCCTGTGTCCTCAACATCATTCTTTACTCCTTACTCCTTCAGTGTCTTTGTACATCACCCTTGGAGAATGCTGCTCTTCCTCTGTCTCATAAAAGCCCTCCCCCTTCCCAAAATGAAGCTCAAGTTTCCCTCTACACAAATATAATCTTTCTTGATCCCTAACTGCTAGAAACCCATAGGTGGTTTGCACATGAATTATATTATTAATATACACAGCTTTACATATATACACACAGTATTGAAACATAATGTAGTGATACACAGTCAGTCCTAGCCAGACGGACATATCCCAGGTATGTGAACCTTGGCAAATTAAAGAACCTCAGTGCTCTAGGCTAGGCAACTATGAATGTTAAGTTGCAGAGGTGCCAATATAAATGGACAGAAGAGTTTTCCAGGGATTCCCTATATCCATAAAATCACAGGTCCAGATCCTGTACCTATGTCCTATATGCATGTATGCACTTGTTCTTGACTGAATAATAAGTTTCCCAATAGGAATTGTTATATTTCTTGTATCTGAGCCTGAGAAACTGTAGGTTCTTGCTTACTGATTCATCATATTCAAAGTTTATTATAGAATGGTAATGTCCCTTACATTCAGAACCCATAACTTGTTTAGCCCTTCTTCAAACAATTGTACCTTTATTTCTAGTTCTTTGCTGCAAGAAAAAGTGCTTCTATAAATAAATATTTATATATATATATATATAGACAGTGCCATTTTTTTATTATCACTGGAGCATATGCTTTGTAGTAAAATCTCAATTTACACATTTTTTAAAGTTAAAATTTGTAAACAACTGAATTTATGGTTTCATATACAATTTTATTTGTATGTTTCAATATTTGTATTTGCTGTGGTTAAGTTTATAATAATTTACAAAAAGCAAATCACACAAATTTCAGAGATGGAATTGGCCTATGGAAATGGAGTCAACCTCCCTGTTTTAACAGGGCAAAGTTGCCCTGAGATCAGAAGGATAGGGGTCTTGAACCACAATGAATGTTTTGGTTTATTTAACTGTCATAATAAACTGAAATTACTGTGACACGAATTTCTGGTTCTAAAGGAAATATTAACTGTACAAGTGAACTGAAGATTTTGGATTTCCAAATCTTTCATGTATAAATTATAAATTGGATATTGAAAATTGTTGCTCAAATTCCTAAAATATTCTGACAAATGGCTTTTGCTGCTAACACTGAAGACAAAAAGAGTTAAATAATTATATAAAAAAAATTATACCTGTCACAAAATTTCTCTGGCATTACATATTTAAGTTGCACAATAGTTTGTGAATTTGCATACAACACATTATATAGCCAATTACTGTCACTAATGTATCCTCAGGCTTTGCCAGGACAATTTAGTATTAGATTTTTTCTCTTGACATAAGTGAACATGTCATCCTCTCCCTTAAGGATCACCAAATAATTTCTACTAAAATTAGGATCAGTTTGTAATATCAGTCTTCTTATAATACCTATATAGCTCACTGAGACAAGTCAAACATCTGGACTATATATAGTAAGGTCCTTTCCAAAGTAAAAATTTCATGACTTATTTAAAAGGTAAATAATGAAGCTTGAAATTTTGAAGAAGTTAAATAATTAAACATATATAAAGTGTCCCAAAAAGCTGTTTGGAAACAGGACTGTGGAGGATAAGTGAAGAGCTTTGCATTATATTCCATGGACAGAGAATGTTAAAGTCTTGGAATAGGGAAGTGATCAAAGAGGTACATTAGGAAAATCTTTGGAATGTGTGTGAAGGACAGATTGAAAACTGCTATAAAGGAGACTAATGAAGAGGCTATTATGGAAGCAGTAAGGAAAAGGGTTGAATTAAGGTGGTAGCATTGAAAGAAGGGGAAAGATAGATGCAAAAAATATTGAAAACATAGGGTCTGCAGAACTTTGAAATTTGACTGGGGAAAGGAGGACTGGGAAAATCAGATATGACTCAAAGGTTATAAACCTAGGTGATAGATGGCAACTTCAGTAAGTATATCAAAGTTGGTAGGGAGGAACAAGTGAACTGTTTTAAACGTGCTCCAATTTAGGTGCTAGGAGGCAACCAAAAATATGAAAGGCACTCAGGAGAGGTTGGGATTGGAGATATAGTTTTGATCATCCAGTGAATAAAGTATCATGCTTTTGAAGTAGGTGAGATCAGAGAGAATGGGGAAAACCAAGAACTGCTCCCCAGTGGTAAAAAAAAAAAAAAAACAAAACACGTAAAGTTTTTGAAGAATTAATGTAAATTATTATAAACAAGCATATAAAAATACTTCAAATCACTAAGAGAAAATGAGGTATCACTTTACACTCAAACAGGCAAAGATGTTAAAAAGACAGAAAGGTCACATCGTTGGTAAAGTTGCAAATTGGTACCTTATGGAAAACAAGTCATGAATAATTTTCAAATGTAACAAAATATTTTTAGCAGCACCTTCTGGGAGCAGAGAAACTCACCAAAAATTCTGTAAACAAAATGTGGTACATGAATAATAGAATACTATTGTGTTGTAAAGTAAAGAAACAAGAAATGAAGAACACAGAGAAAGTCACATGGTACAAATTGAAGACAAAGTGGAACCAAAAGAATGATTCATACGGGGAATAAAATACTGCAGCTCTCAAGAGCGACTGAACTCAAACTGCAGTTCACATTCTAAGCTTTCCAGAACAGAGGATGAAACACATCCCTCCCTCCATGGAAAGACTGAAGGTAAAAAACGTTATGAACAAAGGTGATTCCTTTTTCTTTCCTCTAAGGGGAGAACATGTGGAAAATTGACATTTTTTTAAGAGAGTTAGGCTTCAGAAGAAACCTTGGGGAAATCTACACTCAAGAGGAAGTTCAGAGGAAGAAGGAAAATCAACCAGTAAGCATCTATAGCCCAGATGTAAAATTCTAGAACACCCAATTCTATCTTTGACACAAGTCCATTACATGGTTAATGCCTGTGTAAAACTCAACCCGAAAATGAACCTGAGTTATTCCATGCAGCCTTCAGAAATTTTAATACTATAAATTTGTGCACATCATTTTCAAGGTCCTTATATCTGTTAGTGATCACCATTAAGATTTCAAACAAATTAATGTTTTAAGGATACTATTACTTACACACACCCAGGAAGATGCTTTTCTTAAGGTGATCTTATTACTAAACAGTTGTTATTTTAGGGGGAAGTTAATTTAAATCAATCAACCAAGCATATTTTTAAAAATGGAGTATCTGATTTCCTATTTTCCTATGGCACTAACATCATATACTATATTTGTACTAGTGGTTCCCCAATCTGCTTTAGTTGTAAACCATTTTTGGGGGGAGGGGGAGGTAATCCAGGTTAAGTGACTTTTCCAGGGTTAAACAGCTAGTGTCTGAGACTAGATTTGAACTCAGGAAGACAAATCTTCCTGACTCCAGGCCCAGCACTATATCCACTGTGCCCCTATCTGTCCCAGCTACCTTTGTGCCTCAGCTAAATCTCATTTTCTACAGGAAGCTTTTTCCCAACTCTTCATTCTAGCATCTTCCCCCTTGGGAATTAATTCAGATTTATCCTGTATATAGCTATAGATCGCTTGTTTTCTTACATAGCTGCTTGCATGCTGAATCCCCCATTACACTCAAGTCCTCCTGACTCCAGAGCTGGTGCTCTCTCCACGATGCTACTAACAGCCCTCTGAACCAAACATTTTCAAAAAACAATTCTGAACTTAACACTAAATAAAATTAAGATTTCCAGACACAAAGAATAGAAAAAGGTTGATTATATACAAAAACTTCAAATCTCTAGTACATGTATCATTCCTTTCCTCTTAAGTATGTAATAAGTTTTCTGTGCATTTTTAATACTTCATTGATCCGGGGTAGCGGCAGGGGGAAGGGGGGTGAAGAGAGAACCTTATCACTACCTCCTCAGCCCTTCCCTTTAAAAAGCAAAACAAATACATCTAGTCAAGAAGAATGAAATCTATATAGTAGACTTTTTTTTAAATGTATGTCTCTTTCTGCACCATGAGTCCATCATTCTCTTGTCAGGAGATGGGCAGCCTGCTTTCTCATAGGTCCACTGAGACATGGTGCTGGAGTTTAAAGTCTTTAGAAGTTGTTTTCCTTAATTGTTGTACTTTTATAAATCATTCTCCTCATTCTGCTTACTCAACACCACGACATAAAAGTCTTACCATGTTTGGTCTTTTTCACATCATTTTTGCTGTTGTTCAAGTCAGTTTTTCAGTTGTGTCAGACTCTTCATGACCCCATTTGGGGTTTTCTTGACAAAAACACTCACATGGTTTGCCATTTCCTTCTCCAGTTCATTTTAAAGATGAGGAAACTAAGGCAAAGAGGGTTAGGTGACTTGCCCAGGATCACAAAGCTAGTAATTGTCTCTGAGCCCTGATTCCAGGCCCATCTGGTACCATTCTCACAGTGCACTAATGATCCACTCCATTCATATACCACAATTTGTTCTACCTTTCCAAATGAAGGTCACTTCCTTGGTTTCGGTTTGAAGTTTTTAAAAACACTGCTAAATATTCATTTTTCTCTTTATTTCATTCCTTAGGAGCCTAGTAGGGGCATCACAGAGCTATCACTAGAGTATCACTATGTCAAAGGCGGTAGTTTAGTGAATTTTGGGTTATAGTTCCAAATTTTTTCAGAATCATATTTTCAAGGTCCAAAATTCAAATGAAGGTTTGGCACTTAGGAGCAATGAAGCTAAAAAAAAAAAAAATAGGAAAAAGCAGCAGTCGAATACATATTAGGATAGGTTCTAGCCTAACACTTTCTGAAGATTAAGAAATAAAGACAAAAGATGCTACAGACACTCGTAAAGGTTCTAGTGAGGTTTTCATTCATCTTTAACTTTGCTCTTCAGTGTGTTGTTACCTACCCCTTTCATTTATATTTGTTCTTGCAAAGAGTGCATCTCAGTATCATAATTAAAAACCACCTGCTTCTAGAAAAGGAATTCTTTGGTCATAAGACCCCACCCTGCCTTTTGCAGTCAAATGAAGCTTAATACAACTGTTGTCTGTTACCTACATTCAAAATGGAAGGAAATGCTAAATTTTAGTTAGAGGTTAGTGGAAAAAAAAAAGGAAATCCTGTCTAGCCCCCAAGTTCATGGACAGCCAGAAATTTATCCATAAACCCAGTTAAGAACACATACATATATATATATGTATATGTATATATGGAACAGCTCTGTCAGCTAGATAGAACCTACCAACTCCTCCAAATCCTCATTTTTTCCCCACTGTTACTGGGATTTATTATTCTATTAATAAGAGCAATGATCTAAAAGTAAGGAAACTCCATAAAAAAT
Organism: Notamacropus eugenii; assembly: GCF_028372415.1. Lineage (NCBI taxonomy): Eukaryota > Metazoa > Chordata > Mammalia > Diprotodontia > Macropodidae > Notamacropus > Notamacropus eugenii. Next base: position 87,607,886 of record NC_092872.1, read on the forward strand.
AGAAGCCATGGGTACTCTTAAAGAGATCTTTATGGCTAACATGGAAATGTTTTTCAATACTTCCCATGTATAATGGGTATCATATTGCTTGCCTTCTCAATAAGGGTGGGGAAAGGATGAGGCTGGAGGGACAGAACTGAAAATTTTTTAAATGAATGTCAAAATAAGAAATAAGAGAAAAGAAATGAAAGAAATCTAAAAAAGAGAAAAGTTTGGCATTAAATGAAATACTTCACCAGGAATTAAATAGCCCAGTCGGGTTCTACCACTACTTCAATTAAACTGGGGTCTAGTAAATAAAAATACCTAACATTTTTTAAGGATTATAAATTATTTCATACACAATCATAGCTCATCCGATCCATAAAACAATCTTGTGAAGTAGGTATTATCATCACCCACATTTTACAAATTAGTAAACTCAGAAAGGTTAAGTGACTTGCCCAGTGTCATACAGCAAGGGTCTTCCTGACTTTCAAGTCCAGTGTTTTATCCTGAAACATTCTGCCTCCTATTCTAAATTCATCTTCACTAGCCCAACTGAGCACAGGTACCTTTTCCATAAGCCAAAATTTAATCAAAGACTGGCTAACCTGCTTTCTGTTATCAGAAGACAAATTTTACTTTTACTTTGCAAGATAAATCTCTACTTATAAATTTGTAAAAACAAAAAGAAATATCACAGCCATTTAATTTCTGGAATAACTGGGTAAAGGATTGTGATTTTGATGTAGTCTTACTGTAGAAGTCATTACACAGTGAAATAATTCAGTATATGAAGAATTATAGGTTTTTTGCTAATGTCTATGCAAGCTTTATTATATTTTTCATTTTACTTTTCAATACTAGATTGAAAGAGCAATGATCTAAAAGTAAGGAAAATACGATTTTTATTTGAGACACTTAGCTTTGTAAATCCTAGGATACACAGCAACATAATATCAGATATGCTAAAATTATTTTAATAGCAATATTGTTAAAAAATCAATTGCTTCCAACACAATCAAAATCACCAAAACTTCAGTCAAAATGTGGTGTGGTGGAATTACTTAGATTTGGAACGAGAAAACTTGGGTTTCAATCCTGACTCATATTTGCTACACCTGTGTGACCTCGGGCAGGCTTTTAACCACTTTGGTTTTCAGTTTCCTAAACCGTAAAATGGAAAGGACTGGACTGGATAATTTCTAGGGTCTTTCTAGCTCTAAATCTACCAATTCTCCAAATATAAATTTTAAACTACTTAAGAAGTAAGGCTTCTTTCAGTCCCAGAGTAAAGAAAAAGTTCAAAGTCTTTTAATAGCTCAAGACAAATGTAAACCATTCACGTATACAAATCAAAGAAAATGAGTAGGATTTAAAAAGTCCTCCCACCTCCATATTGCTAGATTACTACCCAAATTAGTTAGTTTTATGAAGCAACACACAATTTTACATTTAACACTGCTACTGTAGAATGGCAAAGATTACCTTGTTACCAATTTGTCATCCTAGAAGGAGCTGTGTATGTCACTTCAGATACACAAGTTACATGTTGCTCATTTCATAAAACTGAAACAATAACAAAAACAGAGAGGTGACCTACAGCTTTAAAAAATAATAAAGCAATTTCATTAACTAGGAAATTAGGAGTGATTAGAGCTGTGGAAAATCTGACTCTATCAGACTTCATTTCTAAGTACCTTGGACTAAACAGCCTTAAAACTGAAGAGTGAAAAAAACCAAACACTGAATTTGACATTATCTAAGCCCAAAACAACCCCCCAAAACCAGTGCCTGGCACTAAGTGCTTAATAAATGCTTTCTCTATTAAAATGTCAACCTACAGAGTATCTTATTTTTGCCTCACATTATAAAGGTAAAGTACACTATCTACTACCTAACAATTCACTAAGATAGAAGAGACTGCAGAGATCATCAGTCCAATCTTTTCAGTTAAGGCATAAGAAAACAAAAAGACCCAGAGAGGTTAAATGCTTTGCCTAAGGTCACACACCTAATGGAAACCTGACACTGCTGAGCCCATAACTGAAGCAAAAAGATTATGGTGGATGTTTTAAAAACATAGAGACTGAGTAAGATTTTTGTTGTTTTTGCAACAAAAGGTAGTGTATAAGTGCCATAAAGTAGTACAAATAACTATCACAGACAGGATCACAGAGTTGGAAGGGACCTTAGAGACCTAGTCCACAGCCCCACTCATTTTATGGAGAGGCTTAACCTGTTCAAGATTCCATAAATAGTTAAGCAGCAACTTTAGGATTAAAACTCCTTTTCTTTGATTCCAAATCCAGTATTTTTCCCACTATACTCGGCTGCTTGAGTATGATATAGACAGGAAGCAAAGTATGGAACTTGGAGTCACGTGACCTTACTCTACCACTACATGACCTTGGACCAAGTCACTTCATCTTTATGGGTTTAGTTACTTCATCAATAGGGGGGGCTCTTTCTTATCTATAAAATGAAGATGTTGAACTATTTCTCTAAGGTCCCTATCAATTCTAGAGTTATGATCTTATATATATTGAAGGAAAGCGAAGATCATTTTCTCCAAGAGGTAAGCGATGGGATGGATAAGGTTAAAGAAGGTTTAGAAGAACTTAAAACTGGAGGATAGGCTTTAGAGAGACATTTGTAAGCACACCTGAAAAAATTACATCTATCTACTGACACAGATCCCACCAAGAGCCAAGGTATGGAAATGGAAGAGTATAATGTATGGAGAGGAAGGGAATGGAATGTATGATGTAGTAACTCAGTTTGATAGGAACACAAGTGTAATTGAGGAAAAGTATAAGATAATGCTGGAAAGAACTGTTAAAGGTCTTGAATGCCAGGTTAAAAAGTTTAAATTGCCTTCTACAGGCCCCTCCAGTCTCAGATTTCAGAACAGAGGGAGCAAAAGGTGAGCTATGAGACTTATTTTGTGATTATGTCAAGGACAGATTAGAACAAGGGTTCTTGTGTTATGGATCCCTTTGGCAGTGTGGTAAAGCCTATGGACACCCTCTCAGAATCATATTTCCAGACACACAGAATTGCAAAGGAAATCAATTATACTGAAATAATTACTGTGAAGAAGTTTTTTTTAAAAGTAATGGATCCCATGTTAAAAATCCCTGGGCTAGAGAGAAAAGGACTAGAAGCTGAGATGCCAGGCATGTAAAAGAAGAATGGATAAGACAGAAGGATTGACAGAAGAGTAAGAGATTATGGAAGAATCAAAGATGATGCCAAGGTTTTTAGAATAAACTGGTGAATTTACTTGACATCTCAGAAACTGCCAAACATATAGGAGTCCTGATAGTCATATTAGAATAAATGAATCCCTATTGTAGAGAAAAATATGATACATATTCGGGGATAACAGATTCACAAGCAATGAATTATACACTGATGGCTTACAATACAATCCACAATATAACTGACTCCATGGCAAAGTACTTTAAAACTAGATTTTATTATAGAGCTAATGTGTTAGGTTTGACTTGTCTGCATGAATGCCCAAACAAACTGTCATTTCTATAAAAGAAGATAGTTAAAAAATACAAACAAAACTTTCATATTTCCTTCCACAGTTCCAAGTATCAGCAATGAAAGAATTTGATAACAGTAATCATCAGCAACTGAAATCCAGCACAAGTTATCTATGAGAGTAACTACTAATTCCTTATACTTACTATTGCCAGATGTCTAACTGTAGAATTTGGACCTATCAATTCATGTTAATCTGAAGTTTAATATATTTTTTCTAGATCAAAATTGATGGAACACACAGTTGAGAGAGAAAAGCTTTTATTTCCATCTTCTGTAAAAAATAATTTTGTAACTATGAAAATTTAAAAGACTAAGAGTATAGAGATTGTTAAATGTTTTCTGGACTCTGTACTTTTCCTACCAGATTTTTCATAACTTAAAAAGTAGTAAGCATTAATCATGATACTAGGTTAAACACCATCCAAAGGTTAAATGGATGCTCTTTTCAACTACTTCAAGCATTTACACTGCAAGAGATGACACTGACATGAACAAACAGGAAGGAATGAGTTAAGTTTGTTAAAGAAAAAGACATCTTGTAGGACAATGAATAAAAATCAATTATTGGATTGCATTTTGTATCCAAGAAGAGAATAATCTGTCCTACCATTAGTTCAGTACCTAAAAAAAAAAGCTAGGAAGTTTTAAAATATTGAGGATAAGGAAGACAGGGAAGAGGAATAAAACTTTCAGACAAGGAGGCAGAATTATTTTAGTTTAATTTATGAAGAGTTACCAAATGGTTACCAAATTACCCTAGAGAAGAATGAAGTTTCTCAGACAAGTTGACAAATTCATTTCTAATCTACATGCCAACAGTACTAAGTGATAATGCTCCTTCAAAGGTGTATATTTATGATTTCCCTAAACTGAATGATGTCGTCACAGTACTTTTACATCTCAGATAGCAGTCGAGGGAACTAACTTAGCCTAACTGAATTCCCAAATATACAAGACCCAATGAACTTTCACCATGCTTCACCCCATTATTCTTCTTTGTCCTCTCAAATAAATTCTAATGGCTTTCAAAGTGACTAGAAAATTAAAAAAAACAATTTTAGGTTAAGAGCTAAGAACAGTGATTAAGTTTAATAAAAACAAAATCCAATTCCATGAACAGTATAATTAAAAGAGATGCCTATACTTTCCTACTGATAGGGAAATCCAACAAACATATCTGCTTTCATTTGACCATTCTCTCCCTAAAAGCAAGACTCTTCTTACAAGGACAGCAAACATGAGTTTTACTAATATACCACTAGTGCAGATTGTAGAATCTTTAGGAAGGTCACATGCACAGTACAGCGGAAAGAGTGCTGACTTTAGAGTCAGAAGACCTGAGTCCCAATCCTACTTTTGTTACCTACAACCAAGACAATTAATTCTATTAAACATTTTAATGAGATAGTCTGTAACGTCTCCTCTATCTCTAAATCTATTATCCTATGACCCTCCCTTTTCCCCTCCCATACACACAATGACTTGGAAAAACTCCAAAGGAAAACTTATCCACAATCCAAATTTAAACCTATAATAATAAAGTTTTGATTCTCTTAACACAGACTGCTCATGACATGGAATCACGTCCTAAGTATCTACAGCCCAACATAAAGATGGATAAAGTATTAAGTGCATACAATGTGGCATGTACTGTCTAAGCAAACAGAATTTTACAAAGTTTTTCTCTTAATTAAAGATAACACCTTTCTATCTACACATCTGTGAATGTTTTACGATAATTGCAGAAGGTATCAGGTCTTCAAGAAAATCATTCAAAAGAAATTTCCCAAAAATTTTAGCAACAAGTTCTGTAAAGTATATTTTCTGGAACTGGAACTCAGTTACCTTTAAAGCATATCTTTCCTTCTGGATGTAAAAAAATGTTATTTATCCTTCAATATTTGGGTTAATTTTGTGATTTGTGAACTCAAATATTCTTTTTTTGAGGAAAGATTACTAAAAGAAAAAAGTCCAACTAACAGAAGCTTGCAATTACGTATTATTTTACAGTTTACAAGGCAAATTCTGATAAAAAAAAAAAAACCCCAAAAATAGAACCCTGTGAGTAGGTGGTTCTGATATGGGGCTACAATTTACAGCAGTGTAATTCAGGAAGGCTGACTTCCCCCCCAAAAAAACCTCCCATAACCCCCTCCCCAGGTGTTTGGATTACAAGTCTGATTAGCTGCTTTTTTATACTATCCCAGGAGAAACTGCCTTTTACTTATTTAGAAAAGTAAACAATAGTGAAATTGACTCTGGAGAAAGAAAACCATTTTTGCTACTCTTAAGAACCCTGTAACTCCTTTTAAAGAAAAAGCCTTCAAGTTTACTGGAATTTAATTCTAGAGACATATTTACTAACAAGATACCAACTCTAATGACCATGTCTTTGAATTCTCCAGCTATTAATGGTGTAATTCTACATTATGTGACAGCATTTTGGTTTTCTTTATGGGCATAGTTAAAAAGTAGCACTTGAAAAGTAAACTGAAAAGTACCCACTTTTTGGAACAAGTTGATTGACACAAAATGGCATGAAGTAATTTACTTGTGTTAAAAAAAAAGTACTGGATGGAATAGAGTAGTCTTATGTTAGATATGGTTTAATCAAGATGCTGTTCACCCTAAGATACAGCTTTGTGAACAATGAAATTGATCACTTCGTCCTTCTGCACTGCCTCTGTTTCATTCTTTACTGTCATCAATACAGCATCTGTCAAGTAACTAAGTAACTTAGTTCTTTAAAACCTGAAAAGGCAATCTCACTTAACATCCAATTCTCATCAACAAAAGTTACTAATGCTTAAAAATAAAAGTTTTTATATAAACTATATATATAAATAAAAATAAAAATGGAAGAAGTAATTTTTAGCAAGCTAGTAACTAGACAACCTGTTCAGATTTCACTTTTAGCCTAGTTTCATGAAAATTCAAATATCCTTTCATTTTAAATTTAAATTATGACCTCTATGGTATGATTTCGAAAAAAAAGCAGTTTTCAAACTATTTTTCATTTAAAAAATTTTGCCATGTCAAAACCAAGTTTCTTTCCAATAAATTTACCTGACAAATACATAAGTCAAAAGGAAATATTATAAATTTCATGCTGACTTAAACCCACAACCAAACTTCACACCAAAAGAAAATAGTATGATTCACATGTACAGAAAAACCAAGTCACTTTTAAAAACAGGTTTGGCACAATGTTCCAAAGACAGCTTCCGAGGCATGCCCAGCTACCACGTGTGACCAGATTAATTTGGTTTCAAACACTTAGTGGATTCAATTTGTGCCTCATATATTAACGAAAAAGCTTTAAAGCTTTAAAAATCAAAGTTGGTTGGTTTAAAAAAAAAGCAGCAGCTTAAGTCAAAGCTGGAAGGTCTAAGAAACTCAGTTTTGTATGTACTTTGAGTGAAACCTCATTTCTATATACTTTTCACTGTGATCTTCAATGTTATGGCTCAAATCTAACTCAAAAAGTGAGTTGAGTTTTCTGAACCTTCCAATCCAGAATAGCACACACACACACTGAGAAATATATATACACACACACACATTTTACACATATACATACATACACACACACACACACACACACATATATATATATATTTTTCTCTCTGTCTCTGTCTGGAGCACTTTCCTAACTCTAGCTGCAACAACGCTGCTGGAATCAAAACACAACTAACATTCTTTGGCAAGACCACCGAAGTTTTGACCTAAGGATACTTGAACAACTTCTGGCTCCAGCTGCCTAATGGAGAAGGCACGGGGATAAACGTTCTGCGTAAAGGAAAGGAGAGATGGGAGGGCACCCCTGGACAGCTGAGGCACCAAAGGAGACCGGGCACAGTTACCAGGAGATAAAACAATGCACCCACGACAGCCCCAGCTCCACGCCGAAGCCAGCCCCGACGCAGAGTTGGTCCAAGCGTCCTGCGGCACAGCAGGGCGCACAAGTCCGACCGCGGATGGGAGAGCCCCCGCACCCTTGGCCGGGCACCGTCCCCAATCCGTGGTGCCCCACGTCCCCTCCTCTCTCCACCACAACACGGCCCTGCCCTGCCCAGCCTTCCCCTCCCCCCCGCCCTGCTCCGCTGCATGACTGTGCAGCCTCTCCCAGGGCTGGGGCCCCCGGGGGAACCCCCGGCCAGGCCCCCCACTTTCCAGCCCAAGGAAGGCGGCCCATGGGGGCTGCCAAGAAGTGCGGGCAGGGCAGGGCGGCGGGGGAGGGTGTGCAGGCGGGCAGGCGCCGTCCGGTTCCGTGCCCCGATTAAAGATGGCGAGCATCTCGCGTGGCTCCCTAGGCTCCCCCATACAATGAAAGGGACCCGCAGGCAGCGGCGTCCCCCACCCCCACCCCCCACGCGGGCCCGGGAGGGAGAGTGGGCGGGCCAGCGGGCCTACCCAAAACACTGGGCGGCGGCGGCAGCGACGGCGGCGCTGCCCTGGGTCCCCCACACTCCATCGGGCCCAGGGGAAAACAAACCCCCTGCAGGGCCGCCTCTCCCACTCGCACACGCTCAGACACACACTCACACGCACACGCACGGGTCCCCCAGCCCGGCCGCGGCTCACCTTCCATCTCCATGTCTTCCGGCTCGCTCAGCTGCTGCTCCCCCGCTTTCTGCTGCTGCTGCTGGTGGTTCATGTCGGCCGCGGCCTGGGCCTCGCCTGCTGCCGGGAACCGGGACTGCGGACCCGGGAAGCGGGGAGCGGCGAGGAGCCTGGGCGGCGGCGGCGGCGTCGAGGCGGCCTCCTCCTCCTCGTCGTCCTCGTCGGCTCCGGCCGGGGCTGGCGGCGGCGGGCAGGGGGCGGCGGCGGCGGCGGCTGCAGGGAGGGCAGAGGCCGGGGTCGGCGGCGGCGGCGGCTGTGGCGGGGGCAGGGAGACGCGCACGTATTTGCTCGCTATTCGCCCAATCTCGGCGCCGAGGCGGGGGAGCGGCGGCCGAGGCGGGCGAGCGGCCGGCGGGCCGGGCCGAGACGGGCTTCCCTCCCGCGCCTGCCTCCGTCCCTCCCGCCGGGGCCCGCCCCCGCTCTGCGGCCGGCCCCGGGCTTATGTAAGCCGGGCGGGGGGCGCGGGCCCACCAGCCCCCTCACGGCAGCTGCCTGCTTCTGGGCGGCGGCGGCGGCGGCTCGGGGCTAGCTGGCCCCGGCGGGCGGCAGGCTCGTCAGGCTGGCTGGCTGGCGAGCGGCGCGGCCTCGGCCTCAGCCTCGGCCTCGGCCACAGCGGGGCGGCCTGGGCGCGGGGCGGCCTCGGGCCGGCCTCGGGCCCCGGGGTCGGTGCGGCGGCGGCTCCGGCGGCGGCTGCGCCGCGCTCTTCGCCTTGCGGCCTCCGCCTCCTGTCCGGACAGAGCAGCAGACGCACCTCCGGCGGCTCGGCTCCCTCTCAAAATGGCGGCGGCGTGAAATGTCACATCCGCATGGGGGGCCCGAGAGCGAGCGAGTGAGCGAGCGAGGCAGGAGAGTGAGAGAGAGGGCGAGCGAGCGAGAGGGAGAGAGACGAGAGAGGGAGGAGAGAGAGAGAGAGAGAAGGGTGGGAGGGAGGGAGGAAAGGAGGGAGGGAGGAAAGCAAGCCAAGAGCTGGGAGGCAACCAACCGGGGAGAACGGGAGCAGCAGCGCCGCCGCCGTCGCCCCGAGAACAGCAGCGCGGGCCGGGGGCGGCCGAGGCGGAGGCCGCCCTGGGGATGCTCAACTTCCCGCCTCCTGCTCGACTCCCCTCGGGACGGTCCTAGCCACCCACCGCCCGCACCTCTCCCGCTCGTTCATCCCCGCTCTTACACCCCACGTGCCTTCCCCCTGGGGATCCTGAACCCCATCCGACCCCCCTCTACCCGGTTACCTCCAGAGGGTCCCTCCTTTAGGCTCGGACTCGCCACTCGCAGCCCAGGGGGCTGCGCTGGGGAACAGGGAGTGGAAGAAGCCCTGGGTCCGCTGGAGGCCGGGGACCTGAGTTTGAATCCGTGCCGCCCAAGGTCGTGGCAGACCTCGGAGGGAGGGACCCTGGGTCTCAGTTTCCCCCTCTGTAATCTGAAGGGGGTTGGGCTCTAGATGTCCTCTAGACTAATCTCATTCCAAGGTTGAACCTGTGATCCTATCTAGTCCTTCCCGGCCCTTCCCTAGCCCCAGAAATAAAACCTCGGGTCAAGGCATTCCTCCTCCTCCTCCTAGTTCGCAGGACAGCCCCCTCCCAGCCAGTCCCGGTTCCCCCGGTCCCTAGGAGCTCTCCCAAGCTTAGTATTCCTTTAATCAGCTGCAATTTGCATGACAGTACCTCCATCCACAAACCCACCCTGGCTCGGGAACTCGCAGAGCTGAACCTCTTGTCCCGGTTTCTTGTCTGGTAATTTCTTCATCTCCCCAATTTTTCAGGAAAAATAATCTTTTTAGGAGAGGTTACTTACTAGATTATGAACTCTTTGAGGCAGTTATAAGGTCTTCTAGGTTCTTTACACTCTTAAGTAGTGTAACTGAGAAAAACGGCGAAGAAAAAATTTTAAATAATAACCCAAAGGGAACAGTAATAATACAATGTTAAATTGGTAAATGCCTGAGAGGAAACTTTAGCGTCTTATGTAAACACTTGCAAATCGTGTTATTTTAATTTGTGGATCTTCTACGTCATACCTCGGGGTGTTTCATTTTAAGGATATTGTATTTGGAAACCACTCATCTGAACATGTGTCAAATTGGGAGGAGAAAGAATGCTGAGGGTCATCCAAATATTCAGTTCCACTTAAGCAGTTTGTAAGCACCTACTATGTGCCAGATGGAGTGCTAAGCATAATTTTGTTTCTCAAAGCACTTCACCTCCACACCCACTCATCCCAAGAGAGGACAATCTAATAAGGAATTTCCATTTTTCCTAATTTTTCTTCATCCGGCGCCCTACCCTCTTCTAAAATCTGGGCAGGGGTTTCAGAGTTTGTTGTTATTCAGTTACGTCTTAAGTTAACGAAGAGTTTGCAAATACAAAACAACCTTGCAAATTCCTTAAAGGCTGGAACAATTTCATTTTTGACTTTGCACACAATACACAGTGGAAAATATAAAGGGTTGAATGAATGGATTCAATACACAGTGGATCAAATGAAGTACTCGACCATGAGTTCTTATTGCAAACAGCTATCTTTGATACCTGTAGATTCAGACAGGAAGATTAAAGAGGCTGCGTTCCAGCTGTAGAAAGAAAGGGGAAAGGTGTAGGAAAGCATTAAATAGGAGACTAGGAACTATAGGAACAAGTTAGATATTGTATTACTTATATGCGTTGACTTTTTTTTTTAACCTCTACGGCCTGATTTGAAAAAGGGAATGAGAGCCTCAATTCCTGTTTGATAATGGGGTAAGAATTAAGGGGTGGGGCTTCTGCATCTACCTGGAATTCACAATTTTCCAGAGTTTCTAATTTCTTTAACGCTATTACACAGTTTACTTTGGTTGGCTGTTGTGTATGTTTTAATCCAAAGGAAGTGGATAGAATCAGGACTTAAAAGTCAGGAAGGCCCAGGTTTGAATCCTACTTCACACACTAATTTGCTGTGTGTGTGACCCTGGGCAAGTAATTCAATCCCTTCGAGTCCCAGTTTCCTCTTATGTAAAATAGAGATAATAATTGCACCTATCTCAGTGCTGTGAAGATCAAATGAAATATGTCAAATCATTTGCAAAGCTTAAGGTGAAATGCCACATAAATAAATATGAGCTATGTTTATTTTTGAAGAAAAACTTGGAGGGCATGCCAGTGCAATGTCAGTGTATTTTTAAAGGATGGAGCTTACCCCATTTTCATTGCACTGGTATCATGTCCACCTTAAATAAAAAAAGATACTTCTCAATAGGAAGGGGTGTGGAAGAGGAGCTCTGCAGACGATGTGAATCAGCTGTGTGATGTTTGTCTACTCAGAGGGCTGTGTTCTCCTGTAATACAGTCGATGCAGTGAAAGGTTTCTTGAGTTCTCCAAATGAAAGGAATGGGGTAAAGTATTGCTACTACAACAACTTAAAATTTTCTAGTCTGTCCAGCTAATGAAACTGAGAAGAGGAGGAAGGAATTGAAGGTAGCCTCAATAAAGGCACACTGAGGGAGGAGGCTCTGCTCATTGAGTACATCCCATAAAGTCAATGGGAGTGGCTCCCTATCATTACTAGTTTAGCAAGACACATTTCATTTCACAGTCCTGGTGCCAATGCCATGACTTGACAGAAACTGTGTTATTAATTCTTCAGAGGATAGAGTATGTGTATTGAAAATCTTTTTTAGTTCGAAATAATAATGTAGTGAAAAGTCAAAGAGGCAACTGAACTACTTCCTTTTCTTTTAATGGATCTCAGGGCCAGCAGTGATTGGAAAAAATGAGAAAGTCATATGGAGCTATCTAAACAAGTGAGTCAGCAAGCCCTTATTAAGGACTTCCTATGAACCAGGCACTATTCAAAGCTCTGGGGATACAAAGATAGACAGAAACAAAATTCTTGCCCTCAAGAAGTTCATATTCTAATGGGAAGGAGGGAAATAATCATTTTCCTATTCTGATGGAAGGAGACAGCATGCCAAAAAATTGTACAGATAAGATATATACAATATAAATGGAAGTTTATCTTGACTAACATTCATTTCTGATATTTTGTACAACAAAGTGCATTGCAAAATTATAATGCATTTTCATGTTACTAATTTTTATGCTTGTCTGGTTGTGCTTATAGGTTATTGGCATTTTTATGTTTTAAACAAAAGTATACCTCACTTTTGTGGGATGATTTGATTAATTTGAAATTAAAATTAAAATGTACAAAAATCAAAGTAGTCAAAATGATAACGTGTATAGTGGACATCTTTGAAATAAATGTTTCCAAGAAGTCTTCTGATTTTCTCTTCAGATAGCTTTATAAAGGTGAAACTATTTGAAACTGTTACTTGTTGCTTTCTGCTAGACAGGAGGTTGATCTTTGTTAAAAGGATTAAAGCACACTGTTGTTTTCTGTGTTCAAGGTTGTTGGGTAATATGAATGGTCATTATACTGAATTCTCTCTGTTTTAACCATCTGTTCCTGTAAGTGTAAGTGACATTGGTTATATTCTAAATACCTCCCCCTGATTTATAAAGTATGCTAATACTAAGCACTTATGTAATAATTCTTTGAGGTTTGTAAAGTGTTTTATACATATTATCTCATTTACCCTCAACAATTTTGAGAGGTAGGGGCTATTGTTACCTCCATTTTCAAATGAGGAAATTAAGGCAGACAGAAGTTAAGTGACTTGGCCAGTGTCACACAGCTAGTAAAGTCTCTGAGGAAAGTTCTGAATTCAGACCTTCCTGAGACTCCAGGTCTCTGTACTTTATCAATTACCCCACCTAATTGCCTAGAAATTACTTTTACTTCTTTTTATTTATACAGGTTGCCACAAAGCTCTTAGTACAGGTTTAAGCTTTAATATCTCTAATAGCTTAAAACTGCATTAAGGCTTTTGAGACACTTTGTATTATATATCTCTTACAAAGTGATCCCATTTAATTTTCCTAATAAACAGTCTAACTAAAATACAAAAAGGAATTTTTACATTTAGATTGTTGGCCTGCTTTTAATTTCCAAAAAATGAAATTATTCTTAAAATCAGGAGTTCACTGACCTATATTCAAAGTAATTTATGAAAAGGACTTTAGAGGTTACCTATCATAAGATCATAAATTTAGAACCGGGAAGAATTTTAGAAGTCATCCAATCCAACCAGAGCACTTGGCCTAGAAGGCAATTGAGTAACCTGATCAACTGGATGGGGTTTCGAGATGATGAATCTTTTGGAGCTTAATTATATCTTCTAGGGGAGATGGAAACAACCCTCATTAAGGATGAGTATAGCTCCTTAATTCTCATTCATGCAATTGACAGTCATTTATTGAGAAACCAACCCCTCTTAATTCTAGTTCCTTCCCTTGGATACGTGTTATCTATTATATATAGCTTCTTTGGATGTTCTCTTCTCCATTATAAGTGCCTTGAGGACAAGGATGGTTTTTTGCCTCTTTTTGTATTTCCCCCCTTCCCCTTAACACAGCCTATCATATAGAAGGCACTTAATAACTATTGATTAATTAATTTATGTTAGTATATTCTAGGCATTGTCTTAGGCCAGGGATACAAGACAAAAAACAAGTCTTCGCCCTCAAAGGGCTTATATTGAGGAAATAACAAGCATATTAATAAATACACAATATACCCAAAATAGTGCAAAGCAAATTGGAAAGACTGGCCCTCATGTGGCATATAAACGAGCTTCGAAGGGATCTAGGGATTCTAAAATGTGGAAATGAGAAGTTAGTACATTCCAGGCATGGGGGATAATCTCGCATGGGGTGTTCAATATGCAATGTGAAAGGGTCCCTTCCTTCCCCCAGCATGGACAGGTACTCTGTTTCTTCTCCTGTGTGTGACTCACTGCTAGGTTGAATTTTCTTCTCCACTGCCCCACCTTGCAACTTCATTGGTTCCTGAACTGGAAATCTGAGGGCCAGTGGTACCACATAGATAAAAGAAAAAGATAACATGATAGAAGAAAAAATGGCTTATACCTGGCGGGTATCTTGCAGGCAGCTTTTGAGATGACAAGATGTGACACAGTGGGTAGTGGAGGGAGGACGGGCCTTGCCTATGCTGGCATAATGACTGGCCAGGGCCTTCTATGATCCTGATCCCAGCATGGATCAGACTCAATTAGCTGCACTTTTACTACAGGCCCCTGGCTGCCTTTCATTTCCTTTTGTGTCACTTTTCTCCAGTGTTGACCCCATGAACATGGATAGGTCCTGGAAGATATACAAGTGCCAGGAACATAGGCAGTGTCTCCTGGAGTAGATGTGCAGGGAGTGGAGGTGAAATGTGAACTCATGAGTTATCAGCCTTGCAAAAAAACTGTATCCCAACAAGGCTTGAACATGAGCCTCTCAACTGATTATACTCAGAGTGGTGCTATTGGATTCTATTCGAATCATTCTATGATTCTCGATTGTTTATCATTTCTGTCTCTGTTTGATTATACGCTACCTGTTACATGCCTGTTTCAGATTTGGACACTAGATACATTTTTTACTTTCCCCCTTCCTGAGAGTTACCTCTAGACTTGGAGTCCTTAACTATTCCTATAATAAACAACTGTATGAGTAGCAATTTTCCCAGAGAAAGCCAGGGTGAAGGTGAAGAGCCAATGAATATGAGAATTGAGAAACTTGTTTCTTTTATTGAGAAGACAGGCAGCCCTAGAGCAATGAATCCAGGGCAAACTGAGATGACAGGCAAAGGACAGGGATTGGCACAGGTTGCTAGGCCCTGTGGCCTCAACCCAGTGGAGCCTGGCTAGTCACTGTTTCAAGAACGAAAACAGACCAATTGGGCTGGTGCATAAGAGTTCATGAAGCCTGGAAAAAGTAGGCTAGAACTAGACAGCCATCAGTTTTAAGTATCAAACAGAGGAGTTAGTATTTTATGTTAGAGTCAAAAAGAAAACCACTCATGGGACTTCTTGGGTGACATGGTCAGAATTCATTTGATAGCAATTTATTGGTTGGCTTGGATTGTTGTGGGTCTGAGTCTGAGTCATCTCCTCCTGCTAAGCCTATGAAAAGGAGGCTTCACTAAAGAGTCAATTTCTTTCCCTTTTCAGAGAGATCCTGAGAGACCTTAGAATAAAGAGCTGACCTGGGTCCTAGGAAGGAGAAATCCCAAGCATGTGAACAGCCTACCCCGCTATTCCCTCTGGGTCCGCTAATGGCTACCTTGGGGCAGAGGCATATGGTAGTTTTATATACAAGTTATTCAAGAAGCTTAAGAGGAAGATTCATGGAATCCAAGTTCTTGTCCCCAGTTTTAGAGGGGCAATGGCATAAAAACTCAGATGGTTCCTATCATTACAATCATTCCAAATTGACCACTGATCCGGCACCAGAAATGGGATACAAAAGGAAGCACAAAACCAGGAAAAGCTGAAGATGGAGAGCTATTGGTGGACTGCATGTCACCTGTAATTCAGTCTTCTATTTTCACATGGGAGAGGAATTAGCTGTTATGAATGAACCGTCTCAGTCCAATGAGCAGAATTTCCAGTGTTGCTGTGGGGACCTCCATGCCTCTGAGTGGTAGAAATTTCTGAAACTCAGATCCTTAGAGGAATTCCTAGAGACTGTAGGACCAAGCCTCTCTGATGGAGACAGTAGCAAGGTAGGTATTTCCTGGTCAATATCAAATTCTTCAATGTATGCAGTCTTATAGAGAAAGAAGTAGGAATGCCTGAGTAGATAGTAATGGCTTCTGGGAAATAAAAGAATCTTGGAATCTAACCTTCTAGAAATAGAATGAGAGGCTCCTTTCCTTCCTGGCGAGAAGAGGATCTTGCTCATGGTTCCTGAAGCTATGGGAATATCAAAAGACATAAAGGAGGAAATTTTTTATACTTGACCTATGATTACACTAATATAAAACATTCCAGGTGAGGAATGTCTTCTACCACTGTAGATGAGCTACTTCTCAGCAACCTAGAGTCTTAAAGACCTGTCTGGGAGCATTGAGAGATCAAGTGATTTTCCCAGAGTCACACTGTCCCAATATGTCAGAGGAGAGACAACCCAGGTCTTCTTGACTCTGTCTAATATAGCCAGGTTCAGATTAGTGTGATTAATATAGTAAAATGGGACTATTCAGAGTCTTAGTGCATATTTCTGTTGGGCTAGAAACAATGATCCTATTTTATGCAATTTTAATTTTGAATAGTGCACATTAGAATATATGTGATTACTTCAGGGGATTCATTATTTGCACTAATCAGGTCCTAGCAATATACCATACTGTCTTTTTTCCCTACTACATGGAAGGAATTATTTGGACAATGCAGTTCCCAGTGGTAGTGGGTTGATACTTTGGCACTTTCAAGTTTATTTTCCTAAGATTGGGGAGAAGTCTGAGCCCTTATAATGATATCATAAGGCTGGAGGTCTGTAAACATACTTGGAGTAAAAGTGGGACTCACTAGAATTTTGGGGAGAGAGACTAATTTCCTTTTGGAGCAACTGCAAATTTGCTTACCTTTTAAGGGAAGTAGCACTATTAAACAGACAGGGACCCTGAAGATGTAATTCTCCATAGAGAGGAATTATATCAATTATTAATGGACTATTGAGTCCTTTACGTAGTATCTGCTTGAAGTAAAATAAAACCTGTCCATATATGTGCAGACCTAGATACTGGCTATATGCGATTTCCCAGAGTCAACTCTGAGTAGGATAAAATGAGCCAAAGAGATGTGATTTGGGCTGTCACCAAGATGGAAGTCAGTACATGTAAGCACAGAGCCTGTATTACTAGCCAAGGGAATGAAGAAGCTTTTAGAGAGGTTAAGTCACTTATTCAAGCTCACACAGGTGACCATTTCCAAACATTATGGCCTACATTTCTGCAATCATCCAAAGCCTACTCATTCATCTCCTACCGAACCTTGAATTCTGCCTCTGGAACCACCTTGAATTCTGATAGGTGAGCTTTTACCTTATTGTGCCAGAAACCAGGCCTCCATATCATTTCCCAGCCCCCACTTCCAATCCGTGCCACTGAGAGTCTCTCTACCCACTTTCTAGTTCCCCTTTATGTGTTGTCTTCCCTCCATTAGAATGTGTAATCTCCTTAATTTAGTACAGTTTCTGAATCATATGAAGTGCTTAATTAGCTCTTCCTTCCTTTCCTCCTTCCTTCCTTCTTTTCTTCTTTCTTTCTCTCCCTCCCTCCCTCCCTCTCTCCCTTCCTTCCTTCCTTCCTTTCTATTCTCTTCCTTCCTTCCTTTCTCTCTCTTCTTCCTTCTTGTTTTTTATTCCCTATTGGTCTTTTTATTATCTGTTTTTCTATCAAGTATCTACCTTCTATCTGTCTATCTTCTCTATCTATTTACCTGTCTATCTTTGTAGGAGAGACAGATCAGCATCCTGTTCACCATCCATGCTGCCTCTAGAGTCCTACTAAGACCTGGTTAAAAGAGAAAAGCACTGAAAAAATTTTCACTGAATCATCCTTTTCTGAGTGTTTTGTACTTAGCTCTATTAGAGCTCATTCCTTAAATAGAATGCAGAAGGTAAATGAAGGCTCCTGAAGCTAAATAATGTTGGTATCACTCTTTTACATGAAGCCTTCCCTGGTCCATTCTTCCCTTATCCCCCACCCCAAGCCAGAAAGAAGAAAATAAGTATTAAGGACCTGCTATATACCAAACTCTGTGCATTTTACAAATATTATCTCATTTAGTCTTTACAACAGCCTGGGGGGCGGGGCAGGTGCTATTGTTATCATCCCCATTTTATAAATTGAGGAAACTCAGACAGACTTGCCCAGGATCATGTAGCTGGTATCTGAGACTGGATTTGAGCACAAGCCTTCCTGATGCCAGGCCCAGAGCTCTGTCTACTGTATCACTCAATTGCATCTAGAAGTAAAAATGACGATGATAATAATAGGATTTATATAGTGCCTACCATATGCAGGCACTGTGGTAAGCATTTATAAATTGAGGTAGGTGCTATTATTATCCATATTTTATAATTGAGGAAACTGAGGCAGGCAGAGTTTAGGTGAGTTGTCCAAGGTCACCTAGCTAAAGCATGTCAGAAACAAATCTCCTTCCTCTAATCTCCCATAGCATTGTATTCATAGATTTTTAGGGCATTCATCACATTTCTCTATGATTTTTATTTGGTGTGTATTAGTTGCTAATGTTTATATAATATTTTACAATTTATAAGGCCCTTTCCTAACAAGAACTCTGTGAGATAAGTGCAGTATTTGGGCAATTTCAAACTTTAATAACCGAATAACAATTAAAGCTTGAAAATGCCCCAGTACTTTTAGGACAGCTTGTATTATTTTTGCCTCTTTCATAGATGAGGAAACTGAAACCTAGGGAAGGCAAGTGATTTGCCCATGGTCACACAGTTTATAAGTGGCAGTGCCAAGACCTAAACCAGGAATGAGGAACTTGTAGCCTTGAGGTCACATGCAGCCCTCTAGGTCCTCAAGGGTGACTCTTTGACTGAATTCAAACATCATAGAACAAATCCCAATAAAAGAATTTAGGTCTTTTATTATTCATATTTGATATATTTATTTTATAACATTTTATATTATTTATGTTGATTGGGGTCACAAGTTCCCCACCCCTGACCTAAACCCTGGTGCTGTGAATCCAAGTCCAAAGCTCTTTCCTCCGTACATTGCTGAGGTCTAATCCTGTCTTTCCTACTAGATCCTAAGTCCAAAAGGTTTGGAATTATATATTATTGACTTGTGACTCATATCACCTCAGGATGGTACCTTGTATAGATGTTCAACAAATATTTTTGGAAGGCATGACTAAGACATTTTAAAGCAAATTTTAGTGTTGCTGAAAGGTTTTTATGATCATTGGAACAGAAAACTGAAATCTATTAGTGAAGGGAAAGGTAAATTAAAATGGTGAAAATGGAGCTCAAAGAATAGGAGTTCTGGGATTTTCAGGCCTCTCTAATAAGCAGATTGCATAACAGCATTACTAATAGTAATACCATGGATTTCCAGAGTAAAACAGACTAGCTTTAAGTCTAATTTTCTTAAGCTTCTCTAGGGAAGTCTCAATCTAAAGAAAATACTATAGGTTATTAACAAATATTAATTAAGCATCTACTATTTGCTAAGGGATGTAGTAGACACAGAGGATACAAATACAGAAGTGAGACAATACCTTCCACTTTCCAGGAAAGAGCTTACTTTCTACTAGAATATTCTAGAACACTGAAGGCATTCCTAATTTTGTTCCAAGGTTCAGTTCAAGGGTCCTCTCCTTCAAAAGGCCTTTTCTTATTGCTCCAGCTGTTAGTGTCATACTGCAAGCATCCAGAAACTAGAGACCAAATTGCCAACATTCACCGGATTATGGAGAAAGCAAGGGAGTTCCAGAAAAACTTCTGCTTCTGCTTCATGGATTACACTCAAGTCTTTGACTCTGTGGATCACCACAGAATGTAGCAAGTACTCAAAGAGATCAGAGTATGAAACTGTCTTACTTGTCTCCTGAGGAACCTGTATGTGGGTCAAGAAGCACCACAGTTAGAACTGAACATGGAACAACTGATTGGTTTAAGATTGGAAAAGGAGTAGGAAAAGGATATATATTGTCACCTTATTTATCTAACATATATAGAGTACGTCATGCTAAATGCCAGGCTGGATGAATCAAAAGCTAGAATTAAGCTTCTTGGGGAAAATATGAACAATTTCAGATACCGCTATGATGGCAGAAAGTGAAGAAGAATTAATAAGTCTGTTGATGAGGGTGAAAGAATAGGGTGTAAAAGATGCTTGAAGCTAAACATAAAAAAACCCCCAAAACCTAAGATCTTGGCAACTGGTCCCAGTACTTCCTGGCAAACCAAGGGAGATGAAGCAGAAGAAACATCAGATATTATATCTTTGGGCTCAGAGATCACTGCAGATGGCAACTCCAGCCATGAAGACAATTGCTCCTTAGAAGGAAAACTATGGCAAATCTGGATAGTATACTGAAAAGCAGAGACCTCATTTTGTTGACAAAGGTCCATATAGTCAGAGTTATGGTTTTTCCAGTAGCAAAGTATGGCTGTGAGAGTTGAACTTATAAGGAAAGCTGAGTGCCACAGAATTGACACATTCAAATTGAGGTGCTAGAAAAGTCATTTATGAGTTCTTGGACAGCGAGAAGATCAAATCAGTCAATACTTAAAGAATTTAATTCAGAGTATTCAATGGAACATCAAATACTGAAGCTAAAGCTTAAATACTTTAACCTCATAATGAGAAGATGGGACTCACTTGAAAAGGCCCTGAGGTTGGGAAAGATTGAAAAGGTGATGGCAGAGGATAAGATGAATAGAGAGTATCATGGAAACAGTGAACATGGAACTTCAAGAGACAGTAGAGGATAGAAGGGCCAGGTGTGTTATGGTCCATGGGGTCATAAACAATTAGACATGACTGAATGACTAAGTGTCAAAAGCAAGCTTTAAACCCAAGTCCTTTGACTCCGGAACCCAAGATCTTTCCACTATATCACACTACATATGAGGACAGTGTGGCATAGAGGGGAGAAGTGAGTGCGTAGGTATGGAAAGTCCAAGCCTATTGTCTTAAAATCCCTCAGAACAGCAACTCATAAAACAGTGATGCTTCCAGTGCCTGAGACTTCAATGCTCATTAACCACTAAACATCTTGGGGCAGACAACATTCAGGTAAATGGCAATTTCTTGTTCCTTATCCCACTTTCCAGCAAAGATTTAATTAATCAATAAGCATTTATTAGTTAATCAATAAGCTTACTATGTGCCAGGCACTGTGCTAAGTGCTGGGAGCACAGCAAAAGAGTCACATTCTAATGAGTGAGACAATGTGGAAAAATGTATATACCACTTAGCCCCAATTGCCTCACACACACAAAAATATATATACAAAAGATATGCAATACAAGTGGAAAGTAATCTCAAAGGTAAAAGAATGGGGATGGTTTGTGAGAAAAGTTTACCTGAAAAGGTCAGATTTGAGCTAAATTTTAAAAGAAGTAAGGGAAGTCAGGGGGTAGAAATGAGGAAGGAGGGTACTCTAGGCATTGAGACAGCCAGTACTGGGACTTCCAGGAGCCAAGATGTCAGATTAAGCAGTAAATTCCTGTAGCTCTCCCATTTTCACCTCCATAAAACCATAAAATAGCACCCCAGAACAAATCCTTGAATAGTGGAGCCAGTAGAAAGGCAAGATGGAGTAGTCTTTTAGACAGGAGACTTGGAGAATTGGCAAGAGACAGCTGGTGAAAGGGAAGGGCAAAGGAGGATGAAGTGTCCTATTTAAGGAACAAGAAGACCAGTATTTCTGGATCAGAGATCCTTATAGGAGCACAAAGTACAAAAGACTGGAAAGGTAAGAATGGGCCATGTTAGAAGACAGGATTTTATATTTGAACCTGGAGGTAATTTATTGAATTGTGGAAATAGTGACATAGTCTGAACTACACTTTAAGAAAAACCAGCTTTTTCAGGTAAGGGAGGATGGATTAGAGTGGGGAGGAGACTCAATATCAAGAGACCAATTACAAAGATATTGCACCTGTTCCTGAGTCCTGTAGGAGCAGTTTTTAAGTTGATTGTCTTAAATCTTAAAGGTCCTTGAGCTTTGTGATTATTCAGTGGGGTAGACAATCTGAGTTAGAATGGCAGGAACAGGAGTGCAGTACTTGGTTCAGTTCACTCAGCTCTTATAAGAAACAGGGATTGTAAACATGTCAAGAGATGTGATATATGGCTTTAAGCTGCCTTTGGTGAATACCTGGTACTGGTCAAAGCAATACACTTCGCTAGAGGGTGAGATCATCTAGAGCCAAAGGATTATTGTTACGCCAAGCTCAAGGCACAGCCTTCTTGCTAGGCCTTAGCTCTGGAAAACATGTCTCCATATATCTTGATAGAATTTTACAACCTTGCCCCCTTTTACCTTTCTAGGTTTCTTACACTTTACTGTCCCCAACCCCTTCATTCTCTGAGATCCAGTGACATTGACTTCTTTTATATTCTTTGAACAAGAAATTCTTATTTCCTGACTCCCAGTATTTTCTTTTGTTTTTTAAACTGAATTTTTTTTTAACTTATTTAACTTTTAACATTCATTTTAACAAAATTTTGGATTCCAAATTTTCTCCCCTTTTGTTCCCCCCCCCCACCAAGCAATCTAATTGCCCCAATGACCAATCTGCTCTCTCTTCTATCATCCCTCTCTGCCCTTGTCTCCGTCTTCTCTTTTGTCTTGTAGGGCCAGATAGCTTTCTTTACCCCTTAACCTGTATTTCTTATTTCCTAGTGGCAAGAACATTACTCGACAGTTGTTCCTAACACTTTGAGTTCCAACTTCTCTTCATCCCTCCCTCTCCACCCCTTCCCTTTGGAAGGCAAGCAATTCAATATAGGCCAAATCTGTGTAGTTTTGCAAATGACTTCCATAATAGTTGTGTTGTATAGGACTAACTATATTTCCCTCCATCCTATCTCCCAGTATTTTCACCTGCTGTCCCTCCTGCCCAGAATGTTCTCCTTCCTCATCTCTGCCTCTTGACTTCCCTGGCTTCCTTTAATTCCCAACCAAAGTCCTACCTTCTAAAGGAAACTTTTCCTGATCTCAGTTAATTCTACTGTCTTCCCATCTGTTCATTATTTCCAATTTATCCTGTATATAGTTTGTACATAGTTTTTGTACATTGTCTCCCCCATTAGATTGTGAGCTTCTTGAGGTATTTTTGTCTCTTTTGTATCCCTTGTATTTAGCATAGTTCCTGGTACATAGTACAGACTTAATAAATGCTTGTTTACTTGACTTGATAGGAGACTGGAGTTTGGGGATAAATACCCAAGGTTAGTGGGTGTGACCAGCAGAAAGATCCCAAAAAGGACACTGAGAAGGAGTGGTCTGATAGATAGGAGTAAAGCCAGGAGAGAGCAATGTCAGGCAAACTAATATGCATGAGAAGAGAGTAATTGACATTATTAAATGTTTCGGAGAGGTCAAAAGGATGAAGAGTGAGAAAAAGCAATTAGATGTGGCAATTGAGAGATCATTGGGTATGCTCTGCATGACCTCACTTGTATAATTTATATCATTGCTTGCCTTCTCAATGGGTGGAGGAGGGATGAGAGAATTTGAAAGTCAAAATTTTAGAAAATTAATATTAAAACATTTAAAAAATGCAACTGAGAGAGCATTGATGACTTTGGGCAAACTTTGGATAGTTTCAATTGAATGATCCAGACTCTGCTGAATTGCTTGTCTCCCCTCAACCTAGCATAAGACCTGGTATGTAGCAAGCACTTAATAAATTAATTAATTGGTTAATTAATTTGTGTGTATGCGAGAGGGGGATCTCACTGAGGAAGCTAGAGCCTGTGTGCAGCTGGGATGGGGGAACTGAGAGTAGATGAGAGGTAAACTTTTTTTAGAGAGGTTGAAGGAGTGTGAATTTATACTATTCTCTAAATTCTGCACCTTGGGGCAAAGTCCTGATTGCCAAGTTCTGTTTTGCCTACTTGTAAAGTTGGGGTGGGGATAGTATCTTTTATTTGTATACTTGTTTTTAGATTTGTGTCATTTATATTTATAGTGTGTCAGCTTATTGAATATGAAAATTAAATGGGCTAAAATTAGAGCATTTCATTTAAAGGTTCATGAAACAGTTCACTAGGCTTACTTGAATTTGTTACTAAATAGCTTCATGCTAGAAGGAAACACAGACAAACAGAACAATTTAGAAAGTTACAGCTTGATTTTATTATACTTAAAAAGAAAAATAACATAAATACAATAGAACCCTGTAGTTCATGTGCAATCCTCTTTTCATGTTCTATTATTATAATATGAAAGTACTCGTTTTAAAATATTTTATTTCAGAATAAAAAGCTGTCAAATAATCAAAATTATTTAATACTTCAAGGAGGAAAAGAAAGAGGGAATAAAGGAAAGAGGGTGGAGAGAGGAAAGGAAGAAAGGAGAGAAGGAAGAAAAGAGAAGGAAAAGATGAGGAGAGAAAAAAGGGAAACAGAAAGAAAGGGAGAGAGGATGAAAGGAAATGAAAAGAGAGAAGTAGAAAGGCAAAATAAATAGATGGAAAGAGTCTTGGATAAATAGAAAGATAAGTTTTAACTAGGCTGGTACTTGGATAACGGATAGATAGTCCATTCATACTATAAACCATTCCCCCATATGAAACAATACAGTAAATATTTACTAAGCACCTACTACATGCCAGAGACTACACTAAGCATGAGGTATACAAATGAGAAAAAGAAAAACAGTCCCTGTCCTCAAGGAGTTTACAATCATATTCCATGGAGTTAAAACTGAGTAGAATTGCAAATGGAAAGTAGAGAGTTAGCATTCTGGTTTAGCAAGACCTGCCAGAGTCTATTCCTCTGTCATAGACTTTGAGAAGTCATGCCTTGATGAGCCATGAGAGTACATCTCTAATGGACGTCATTAAGAAATAACCTGACGAGGCCTACTCTGCTACATCAAGAATCTTTCTGATGAAGAATCTCAAGGAGGAGCCAAGATGGCAGAGTAGAAAGATACACATATGCTAGCTCCAAACCTACAGCCGATAAAATACCTGTAAAGAAGAACTCCCAACAAATTTGGGAGCAGCAGAAGCCACAGGACAATGGAGCAGAGGGGATTTCTGTTCTAGAGAGACCTGAAAAACTGACCCAAAAGGTATCTTGAGCACCCAGACCCAGAGCACAGCCCAGCCCTGCCTTGGCTGCGTAGCACCGAGAGGAGCAGATCCGAGCAGCCTTCAGGGACAGAATCTCCAGCTGCTGCGCAGGTCCCTCCACCCACAGGCTCCAAAGGTTGATGAGAGGGTCTTTTCAGCTTGCCGAGAGGGGAGTGGCGTGTCCCCATAACTCAGGCCCCCTCAGAAGGCAGCAGCAGAGGCAGCAGCAGACAAGGGTTGCCAAAGCAGACAGGAGCTCAGATCCATTGTTAAAGGTCTCTCTGCATAAACCCCCTGAGGGAACTGAGTCCTCTGTGGCAGCCCTGCCCCCACCCAAGCACCTGAACTTAATCTCACACTGAATAGCAGCCCTGCTCCCACCAAAAGCCCTGAGGCTGGGAAGCAGCATTTGAATCTCAGACCCCAAGCACTGGCTGGGCAGATCTGGAGGCCAAGTGGGTGTGGAGAGGACACTCAGAAGTCAAGTCACTGGCTGGGAAAATGCCCAGAAAAGGGAAAAAAATAAGACCATAGAAGGTTACTTTCTTGGTGAACAGATATCTCCTCCCTTCCTTTCTGATGAGGAAGAGCAATGCTTACCATCAGGGAAAGGCATAGAAATCAAGGCTTCTGTATCCCAAACATCCAAAATAAATATTCAATGGGCACAGGCCATGGAAGAGCTCAAAAAGGATTTTGAAAATCAAGTTAGAGAGGTAGAGGAAAAAATGGGAAGAGAAATGAGAGAGATGCAAGAAAAGCATGAAAAGCAGGTCAACACCTTGCTAAAGGAGACCCAAAAAAATGCTGAAGAAAATAACACCTTGAAAAATAGGCTAACTCAATTGGCAAAAGAGGTTCAAAGAGCCAATGAGGAGAAGAATGCTTTAAAAAGCAGAATTAGCCAAATGGAAAAGGAGGTTCAAAAGCTCACTGAAGAAAATAGTTCTTTCAAAATTATAATGGAGCAGATGGAGGCTAATGACTTTATGAGAAACCAAGAAATCACAAAACAAAACCAAAAGAATGAAAAAATGGAAGATAATGTTAAATATCGCATTGGAAAAACAACTGAAAAATAGATCCAGGAGAGACAATTTAAAAATTGTGGGACTACCTGAAAGCCATGATAAAAAAAAAAAAAGAGCCTAGATATCATCTTCCATGAAATTATCAAGGAAAACTGCCCTGAGATTCTAGAACCAGAGGGCAAAATAAGTATTCAAGGAATCCACAGAACACTACCTGAAAGAGATCCAAAAAGAGAAACTCCCAGGAACATTGTGGCCAAATTCCAGAGTTCCCTGGTCAAGGAGAAAATATTGCAAGCAGCTAGAAAGAAACAATTCAAGTATTGTGGGAATATAATCAGGATAACACAGGATCTAACAGCTTCTACATTAAGGGATCAAAGGGCGTGGAATATAATATTCCAGAAGTCAAAGGAACTAGGACTAAAACCAAGAATCACCTACACAGCAAAACTGAGTATAATACTTCAGGGGGAAAAATGGTCTTTCAATGAAATAAAGGACTTTAAAGCATTCTTGATGAAAAGACCAGAGCTGAAAAGGAAATTTGACTTTCAAACACAAGAATGAAGAGAAACCTGAAAAGGTAAACAGCAAAAAGAAGTCATAAGGGACTTACTAAAGTTGAACTGTTTACATTCCTACATGGAAAGACAATATTTGTAACTCTTGAAACTTTTCAGTATCTGGGTAGTTGGTGGGATTACACACACACACACACACACACACACACACACACACACACACAGACAGAGAGCACAGAGTGAATTGAATAGGATGGAATCATATCTTTAAAAAATGAAATTAAGGGGTGAGAAAGAAATATATTGGGAGGAGAAAGGGAGAAATGGAATGGGGCAAATTATCTCTCATAAAAGAGGCAAACAAAAGACTTTTTAGTGGAGGGAAAAAGAAGGGAGGTGAGAGAAAAACATGAAGTTTATTCTTATCACATTCCACTAAAGGAAAGAATAAAATGCACACTCATTTTGGTATGAAAACCTATCTCACAATGCAGGAAAATGGGGGAGAAGGGGATAAGCAGGGTGGGTGGGGGGATGATGGAAGGGAGGTCAATGGGAGGAGGGAGCAATTTGAAGTCAATGCTCTTGGGGAGGGACAGGATCAAAAGAGAGAATAGAAGCAATGGGGGTCAGGACAGGATGGAGGGAAATATAGTTAGTCTTACACAACATGACTATTATGGAAGTCATTTGCAAAACCACACAGATATGGCCTATATTGAATTGCTTGCCTTCCAAAGGGAATGGGTGGGGAGGGAGGGATGAAGAGAAGTTGGAACTCAAAGTTTTAGGAACAACTGTCGAGTTCTGTTCTTGCTACTAGGAGATAAGAAATACAGGTAAAGGGGTATAGAAAGTTATCTGGCCCTACAGGACAAAAGAGAAGATAGGGACAAGGGAAGGGAGGGATGACAGAAGAGAGGGCAGATTGGTGATAGGGGCAATTAGAATGCTCAGTGTTTTGGGGTGGGGGGAGGGGACAGATGGGGAGAAAATTTGGAATCCAAAATTTTGTGAAAATGAATGTTAAAAGTTAAATAAATAAATTAGAAAAAAAATCTCAAGTAAAACAATCATAGAATCTGAGTTGCAAATGACTTTAGGTGTCATGTCCTCCAAAGACATCTCATCAAAAGGTCACATGATATCTGATTGAACAATATACAATATTAGGAAATTTAATACCTCCTTGGACAGCCCATTTCATTTTAACATAGCTTTAATTATTTAGTTCTTCAACTTATATAATAGTTTAATTATTATTATTTAATTATAATAATAGTTTAATTATTAAATTCTTATCTACATTGAGCTAAAACTTGACTTCCTATGAAGTCCATCAATAGATAATACAATTATCCATCCCACATTGTGACTTTACTCATCACTGTTTTGATATATTATGGATTAATAAATAAGAAATTAAATGAGAAGTTTGGGGAGAGTTTTGTTGAAGCCATAAATGACACAAGAAGGCCAGTCCATGACACAGAAAAAAGTTTAGAAACTCAGAAATGCATAAAACATGTGTACAGTGTTGAATAATATCCAACCAAATTGTACAATAGGGTACTGTAAACACCCCATAAGAGAAAAAGAAAAAATTCAGACTTTTCTGTTATGGAGGGCCAAAATGTTTTATGCAGATTTTCCAGATTGAGAGGGTACCATACCACTAGCCACTGAGATGTAGAGGAGATAACTGTAGTTCTATTTAATTCAGTTCAACAAGGATAAATTAGGTCTTTGTTGGAGGACATGGAATCTTTTGTGAACTCCTAGCTCCTTATCCTAAATAAATCTAGAAAATGCACCAGATCAAATTTTGATAGGGAATTTAGAAAAAGTCTAAATGTGCCCTTTATCTGGCCCAGCTTGGCATAGTCAGACAAATAGAGAAGTCTTACAGACTCTGAGATCAGTCTGGGAGCATACTGTGGGGAACACTGCAACACCTAGGGAGAGGCTGTGTACCAAGTCAAGAGGAGATCTCAGATCTGTACTGGTGTACCTCCAGACTCATATTAGGACACTGTTATGGGGGAAAAAGCCAACTGGCAGCTTTGTGGCCAGCTATCTAGTTCTGTTGAGACTTTGGGGTGGTCATCTGGAATGAATTCACGGACTCAAGCAATCTTTAAGTCAAATTAGCATTGGTTTATTATGCTATTACAGCAGGTAGAGCTCTTTAAGGAACTTGCAAATTAACAGAAATGATGCTAAAGTTTATGTAGAGAAAGGAGTAGAGGGATGGAGCTAAGATGACAGAGTAGAAGCAGAGACTTGCTAGAACTTTCCTCCCAAGCCCAGCCAAATATCTGTAAAAAATGACTCTAAACATATTCTGGAGCTGCAGAACTGACAGAATGATGGAGTAAAGCAAATCTTCAGCCCAAGACAGCTTGGAAGGTTGCCGGGAAATGTCTATCACATCATGCTGGGAGCAGAGCACAATCCAGTGTGGGCCACACTGGCACAGACAGGACCTGAGCAGACCTTGGGGTTGCCTGAATCTTGGGCATCTATGACAGTTTTCAGACTTCATGACCCCAAAACACCAAGGACAAATTGGAAAGTCAGTGGAAAAAACCTTTGGGACCTGTGTGAGAGAGTAGAGTGGTCAGGACCCAGACCCAGGGTGGTGGAGGGGGTGGAGGAGCCTGTGAAGGAGGGACCCATGACAGGAGCAGTGACAGTGGCAGTGACTGTTTCTGGAGCTTGGGGGGGATTGGGGGAGATCAAGCAGCTGACAATACACCCTCTACTCCCACTGGAAGCAGTGATCTACCTTGACAGAGAGCTCAAAAGTCAAGTAAATAGCTGGAAAAAATGAGCAAAAACCAGAAAATGAATCAAACTATAGAACCTTACTCTAATGACAGGAAAGATTAAAGTATATGAACAGAAGACAACAAAGTCAAAGTTCCTACCTCCAAAGCCTCCAAGAAAAATATTAATTGGTTTCAGGCCATTGAAGAACTCAAAAAGGATTTTGAAAATCAAGTAAGAGAAGTAGAGCAAAAATTGGGAAGAGAAATGGAGAAATGGAGATGAGAGTGATGCAAGAAAATCATGAAAAATGAATCAACTGCTTGCTAAAGGAGACTCCAAAAAATGCTGGAGAAAATAACACTTTAAAAAATAGACTTACCCAAATGGCAGAAGAGATCCAAAAGGCCAATGAGGAGAAGAATGCCCTAAAAAGCAGAATTGGCCAGATGGAAAAGGAGGTCCAAAAGCTCACTGAAGAAAATAATTCCTTAAAGATTAGAATGGTGCAAATGGAAGCTAATGACTTTATGAAAAATCAAGAAATTATAAAACAAAGCTAAAGGAATGAAAAAATAGCAATGTGAAATGTCTCAGTGGAAAAACAAGTGACCTGGAAAGTAGATTCAGGAAAGACAATTTAAAAATTATTGGACTACCTGAAAGCCGTGATCAAAAACAGAGCCTAGATGTCATCTTTCAAGAA
The DNA here is from genome assembly GCF_028372415.1 of Notamacropus eugenii. NCBI lineage: Eukaryota > Metazoa > Chordata > Mammalia > Diprotodontia > Macropodidae > Notamacropus > Notamacropus eugenii. Next base: position 87,637,753 of record NC_092872.1, read on the forward strand.
ATTATCAAGGAAAACTGCCCTGATATTGTAGAACCGGAAAGTAAAATCGATATTGAAAGAATCCACCAATTGCCTCCTGAAAGAGATCCCCAAAGGAAAACTCCTAGGAATATTGTAGGCAAATTTCAGAGCTTCCAGGTCAAGGAGAAAATATTGCAAGCAGCCAGAGAGAAACAATTCAAGTATTGTGGAAACACAATCAGGATAACATAAGGTCTAGCAGCTTCTACATTAAGGGATTGGATGACTTGGAATATGATATTCCAGAGGTCAAAGGAGTTAGGATTAAAAGCAAGAATCACCTACCCAGCAAAACTGAGTATAATACTTCAGGGGAGAAATGGTCATTCAATGAAATAGAGGACTTTCAAGCATTCTTGATGAAAAGACCAGAGCTGAATAGAAAATTTGACTTTCAAACACAAGAATCAAGAGAAGCATGAAAAGGTAAATAGGACAGAGAAATCATAAGGGACTTACTAAGGTTGAACTGTTTACATTCCTACATGGAAAGATCATAAATATAACTTGAGACTTTTCTCAGTATTAGGGTAGTTGCAGGGATTATATAGGTATAGACAGAGGGCACAGGGTGAGTTGAATATGAAGAGATGATAACTAAAAAAAGAAAATTAAGAGGTGAGGGAGGAATATATTGGGAGAAGGAGAAAGGGAGAAATAGAATGGGGTAAATTATCTCTCACATAAAAGAGGCAAGAAAAAGCTTTTTTAATGGAGGGGATAGGGGGGAAGTGAGAGGGAAAAAGTGAACCTTACTCTTATCAGATTTGGCTTAAGGAAGGAATAACATGCATACTCAATTTGGTATGAAAATCTATCTTACACTATAGGAAAGTAGGGGAGAAGGGGTTAAGTGGGGGATGGGGGATGATAGAAGGGACAGCAAATGGGAGGAGGGTATAATTAGAAGTAAGTATTTTTGAGGAGGGACAGGGTCACAAGAGAGAATAGAATAAATGGAGAGCAGGATAGGATGGAGGGAAATACAGTTAGTCTTTCACATCATGACTGTTACGGAAATTTTTTACATGACTACACATGTATAACCTATATTGAATTGCATGCCTGCTCAGTGGCGATGGGTAGAGAGGGAGGAAGGGAGAGAAGTTGGAACTCAAAGTTTTAAAAACAAATGTTAAAAATTCTTTTTACATGCAACTGGAAAATAAGACATACAAGCAATGACATATAGAAATCTATCTTACCCTACAAAAAAATAGAGGGGAAGGTGATGATAGAAGAGAGAAGTGTGATAGAAGGGAGGAAAGACTGGGGGAATGAGGAATTGGAATGAACAGTCTCTTGGAGGCAAGAGATGGGGAGAAAATTTGGAACTCAAAATCTTGTGGAAGTGAATGTTGAAAACTAAAAATAAATAAATAAATTTTTAAAAAAGAAAGAAAAAGTAGTGGAATATGTGCCAGATATGCTAATTAAGTGATAACCTATAACCTTGGTCACAGACAGTCATTTACTACTGGAAACCAAGCAAAAGGGTTTCTTAGGAGTGTATTTTTGTTCTATTATGTCTGTGGTAAGAGAGCTTTGAGAGTTGGCACGTATAACTTGACCTCTGGATTAAATACGATAACTTTGGAAATCAATGCATGATAATTCTGTGGTTACCTGATAATCTTGTGGTTTTTTTGGCAAGAAAATTTCTTCAGAGGTCAGCTTGTTCTTGTGATGGAGATAGTTTATTTTACTAGGGACCTTCGCATGAGTAAATGCGGGGGAAGGTAGTTTGTCTTATTGGGCCCACTCATGAGTTACTGCTAGGCATAGTGTCCTTGGGCTAGAGAGAAAACTGTCAGGCATAACGTTTTGAGGCTAGGGAGAAAAGTGATTTTTTAAAACTGGCATCCAAGTACAAGCACCCAAGCACCCCATCAGTTCCAGGTCACAGATCCTGGACAGATAGAGAAGGGAACCTATAGGCAGCAGTGGTGTTCCTAGGTAAGAAGAACTTGAGCAGAGTACAGAGAAAGGAGGAGGTTCAGAAGCAACATCAGTGATGTAGCTCAGACTCCAAGTTCAGAGCAGGATCTGACTTCTAACATGTAGTCCAGCTGGTAGAGGAATAGCCAAGACAGGAAACACAAACCAAAGGGAAACCTATAATTGGGCCATTTTCAACAAGCAGAGTTGGCTGATAGGGGCAAAGACTAGCAGAACTCTGTGCTTACACTGACCCAAACCCAGGTCAAGAACTTGCAGAGTTCTAGGGGTGGGGTAAGAGAGTGGAACAATCAGGCTTTGCATTTTGGAAATTTTTGAAATCACACCATTTTGGAAGCATTAAAAGCTTGTAGGTTTTCATCCTGTCTCTGATATCCTGAAATGAAACAACACTCAGTAATACCCTAGGAAAGCAAAAGAGGACCTGTCCAGACTTTCGCTCTAGAAGTATGGCATTGCCCAGCCCTAACATAAAGTCCAAAGTCAGAAGGTAGCTTGAAGAATGGAAAAACAAACAAACCTAAAAAGCCCTACCCGTAACAGGCTATTTTGGTAGCTGAGATGCACAAGGCACAAACATAGATGAAAAGAATTTCTCCAAAATACCTACAAGAAATTCATCAGACTAAAAACATAGGTTAGGCACAAACTCTTCCTGGAAGGAATAACGCAAGAATTAAAAATGTTTTTACAGATGAAATGAGAGTCCTTGAGGAAAAAAATTGGAAAAGAAAGGAGAGCTTTAGAAGAAAGAAGTATGAAGGAAATTAACAGACTTCACTGTATTAAATCTTAAATCTTAAAAGAAAAACTGCCCAGAGGTCTTAGAACCAGACAACAACGTAGAAAGAATATACTGGTCACTTCCTGAAAGAAACCCGAAAATGGAAACTCCCAGGAACATCATGGCCAAAATTCAGAACTTCCAGGTAAAAGAAAAAAATACTACAAGTAGGCAGAAAGATAGAATTCAAGTACAGAGGAGCCACAGTCAGGATCAACCACAATTTAGCAGCCAAAACTATAAAGAAGAAGAGGACTTTGCCATTCCAAGGCAAAAGATATGGGCTTACAGTCAAAAATAACTTTTGCAGTGAAATGAAGTATAATCCTATGGGGGGGGGGGCTGGGAGGAGAAGGTGGTCCTTTAATGTAATAGAGGACTTCTAATCATTCTTGATTAATGGAGAAACTTTGATGTTGAAACACAAGAGTAAAGAGAAACATAAAAAGTTAAAGATGAATGAACAATGACAAAGGACTAAACAAGGTAGATCAAGGGAGGGATCAGACCTCCTTGTTGTTTTAGCGGTCCTGTTTGACTCTCTGTGACCCTCTTTGTTGTTGTTGATGACAAAGATACTGGAGTGGTTTGCTATTCCCTTCTCCAGCTCATTTTCAAGATGAGGAAACTGAGGCAAACAGGTCCTCCTGACTCCAGGTCCAGTGCTTTATCTACTACACCACCTAGTTGCCCAATCCTAAGTATGTACAAAATATAGCTTTTTTTTTGAGGTAGTTAAGTATGGGAGTGTGGAGGGATGTCCATCAATTGGGAATGAATAATGATATGGAATATAAAATATACACACATATATGTGAGTATATTCTTATATATCTATATATTCATATATATGTATGTATACATTTATTAGATATAGGCATGTTCATCAATTAATAAACAAGTTATGGTATTTAAATGTGTTAGAATACTATTGTACTAAACTTTTATCAATATAATAACCAATCATGATAAATGTGATGTAACATGCTACTCATCTCCTGATAGAGAGGTGAAGGATTCATAATACAGAATGAGACAAATTTTTTCTTGGTCATGGCCAAAGTGGAAATTTAATCGACCGTGCATGTTTGTAGTGGGTTTTGTTTTTATTGCATTCTCAGTGGAGGCTGATGTTGAGTCAAGAGACTGAGAAGTTGGATCTTGGCTGATGAAAACAAAGAAAATATTTTTTAGAAAGCCTTTACTATGTATAGAGCACTGTGTTTGGTGCTGGGTCAGATACATAATTTGGATAAGACATTGTCCTTACCTTAAGGAAACTTATAGTCTAGTATGGAGATATATGTATGCGAGTATTTATAACATGTAACATACAATAAGTAATACATGATGAGGACATAAAAAAGATGAAAAATGATATGCAAGGCCTGTCAGCAAAAAGGCTATCGCAATCAAACAGTTGCTTTATCTTCTATTGTACTTTCCCACCTCCTTGTCTTTGTATACACTTTTTCCTGTGCCTGGAATAGGTATCCTTCTTAACCTTTCCTCTGTTAACTATCCCTTCCCTTCTCTAGTATTTTCTCTAACCTTTGTGTTTATGGAAATGTTTTCTCCAGCTTCTTCCTTTCCGAGTACTCCTCAGTCTTTGTTGGATATACTCATTGGAACACATCCTTGGGGCCGGAACTGTCCTCACTGGTGAATTCTTCAAAAAATCTATTACATCTAAGTTAGACCCAGTTATGCTTCACTTTAAAGAAAATCATCTTTTTGCTTTCAACAGGGTGCCTCAGCCCCTGCCTCAACTAGCTTTTCAGTTCTGTAACTGAGCAAATCAATACTGCCTTTGCTACCAGATAGGGTATGTCAATTTACTTTCCTAAGGCTCCACTCGCCATTTTCTAGACTTCTTAAATCAAAGTACACCTCCTAGGCTACCACTCCCTCACTTAGAAGGTAAGGTAATACAGGGCAGGAATTTTCATTCTGGCATTTGCATCCCTAACTTGTTGCCTGGCATTTAGCTTTCTTTTTCACAGACTTATCAGGTCTCTTCTAAGCAGCTGATGTTCTCTCCAGGGTACTCTACCTTCCTCTCTCTACAGTCTCTGAGTGATCTTTTGCTCTCATGGACTCAATTATTGTCTCTACTCTGGTGGATCACAAATGTATGTGGATCACAAATGTATCCAGTTCTACCATTTTTCCTGAGCTTGACTCCCTATTCCATTGTCAACTCACTGTCTCTAAGCAGATATACCTTCGGTACATCAAACTTCACAGTTCAAAATTAAACCCATTATTTACACCCCACTCGCTCTACCTTTAAACTTCTTCATTTATCCTTTGCTCTCTCAATCACTCAACTGTATAACCAGTCATCTTTGACTTCTCCCTCTTTCTCATCCCATCATATCTAATCAATTGCTAACTCCTATCCATTTCATCTCAAAACCATCCTTCCCTTCCTTTCTATTCATAAGAATTGGGAAACGGCATGCTATGTTATGGAATAGGACCAATTCCAGCTCCCAGTAGCCGCCCATGACTCATTTTATACATGTAGACAGACTTTCCCCTACCCCAATATAAGAAGAAGTAAATAAAAATCTCTGAGTAAATATTAACTGGTTTACTCTAATGCTATATGGCATGCACCAGAGTCTAGAAACTGACTCAGGAGAGTTGAGTTAATCAGAAATTTAGGCTGTGTTCTACTTTACTATGAGACCTGTTATAAGCCAGTGGGTACCTATGCTAGAGATCAACTGGTGGACTCTGAGAAACTTTCTCAGAGTCTAAATAAGGTCGAACCTTATTTTTTTTCTACAATAGTACTGAACGTTTTTGGTCTCAGGACCTCTTTACGCTCTTAGAAATTAAGTGAGGACCTTTTAAGAACTTCTGTTTATGTCTGTTATAGCTATTGATGTTTGCTATATTTAATTTTTAATTAATAATTTAATTAATAATTATTAATATAATAATTTTAATTTAAAATAATTATTAATAATATAATAATTTAATTATTAAATTTAGTATTACTATGGCAATCGTTTTGATCTCAAGGACCCCCTGAAAGGATCTCAGGGACCCCCAAATTTCCCAGACCATGCTTTGAGAATCACTGCTCTCTAAGAACAGGTTCCCAGTCAGTTATAGGATGAATGAGACTATCTTTTCTCTTTTCTGTTCCTTTTTCCCAACTAACCAATTGCAGTTCTCAAGAATCTAGAAGAGTAGATCTAGGATCTTATTTCTCTCACTAATCACTGTGTTAGAAACAAAGAGAAGTAATACATGCTCAAAGAAGAGAATTTTATACAGAAAGATAAAGGTGGAAAAGTTCCTTTGCAGGGAGAGGTCCCTCCCTCTTTCCCCCACCTTCCCACAGCCTTCACTGCTGGTGAATCTCACACAAATTTGAACATGTAAATTTTGTGAAGTGTCACTCTCCTTTTTCCTTTTCTCTTTTAAATTATGACTTATCACAAAAATTACTTCTCTGGATAAGCATTTGTCACCAAATGCAGGAATTTAAATGGGTATGAAAACTTTTTTAAAAAGTTTCATTTTAAGGAAAAATCCTATGAACTCAGAAATAGCACTAATTAAGATTCTGTGTATGGGAACAAGTAGTCCAGTTTATTTGAGATGAAATCAGTCTAGAAAAATGATTTGGAGCCAAATAGGGAGCCATAGAAGTTTCTTGAGCACAGGGAGTGACATGACATAGTAAGAACTTTGCTTACATGGTATCAATTTGGCAGTTGTTTGGAGGATGAATTTGTGAGGGGAGAATAGAGGCAGGGAGAACAAAATGCTTGAGGACAGGGTTGGTGTCATATCTTTCTAAGCTATCATTTAAAAGTTTTCATTTGAAAAACAAACAAAATTAGAACTAAAAGATTACTGCATCTAGAATCTATAGCACAGGTTATTTTAAAGTGCCTCCCATATTCATATTTTCCTTCCAGTGGACATTTTAAATTTGCATTTATACTGTGGTCAATTTATGGAAAAGCATGGTTTGGTCTTTTTTTTTCTTCTTTAAAAGATGCATTTGTCAGTAGTTATTTCAGGCTAGTGCATTTTGTGTTGCTGTGGACAATGTTTGACACATGCTACGTGCTCAATAATTGGTTATTCCCACATTCCATCTTGCTTTTCCTCTATCGAAGGAAATAAGCTTTGATAGTCTCATTATTTTTTTGAAAATTGTGAAAAGAGAAACTCTCTGGAGATTTATGGCATTTAATCTGGATTTCCTTCCAAGCACAGAAAACTCCAATTTTTAAGTTTTTTAAGGAATCTAAGCAAATGGAAAGGTTGAATAACTGGATTTTGTTTATGTGTTCTTCAAGGTATTTTAATGAAAAAGAAACAAATGATAAATCACATGAGTTGATGTCACAGATTGAAAGCTAAAAGGCACTTTATGGGTCATGGAGTACAATGTCCTAATTTTACAGATGAGGAAACTGAGGCTCAGAGATGTTAAGTGACATCTAACATTATGCAGGTGGCAAAACTGGAATTAAAATTAAGGTTCTCCAGCTCCCAATCTAGCACTTTTCTACTATTGTACACTATCCTACTTTCAGAAGAAGCTTCAGGGATAATAATAATAATATTTAGCATTTATATAGCACCTACTATGTGCCAGGCACTACGTTAGGTGCCTTACAAATATTGTCTCATTTGCTTCTTGCAACAATTCTGGGAGGCTGGTGCTAATTATTATGTACATTTTACGGTTGAGGAAACTGAAACAAAAGTTAAGTGATTTGCCCAAGGTCATACAGCTAGTAAGTGTCTGAGGCCACCATTCAACAATGATTCAACCCTACACATTCTCTATCTCCTTGCATCTGTGACTAGTATGGTAACTCTTAACCACAATAGTTACTTAACTAGAATGCTCCATTTCCCAAGCATCCTGGATGAAGGGGAGTAAGACATTATGAAATTATGAGCTTCTGGTTTGATGTGTACATTTACCCCTGTTTTCAGTGTAGTACCAATGCCCTGCCTATACAGAGCTACAGGGGTGACTATGGCCAATGAATGTACTGTGTTCATGCACATGGGAGGCAAAGATGAGAGCAGGTTCAGAGTTGGAACATGGAAATAGAGATTTGGAAAATAGGACTTTGCTTCTGAGTAATACTTTGCCTTCCAGTCTTTTCCTGCATCCTGGAGGCCATTTTTGGATCAGACCTCCCTGGAAGATTCTAGCTTCTTCCTACTGTCACTCAGGATGTAACTTTAATTGTTAGACCTCATAGGACACAACATCACCTTCCATCACCTGAGGATGGAGCTCAAGGAAGAACCTTGAATCATCTAATCACCTGCATCCCTCATATGACTCCTCTCCAACCACTGAAACTCTGCCTAGATTCATTTCTCAATAGTTATCATGCCTCCTCGTACTCTCTCTTCATCCTCATGATGGTGAATCTCTTCCTTGTACAAACTCCATTCTCCATCATCTAATACCTGCTCTCTTACTCCCATTTCACTGTCCTCTCTGCCTCCCAATATCCCACTCCAGATCTACTTGTTGTTTCTACTTTATTCTCTGGCATGCCTTCTGGAGAAAAAAATGGCAAACCACTCCAGCACCTTTGCTAAGAAAACCCCAAATACAGTCACAGAGTCAGGCAGGACTGAAACAACTGAACTGGCATGCCCTGTAGTGACTACACTGTTTTTACTTCTTCATCTTGACCTCTTGGTGAATCATTTCAATGCTATACTATCCTCTGCAATTGAGTCCCTTGCCCCCTTGTCCAATTGCTGATCATGACATTCCAAACCCCAACCTTAGGTTACTCCCACCATCCACATCTAAAATTCCTATTCACATGCTGCTGAAGAGCTGGTGAAAATCACAAACCCTGTGGGGTCCACTACAAGTGTATGCTATATAATCTCAACTGGGCCATCACTATGGAAAGGAGAATTTCTTCAACTGTTTTTCGATTCATTATCCCACTAACCTTAGTGACTCTTCCGAACCTTTTCATCCCTCCTCAAGCCTCCCATGATATCCCTCCCTCCCTTTCTCTCAACTGAGTCCTTATATTTACTGAACAACATTGAGACAAGAGGGAGAGGTTTCTGGAAAGATGGTGGAGTAGGTCAGAAAATTTCAAGCTCTCCAGATTTTCCTCTACAAAAGAGATAGAAAATGCCTCTAGGGGAACATAGAATTGTGAAAACAAATAAGAGTAAGAGCAGGTTCTCTTGGGACAATCTGAGAAGATCTGAAGAAAAATTCCAGGATGAAATTTCCTCCTAGTGAAGAGTAAACACCTCCAGGCTAGGGTTCACTTTAACTACTAGCTGCAAGCCCTGGGGTTAGTTGTTTTTTGATGCTGCCTTGACCCCAGCCATAGGAACTTTTACCCCTGGGACAGTGACTGGAGTTGGGCATCTGAGCCCAGGAAGATCAAGGGAAACTTTGCTGACAAGGAACAGCAGACCCAGCTGTGCTATAAAGTGGAGGGGGTGAGAAGGAACCAGCACATGCCCGGTGAGTGTAGAAGCAGTGGGGCTGGGACACTGCTGACTGTGGGCATTTACAGGAGGCTGGAGGTCTTGGTTTGAGGTCAAGATCAGAGGGGAGAACTGAAGAGGATCAGAGACCAGAGGCACTATCTGCCATGCCCCAGGACTAGAGGTGATTATAAAAACTAAATTATTATATCCCCTCCCCCCCAAGTGCACACACAAAGGAGAAAGAATCCATCCCTAGAGAGCTACTGAGTGTGTTCATCCTTCATTGCCGAAGAAGACCATGCCATCAGAGAAATAACGACATGACTTGAGCCTGACTTTGTTTTGAGTGAGTGAGGGCTGTGCAGGTCACCACCCTCACTTCTCCTCCAGAGCCATCTGAATCCAGTGACCAGATATTCATCAGGGTGACTGGAGATGACCCAGGATGAGGCAATTGGGGTTAAGTGACTTGCCCAAGGTCACACAGCTAGTGAGTGTCAAGTATCTGAGGTGAGATTTGAAGTCAGGTCCTCCTGATTTCTGCACTGGTGCTCTTTCCACTGCACCACCTACCTGCCCATAGAGAGCTACTATGGGAATAGAGAAGACCAGGGTTGTCTTCAGAGAAGGATATTGAAGCAAAGAAACCCTCTTCTACTCCAAAGAGTAATATCAAATGGCCACCTGGCCAAAAAGAATTCATTGAGGAACTTACAAAAGACTTTAAAAACCAAATGAGAGAGATGGAGAAAAAATTAAAAAGAAAAATAATAATAAAACAAGAAAGTCAACCAATTGGAAAAGGAGATCCAGAACCTTAAGGAAGAAAATGACTCCTTGAAAAACCAGAATTGGGCAAGGGGAAGGCAGCAAAGTTATCAGAGATAAAGATATATATATTATATGTGTGTGTATGTATATATACATAGATATATAAAGAATGAAAAAATAGAAGACAATGTGAAACATTTCTTAAGAAAAGCAACAGATCTAGAGAACAGCTCAAGAAGAGAAAACATAAGAATAATTGGACTACCTGAACGTTCTAATCAAGAAAAGACTTGATATAATAATACAAGAAATAATTAAAGAAAAATTTCCTGAAGCATTAGAACAAGAGGGGAAAATAGAAATAGAAAAAACCCACCTATCACCACCTGAAAGAGATCCTACAAAGAAAACTCACAGAAATATTACAGTTAACTTCCAAAAACCCCAGGTCAAGGACAAAATATTCTGAGCAAAACAAAACAAAACAATTTACATATGACAGTACCACAATTATAATCACACAAAACCTAGTGTTGGCAACACTAAAAGATCACACTATATATCAAAGAGCAAAAGAGCTAGGCCTCTACCCAAAAATATCATACCCAGCAAAGCTAAGCATAATTCTGAATGAAAAAAAATGGACATTTGATCAACTGTCAGACTTTCAAGGCTCTATTAAAAAAAAACAAAACAAAAACCTGAAATCAACAGAAGATTTGACATACCAGAGCCAAGAGAAATATAAGGTACATACCAATGACCAATTATAAGGGATTCAATAAGGATAGAATGTTTACCTTTTATGTACAGAAAATGTAAAACCTATATCTAAAATTGTTACTAGTAATTAGGTACTTATAAGAAAGATGGGGGTAGACCTGAGTATGATATGACTTCAAAAAGTAAAACCATTCAAGAACAGCTAAAAGAATAATTATACAAATGAGATGCAAGAGGAAGAACCAAGAGAGAGGAATTAGATGGGAGGGGCTGTTAGTTCTGGAAACCTATTTTCATTGGGAATGGGTTTAAGAGGGGAAAATATATATACATGTAGAAGAGTTTTAAAATCTTCTAAATTTAGAAAGAAATAAAACTCTCAGGGGATAGGGAGGTGGGGAGAAGATAAAGGAGAGATCTTTAGAGGGGAGGGTGAAGGAATAGGTTAAAGGGGGGTATAGAAGGGTCTTCAGATTTAGGGGAATGGGAGAATAAGGGAGGGACTGCTGGAGTAGGAGTAGCTTAAGTAATAGGAGGGCAAGGCAGAAGGCAGAAGTAAAATAGAGGAGTTAGGAGAGAGAGAGAAAAAAGAGATATGTAAAAATCTAAAAACAAGTTTAGTAGTAGAATCTCTTAGGAAAAGTATTTGTGACACATAAAATATATAGACACATAAAATGTCTATATATGTATGTATGCATGTATATATGTATACATGTATATATGTATACATGTATGTATATATCAATACCTATGCAGAAATATATCCATGCTCAATTGTAGCCTTGGGGTGTTGGGTAGGGAGAAAGAAAAGGGGAAAAAAAGAACAAAGTAAAAAGTGTACATCAGAGAACAAAAGAAAATCTGCAAAGAAGCAAAGAAAAGTAACATATGCATAGTAATTGATATAGGCTTTCTTGAAATGGTAAGTTATTACTATATATTCTGAATCCTCTCCTGTGTTCTTCTGTGCACATGATGTGTATTTTCCTTTATATTTAAGTTCATGTTTCTTTTTCTTTTCTTATTATGTATTTAAGTTTTTGTATTTGTCTAAAATTTTTTTTAAAAATTTAAAATTGAGACAAGAACTTTTACTTCTCTCCTCATCTTCTGTCATTCAGCTGTCTTCTTCCGCTACCTCTTCCTTCACTTCTGTCTCAAGAAGAGACAACCTTCTTCTAGCCAGAGCAAACCCCACTCCATTCACCCTTCATCCTCTTCTCCTGCAGATTTCATCTTCTATTATCCCTTCTCTCACTAATCTTCAGTCTTCAATCTACTGACTGCTAACTTGCTGCCTACAAACTTTCCCACCCTTAAAAAAATATAACCCTCATTTGATTCTACTATTCTGACAGATATCAATGTGTATCTTTCCTCTTCACTGGGGCTAAACTCCTTGAGAAAACTAATCTAAAACCAATGCCTCCATTTTCCTCTCCTCTCAATCTCTTAACCCCCTACAATCCATCTTTAACAACCTCACTGAACTGAAACTACTCTCTTTTGACAGTATAATTTTCAGTTACCAATGATCTCTTAATTCCTAAATCTAATAGCTTTTTCTCAACCTCTCTTTGTTAGTCTTTGATATGGCTAGTCTCTCTCTTCTTGATGTTCTCTTATCTCTAGGTTTTTGGGATACTGCTCTCTCCTAGTCCTTCTACATGTCTAACCACTCCTCAGTTTCATTTACTGGATCTTGACATCAAGTTCATGCCTACTAACCATCAGTCACTCATATGACACTGATCTGGGTTCTCTTCTCTCTCTATATTATCTCACATGGTAGTCCCATCAGCTCCTATGGGTTCAGTTGTCATCTCTATTAAAATCATTATTACATCTATATACCCAGCTCCAACCTCTCTACTGGGCTTCAGTCTCACACCACTAATTTCCTCTTGTACCTCTTAAATTGGATGTCCCATAAGTATCTCAAACTCAGAATGTCTAAAATGGAACTCTGTCTTTCCTCCAAACTCTACCCTCATCTAAACTTCCCTCCTTATTGCCAAGGATACAACCCTTCCAGTTGTGCAAGCTGGCAACCGTTGTGACATCCTTGATTCCTCACTTATACTCTCCTCTTCCCCCCGCCCCATTTTCAAACTGTTGCCAGGTCTTGCCATTGCTACCTTTATATAACAGTTCTCATATGCTTATATGTTTTTACCTTCATATTAGCTTTCATATACTCACCTCTTCACTCATACAGCCACAACCCAGGTGCAGGTACTTATCACCTTGCACCTGAACTATTAAAAAAATTTATGATTGGTCCTTATCTCAGATCTTTTCCAACTCTAATCCATTTACCGCTCAGATGCCAAAGAGATTTTTCTAGAGTGCAGTTCTGACCATATTACCCTCCTCTCCAATTTAATAAAACCCATTTACCTTACCTTCAAGAATAAAAAAAAAATTACATTTGGTTTGTAAAGCCCTTTACAACCTGGTTTGTTCCTATATCTCCAGTTTCTTATACTTTCTATACCTCCAAAGAAAGATCCTCTGCCCAGTGATACTGGTCTTTAAAAAGAAACTCTCATAAATAAATACTCTTATTTCCTGCTGTTCAATGCCTGTCTCCAGTGACTGGAAGGCCCTCCCTCTCTACCTGCATCTCTTGGTTTCCTTTGCTTCTTTCAGCTCTCAATTCAAGTCTTTCCAAGCTCCAGCCCCACAACTGGCAACATGGCTAAACATACCAAGGTCAGAATTTTTGGTGAATATGGAACATGTTATGCTTCATTCCTCAGAAAAATGGTGAATAAAATTGAAATTAGCCAGCATGCCAAGTATACCTGCTCCTTCTGTGGCAAGACCAAAATGAAGAGATGGGTTGTGGATATCTGGCATTGTGGATCCTGTATGAAAACAGTAGCTGGTGGAGCACAGACCTATACAATACCACCTCAGCAGTCAGTCAAATCTGCCATCAGAAGACTGAAGGAATTGAATATTAGCAAAATCTTCTTATCAAATATCTGTAGCTGACAGTCCAACAATAAATGGGTTAATTTATGGAGTAAAAAAAAAGACAACTCAAATATGATCTTTTGAAGGAGACCTTTCCTCATCCTTCAGAACCCTGTCCCAGTTTCTTCACTTCTGAGAATAACTTCCATTTACGCTACATCTATATCTATATCTTGAATGTACAATTTTTTGTACCTTGTCTTCTTAACAGAATGAGAGTCCTTGAGAACAGGGATCATGTTTTTGCCTTTCCTTGTATCCCTAGTGCCTAGCACAGTGCCTGGAATATAACAAGCTTTTAATAAAAGCTTGTCAACTAATTGAATTTCTGCTTGAAGAATGTGGTACCTTTCATCTGTCTGACTGTCATTGCTAGACTGTGATAAACAATTAACTGGCTTCTTCTAGGGGAGGAAATACTCTCATATTTGCTTTGTTTTAAAGGGATAGAGACAAAATTAAATGTATACACCTGATATCCAGGAGGAAAGGAAAGACAAAGATCAGGAACCAGAGTTTTGCCCCACTGGAATTGATGCCTATTCTGGATGCTGTTTTGCTTAAGTAGTCCATGCCATCTTTGGGAAAGCCCATCAGAGTGCTTGCAGTTCCTCTGGGCATCACTATAAAGCTGGTCCACCACAAGCTTTTATTTGTTTATTTATTTATTCAGTGAAAAGCCCTAGGTGAGTTTCCTTGGTCTCTCTCAGTTAGGAGCCCCAAGGTCTGAACTATGGTTTTTGTTGGTGCAACGGCTGTTTTTCAGCTGCCCTTCCATGGAGGGTTGATGCAAGAATGAGATGGATCTCTGAATGGGAATTGATATCAACTTTTTTGCTTTATTGCTACTATTTTGATTAAAGTTTTATACCTTACCTTTTATAAGTAAATTGCAATGAAAACTAGAGGGTTTTGAGTGGGAGTTTTCCTAATGCATAAGGAGGGGGAACAAATTCTTATTGAATAATGTCAATCCCTAGACTCTGAACTTCCACGCCAACCATAAAGAGATGGAGCTAAGAGGTAAGTGGCAACCAGATGCCTTGAGAATCCTAGAAAGGCCAGATAGAACTCTCCCTGGTCCTAGGAAGCGTCTATGACAGATGGGGCTGAGTGCTGTCCCATTGCTGATCACAATGTCCCCTGCAAGTCACTTTTTATAAATTATTTATTTATAATAACTGTATAATGTATATGTATAATAACTGTAGAGAAATTACAGTTAGCTCCCTCCGTAGGATTCAGAGTTGGAAGGGACCTTAGAGATCATAAGATCATCTAGTTAAATCCCTTAATTTATGTATATAAAGAAATAAACTCAGAGACATTGAATGACTTACCCAAGGTCATGAAGGGTAAGAGCCAGTATTTAAACCTAGGTCTTTTGAATCCAGTTCTGTATAGTAAAAGAAACACTTGAGTCAATAATTACTGGAGCAGGGTCTTCAGGGCATTTGATTTTTGTCCAAAGGGCCCTAAGAGCTGCCATAGGGGATACTTAGTCCACAATAGATTGAAACCTGAATTTGAGTCTGGAATAAAGCTACACAAGAGGATGGGAGATAGGGCAGGATTTTGGATGAAGTCATTTGACTTCACCCTTCATTTTTTTGCATTTTCATGATTTTTCCTCTGGAGAGGAAAAATCTGCCACTCCACTCCTTTTATATGGTCAAGAGCAGAGAAGAGACAGAGTTCTTGGTGGATCAGGACACCATTGCTGGTGGCTTGCTATCTGCATTTGCTACTGCTATTGAATATAGTTTGAACAGCAAAGGCAAAAATTGGATAGATCCTGGGGAACAGTGATGGCTGAGGCAGAAACCCAGAGCAGAGATAGGACCAAGGCAATGAAATGTTCAGAGAGACCATCCATCCAACAAAGGTAGAGGCAGAAAGGGACTGGACTGGCAGTTGTGAAACTTCAGCTACTGCCGAGATTGGATTAGGAGACATTGCAAACACTGACATTTTTCTGTTCTGTCCAATTCTTTGAAAAGTCAGCCCTAGAAGATTCTGAACATTCAATCTTTCATACAATGTACTGGCTGGGGAATTTGGGGGAGACAACTGAACTTGACAGTTCTTTTATAGTTATTTATTTTAATTTTCACTATATTTCAATAAATCTCTAGCCATACAATATTTTCCCTTTGAATTTTATGAATGAGGTTGGTTGACAGTGAGAGGGAAATTTCTCAGACAAGTAATGACTATCTAATAGTTTTTCCAACCTAAGTCAGGAGACATTAGAGGTAAATAAATGGAGTTTGAGAAATTGTGATTCTTTGTTATCAGGATCAAACACTAAGGAAATGACTGTGCATTTTACAAAATATGAATAACATGAATATGATTGGTCACAAAAAAGAAAGAAATTGAGCTCTACTATTTTGGGGTCATACTTTTTGGCACATGGTACTTTTTGTATTCTGCAAAAGACATTTAGATTAGATTGATTCAAGACAATTCCCAAAGACTCATGATGGAAAATTCTATCGACATTCGGTCTGTCTGTGTTTGTCCTTCATTTTCAAAGACCAGGACATCAGAGAAATGATGACATGACTTGTACTTGACTTTGTTTTGAGTGAGGGAGGGCTGTGCAAGGTCACCAACCTCATTGTCTCCTCCTGAGCCATCTGGGTCCAGGATCCACATTCAGAGAAGAATTGATAGAGTCTTAACACAGATAAAGCACACTATTTTCACTTTTTTGCATTTTTCTTTTGTTCTGTTTCTTCTTTCACAACATGACTAATATGGAAATATGTTTCACATGATTACATGCACACATACAAGCATGTATATATGTATGTATATATACATATGTAATTTTATATAGAGATAGATAATATCAAATTACTTACTATCTTAGGGAGGAGGAAGGGGAGAAAAGGAGGGAGAAAATTTGGAATTCAAAATCTTACAAAAATGAATGTCAAATATTGTCTTAACATGGAATTGAAAAAATAAAATACTATTAAAAAAGACATTTAGATTGGAAATAGAAAGTACATTGGATTTACTCATAGTGAAAATCTGCCTATAATTACAATAATCTCAATTTTAGTACAAGATAAATATTATGGGATAGGAACCAGTAATTTCATTGATATAGGAAACTCCTTGATTATGAAATTCCCCATACCCACAGGTCAATATCTTCCTTGCATTTATAATCTTAGGGATTTGAACATGGAGAGATGAAGTATCTTGCTTGGGTCACACAGCCAGTGTGTGTGTCAAAGACAGAACTTGAAGGAAGTATTCTTGGCTTTCATATCAGTTTTCTATCCACTACTCCATACTTCCTCTCGGAGAGATAATAAGGTAGAAAATTTTGCAATATTTGGTTATTATAGTTTCTGCTCTGAGAATCATTTGGCTCTTTCTTGTAAAAACAGTGAAATTTTCTCATCAGGAATTATTTCACAATAGAAATGAAGACTTAATTGCCTGCAGATTTTCTAGGAGATGAACTGTAATAAAAGTTCATTATTAATCCCTAAATGGACACTGCTTCTTAATGAAGGTTATTTATTATGGTCTTTTATAAAATGCTTGCTACTCCATAGATATACAAAAATGGGGAAATAAAAAAAACTTCAAATATTTAGAAAAACTTAGTTTCATGTTGTAGCATTACTAAGTACCTAATGGATGTCAAGTCCTTTGTGAACTGGAAAGCATTAAAGAAATGTTGAACAGTTACTATGTACATTTCAAAATCTCTGTTGCAAAGTTTAACATCTAGTTAAGCAATAGGCAATAATATTGTAGTGAGGAGTTGCAGACAGAATTTAGCAATTGTAGGGAATCACATGGGCCTCTTCTCTTTCCTCAACCTTAACAGGTGTTGCTCACCAAGCAATATGGGAAGGATGCCTGCCCCACAGATCAGAAAGGGAGAGGGGACTATCCACTAAACTTTCAGGAAGGCATAATGCCTAAGGTTGCTGAACTCTTATAGTGTCTCTTCCTTTTTATTCTATTTTGCCTTCACTTTTAAAAATCACATAATTAATTTGTTTTTAGCTTTCAACATTCACTTCCATATGATTTTGAGTTTTGAATCTCCCTCTCTCCGCTCCTCCCTCCCCAATACAGCATGCAATCTGATATAGGCTCTAACTTATACATTCATATCAAACAGATTTAGTCATGATGTAACGAAGAATTAGAACTAATGGGAGGAACCATAAGAAAGAAGAAACCAAACAAAACAACAAAAGAAAAGGAGGGCAAATGGTATGCTTCCATCTGCACTCAGACTCCAAATTCCCTGGATGTGGGTAGCATTTTCCATCTTGAGTCTTTCAGAGTTGTCTTATATTCTTGCATTGCTGAGAAGAGCTAGGTCTAGAAAGGTCAGTTATTGCACAATATGTGGCTGTACAACCACAATATGTGTACAATGTTCTCCTGGTTTTGCTCATTTCACTCAGCATCAGTTCATATAACTCTTTCCAGTTTCCATATAACTCTTTTCTGAAGTCTGCCTGCTCATCCTTTCTTATAGCACAATAGTATTCCATTAACATTCAAAAACCACAAGTTATTAATCTATTCTACTATCGATGGGCATCCTCTCAATTTCCAATTCTTTGCCACCGCAAAAAGAGCTTCCATAAATATTTTTTTGTACATGTGGGTCCCTGTGCATATTCCTGTTTCAAGTATGTTTCTTGTAAACAACATATTGTAGGATTATGGGTTTTTTCCCCCTTTTCCCCCACTTCCATTATATGGGAGAGTTCATCCCATTCACATTCACAGTTATGATGACTGTCTGTGTCTTTCTCTCCATCCTATTTCCACCCCCATGTTTATGCTTTTCTTTTTCCTTTCTTCCTTTCCCTCCTCACTAGAGTTTTGCCTTCAACTACCACCTCCCTCAGTCTGCCCTCCATTCTATCAGCCCCCTCCCTTTTCTTTCCCCTTTTGCCTTCTACTTCCTATAGGGTAAATTAGGTTTCTATACCTAAGTGATTATGTGATTCCCTCTTTGAGTCAAATCTGATGAGATTAAGGTTCAAATAATGATCATCTCCCTCCCTTCTTTACCTCTACTATAATAGGTTTTTGTGCCTTTTCATGTGATGTAATTTACCTTTGTCTGCCTCCTCCTTTCTTCTTCTTCCAGTACAATCCCTTTTCACCACTTAGGTTATCATCACATCAAAGTCAACTTATACCCATACCCTCTGTCTTTGTATACCCCTTTTAGATGGGTAATAACAATACAGTTCTCAAGAGTTATGTGTCATCTTCCCTTGTAGGAATGTGAACAATTTGTCCTTATTAACAACATGTTTCTTTTTTCTTTCCTATTTGCCTTTTTATGACTCTCTGGAGTCTTGAATTTGAAGATCAAGTTTTCTGTTGAGCTCTGGTCTTTTCATCAGGAAGGTTTGGAAGTCCCCTATTTTGTTGAATATCCATCTCCTCCCTTGAGAGATTATGCTCAAAATTACAATGGGTAGTTGATCCTTGGTTGTAATCCAAGCTCCTTTGCTTGCCTTCACTTTTAAATCTTGCCTTTTAGAACTACTTAATTTTTATTTTGTTTCTTATATTACTTTCATTTTCAAATATGGCCCCCCCCCCTCCATTCTCAGCCAACAATTCCTTGGAACAAATAATTAAAAAGGGGGGAAAATCAATTCAGCAAACCAGCATATTTACCATGTTTGACTTTCACACACCCATAGTTCTCTACCTTCCTTCTTTCCTCTCTCCCTTTTTTGCTTTTCTCCTTTGTGTCTACCTGCATTCCTTCTTTCCTATCTACCTGTATTCCATTTTTCTTTCCTGTGTTCTTTCTCTCCTTTATGGCAATGGCTAATGTAGTTATTTGTTTTGCATGACCATGTTTATAATGGTTTTACTTTCCTTGCCTTCTCAATGGATGGAGGAAGGAAAGAAGGGAATAGAGAACTGAAAATAAAATTGAAGCCACACACACTTTTTGTATAAAAAGTTAAAGTTCCACCCAGCTGAAGGCTTTCTTCAGCTTCTCCTGACATTGCAAAGATTATAGTGGGGCAGTTGGACTGTCCTGTCATCTTGCATCTTTCCTTCCCATCATACATTTCTTTCATGATGTTATTTAGTCTTTAACTTCAAAATGACTCATTGCTTCTGAGTTGTAGGGTATGCATATAGACTGTAATACACACAAAGTGTATTCAAAGTAAATAGCAAAGTTTTTTTGGGGTGGAGAAAAATTGCAGCTGGGGGTGGGGATCAGGAAAGGCCTCCTATAGGAAGTGGCGTATGAGCTGAATGTAAAGGTAGGATTCAAAGAGGTACAGATGAGGGGAAAGTACAGAGCAAAGGCATAGAGCTGGGTAATGGAATGTTGTATGTAAGCAGCACTGAGAAGCAAGTTGGGCTGACTATAAAGTGTTTGAAGGGGTGGGATATATATGTATACATCCATATGACTTGCACACATACACACAGGCTGGAAAGGTAAATTGGATATAGGACTAGAAAAGTTTAGATGTCAAACAAGGGAGTTTGTAATATATCCTAGAGACAATAGGGTATCACCTGAACCTTATCAAGCAGAGAAATGACATGGTTAGATCTGTGCTTTAGTAATATAAATTTGGCCATTGGATCAGGAATGGAATGGAAGGCAAGGGAGAGGAGGGCAGCTAGGAGTTTATTACAATAATCCAAGTGAGAAGTGATGAGGACACCAACTAAGATGTTTGTGTAAGGGAAGACAAAAAGGAATCAAGAATTTGTGTCAACTGAACAGATATTAGAAGTAAGAGTGGGGAGTCAAAGGTGACTGCAGTCTTGTAGACCGAAGTGACAAGAATGAAAAAGAGAAGTCTGAAAGAAGGGTAGGTCTGAGGGGAAAGATGATGAGTTATGTTTTAGAGATGTTGAATTTGAGATATCTAGTTGGAACTCTCTAGTGAGTGATCCAGGCATGGAGCTCCAGATGGGAGAGACCAGGGCTAGATATATAGTTTTAGAGGTCATTTGCATAGAGATGATTATTGAATCCATGGAAACTAATTTAGTCATTATGGGAGAGAATTTAGAGAGAGAATAGAAAAAGATCCAGGCTTCTAGGTAGCACAGGGAATAGATTGCTGGGCCTGGAATCAGGAAGATCTGATTTGAACTCAGGCCTTTGTAAATCTAATTCTAATATTTGAGGCACCTAGGTAGTGTTGTGGATACAGTTTCAGGCCTGGAGTCAGGAAGGCTCACCTTCCTGAGTGAAAGAGTCAGTGAAGACTTCTGAGTACTTGACAGTAGGTTTCTAGTAGGTAGTTAGGTCTAAGTTTCTATCTCCCAGAAATTATGTGGCCTTGAAGAAACTTGAAACAAACCCCCACCCCCACTCCCTGCTCTTGGAGTGCCACCTCAGCATACTGCATGCGAAATAGGGCTATGAGCATTGGGTTAGCTTTACTTTGGTTGTTTTACTACTTCCTTGCTTCTTATTTCTTAGGTAAATTGCTGCCTTTAGACTGTGAGCCTGTCTCCCAGCCAGTGGAAGTAACAGCCAGCAGGGAGGGTGGGGGATTTCTGCGTTAGGACTATATAATATCTGTTCTTGCCTTCTGCAAGCGCCTCACTCTCCTGATTATTTATCAGAGAGGAGATGCCCTTTCTCTTGAGATCATAATAAAATCTTGCTGCTTTGCTTCTACCTTGAAAAGTTTCTGATTTTCATTTGAGTCAGTGGTCTCTGACTCATACATTCCTGAGTTCAAATCTGGCCTCAGACATTTATTAGTTGTGTGACCCTGGGCAAGTCACATACCCTGTTTGTCTCAGTTTCCTCATCTGTAAAATGAGCTTAAGAAGGAAATGGCAAACCACTCCAAGTATCTTTGCCAAGAAAATCCCAAATGGGGTCATGAAGAGTAATGATTAAACAATAGCAGGACCAAGCCACAGTTAGCAAGTGGGAATGTGGATGTGGAGGAAGGAGTGGTTAGACTAATGGGAGGAGAAGCAGAGAATTAGTGAATAAAAAAGCATTGGTGCCACAAACATTGTCTAAAGTGCCTAAAATACAAGTGTCAAGATAATACTTCCCTTCAAAGGGATTGAATTCTGGGGCAGACTTACCAAGGGGAGTGGTGCAGGGAGGGGCACTTTGGTTAGGAAAGTTATAGGGATAGTGAGCCTGATTATTAGAGGGTGACTAGACACACCCTATCCAGGAACAAAGGCTAAGTTGATTTGATTTTGGTTCCAGAATTGGGTGAGGCATTGGAGAGGCAGCTAGGTGATTGTTGAGGAAAAGAACATGGTCACTGATGCTTTACTGAAATAGTGGTCTGGGAGAGGCAGTCAAATCAGTCATATGCTCCAGCAAGGTAGATAGTGTTTAACACTGAAAGCCCATTGTCTCCAGAGACCAAGGTTGTAGGGGGTAGTTTGGTTAGGAAGGATGTTTTTGTTCATTAGTTCATGCTGTCTTTTCAATGGGATATGTGGGATGTTCAATGAGGACCAGTACCTCTAATGTGAGAGCTTGTCTAGTGTTTTTCAGGGCTGCTCATCATCCTTTGATGTCTACCTTCAGTCAGCTCTTACCTGTTACTTCAAGAAGTTGTAGCAAGCGCAGTGGCCAATAAAACTGTCTTTGCAGATGGGCTAAATCAAGTTGAGGGTAACTTTTAGGGTCTCAAACCTGTCAGTGAGTTAGTAGGGTGTCTACTTGAAGCATGTGAAGAGTTTTTTCAACGGAATGAGTGGATAAGAACAATTTGTTTCAATGGTCATGAAGGTGATTGAAGCTGATCCTGTGGAGTACCTACAGATTGGTCAGATATCAAAGAGGCCTTGCTCATCCACTGACTCCTGGACTATTGTCAGTTATCCTGAATTTTGTCTTGCCAATGGACTTTTATGACTTAGGAAGAAAGAGTGACTTTGTGCAACTCTGCCTCACTTAAAACCAACTCACAAGATATCACATGTGATGTCATTGGTCCTCTTCCTCTTGGAAATGAAGGACAAACAACATCTTTTCAATCAATTTCCATTTGTAAAAGCTAATTGATGTTAATTGTCCATCTATGATATCAAGGAGATACCAACTACTAAGATAATACTGGGATAGTAGTCACTGGCAATAACATTCAGAAGGAATACACCAGAACTGGAGCTTCAGCATTAGAACAATCACCCTAATTCCTCAGAATCACTCTCATATTCTGGGTAAGGTATAGCTAATTGGTATAGTGGAATAGATGCCTAGAATCAGGAAGACTCATTTTCCTGAGTTCAAATCTGATTTCAGATAGATACTAGCTATGTGACCTTGGACCCAGTTTGCCTCAGTTACTCATTTGTAAAATAAGCTGGAGAAGGAAATGGCAAACCACTCCAGGATCTTTGCCAAGAAAACCCTAAATGGGATTGTGGAGAGTCAGATATGACTGAAACTATTGAACAAATCCCTGGGTAGGAGAGGTAGCCACCCCCTCAGAATCCAACTTGCCAATGGGAGTAGATTATCAATAGTTTATATAGGCTATGTAAAAAGCAACATAGTCCTGGCCCTCAGGAAGCATGAAGATAAAGTATGAACACAAATTACTATAATACAAGTTTGAAAATAAGAGCAAAGAAGAAATCCATACATACATTATGAAAAATTCTGGAGGGAAGATCACTTCCAAATAGGGGGAGGGGAAAGAGTAGGGAAGATTTCAAAGAAGAGATACCTCCTGAGTATTGAAAGAAGGGAAATTTCAATAGACTGAGAAGGAAGTGAGAAGGGGTTGGGGGTCACAGAATCTCAGAGTTTGAAGGAAACTCAAGGGTCATCTAGTCTGACACTTTCACTTTATAGCTAAGGATACTGAGACCTGGAGACATCAAGAGGCTTACCCTTGTCAAACAAGTGGTAAGGAGAAGAGCTAAGGTTCAAAACCAGGTCTACTTACTCCACTCAGTGCCATTCATTTGTAATAGTGGGTCTCTCTCTCTCTCTCTCTCTCTCTCTCTCTCTCTCTCTCTCACCCTCTCTCTCCCTCTCTCTTTCTCTCTCTCTCTCACTCTCATCTATCCATCCATCCATCTATTTATCTATCATCTATCTATCTATCTATCTATCTATCTATCTATCTATCTATCTATCTATCTATGTGTATAACTGCATTAGCATGAGTAATCATAAACTCAGTATCAAAGAAGTCTAACAACAGTTCTTTCAATTCCATGAATCAAAACTATCTGAAAAATAATATTATACATTTATATAGTATTTAATTTTTCAAAGTTCTTTTACTTATATTCTCTCTTATTGCTATTGTTATCATTGAGGAGCAGGTAGGTGGCTCAGTGGATAGAGTGCCAGGCCTGAGTTCAAATCTGGCCTTACTAGCTGTGTGACCCTGGACAAGTCACTTAACTCTGTTTGTCTCAGCTTCTCATCTGTAAAATGAGCTGGAGAAGGAAACATCAAACCATTTCAGTATCTGTGCCAAGAAAACCCCAAATGGTGTCACGAAGAGTCGTACACATGGCTGAAAAGACTGAACAGTAACATGATTATCATTATTTTGGTCCAAACCTTTGATTTCATTGGTTGAGGGAACTCCCAGTGAGGAAACTTCATTCAGTGATACAGATATAGATTAGCAAGACATCTACAATTTATAGTCTTAGAGAGTTTGGGAGGCTTTGTGACATTAAGTTATTTGTCTCTGGTTATACAGTATATTTCAGAGACAGGAGGGACTTGAACATTAGGCTTTCTGACTTCAAGGACAGTCTTCTATCCAGTGACCTATTCTCTCTCTCTCTCTCTCTCTCTCTCCACCCCCCTCTCATTCTTCTCTTTCTCTCTTTCATTTCTTTGTGTGTGCACATATGTCTATTTCTAATCTATTCTTCAAACACATAATGAAATTATTAAAATATTGTCATATAGTTATGCTTTCTCACTATTCTTTTAATTTTATTCTTTAAATAAGATAAGACAGATATTTTATCACCTTCATTTTACAAATGGGGAAACTGGGATCCAAAGATTTTAAGACATTTTGCTTAGGATCCCATAGAAAGTTAGCAGCAAAGCTAGGACCAATGACGTGAGCAGTCACAGAGATAAGATAGGTTGGGAACACATAGGCTGTCTGGATGAGAGTGATAGAAGACTGAAAAAGTTTGGATCCAGATTATAGAAAGACCTGTATTCCAAGATAAGTAATTTTCATATTGCAAGATCATGTGGGCTGATGTGTGAGCAACAGCTTGAAGTAAAGAGCTTGGAGTTAAGAGAAGCCTTCAGAAGCCTACAGTAGTTTGTACTCCCTAAGCACACAATGGAAACCAGGGCAGCTGAGCTGTAGGAGTGGGAAGCAACAGCTGGAAGCAATAATATTCAACAGAAAAAATCAGGCAGAGCCAGAAGTTCTACCTGGTCTTGGTTAGATTGGCCTCCTGTATTGTGATGGAGGAGCTTTTGGTTCAGAAGATAAGAATGACAGTGAGTCAAGTGGTCCCTGACTATGGCAGTCAAATATAGCCCTGGAAATCTGTTGTTTCTAAGGGTCTTTGTGTTTCCCTAGGTTGTATGTCCCTGCAGAAAGGACAAAGAGAGCACTGAAGGTTTTGGCCAGTGGTGAATCTGGGTCACATACATAGTCAATGATAAATGCATGCTGGAGAACACCTCCTCAGCCCTTCCCTGTTTGGTCCAGGTGCTTGAGTCAGAAGTCATGGGGCCCTGTATGAATTCATGGGAGTTGTGATGAAATTCTAAACTAGGTTAGTGGCAGTGGGAAGGGAATGGAGGAGAAAGATTCAACAAGTGTTGAGGAGATAGCATCAACAACTCTATGGATCTAGCAGCTTAAATGGCCATCCACCTGGACTTTATAGTCTGAGCAACAGACATTTGGTTTTTCCTGTTTGGATTATAAGGCTGATTTTTTAAAGTGGTTTTAAGTCTCATTAAGGAGGAGTTAGGAGGCTGGGGTGGATAAGAATGCCAGACCAGGAGTCAGTAAGACTCATCTTCCAGAGTTCAAATCTGCTTTAGACACATTAGTTGTGTGACCTTGGGCAAGTCACTTAACTTGGCCTCAGTTTCCTTAGCTGTAAAATTAACTGGAGAAAGAAATAACAAACTATTCCAATATTTTCTGCCAGGAAAACCCCAAATTGGGTCATGAAGAATCAGACAAGACTGAACAACTAGGTTTCATTAAGGATACCTTGCAGTCTTACAGAGCTTGACCCATTGCATACTATTTTATCTGTTAAAAAAAAGCAAGAACATCTGGAGAATCTCATAATCTATAGGGAATTCCTCTTCTTCTTGGATGCTCTATGACACTGGCAGAGATTTTTTATAAGCTTATATTTGCCTAATAATGATGAACAGGGGAGAACTGAGCAATTTTGTGTCTTTGCTTGCCTGTATTTTAGTACTTTTATCTTTTTGGTTTTTGCTGTTTTTGTTGTTTTGGAGGTGATCAGGGTTAAGTGACTAGTCCAGGGTCACATAGCTAGTATGTGCCTGAGGCTGGATTTGAACTCAGGTCTTCCTAACTCCAGGATCAGTGTTCTGTCCATTACACCACCTAGTTGCCCGTTGGTACTTATCTCTTTATACACACATACACACACGCACACACACACACACACACACACACACACACACACATATGTATTGTATCTGATCTTAAAAACAGAGCTAGGCCAAGGCTTGAACAACAGAAAAATGGGCTAGGTTATACAGAGGTTTCAATGATCTCAAACTGCTCTCCAACATCCAATCTCATCTCTTTAATATTAACATTCTCTTAATGTGCTATATGACTGAAAATCATGGAACACCATAATCTCTAAAGTATCAAAACTGTGGATGTCCCAGAAGGCAATGAAAAGACACATTGTGGGCATAAGTAAGATGCAGTGAACTATTACTATTATATTTATGTATATATATATATATATATATATATCTACACATACATACATATGTATGTATATGTAATATTATATTATAAAATTGTGCTGCCATATTGATTAAGTTCCTGTCTTTTTTTGTGTGTGTCCCTGCTGAAGTTCTTGGTCATTGTGCCTCTGACTCCATATCCCCCATAGGTCCTATGGTTTTTATTGCACAATTTAGCATAGCATGGTGATATTTTGGAATACATATGTTGAGTTCTAGTAATCAGTTCTAACAGAACTGACTGTGCTATGAATGTATTGTTCAAAGTCACTACGTATAAAGGGAAACTTATCAACCAACTCCCTTCTCCCTACCCCCCCAAAAAATCAACCCTTCTTCTCATTTCTCTATTTCCTTTTTCTTAGAATTCTGGAATGAAAGTTTAAGTAGCATAAGTGACAGTGCCATTGAAATGAATGATTAGAAAAGGAAGTAGAAACTTCTTGCAGCAAGAGTGAAGACTGAGAGGAGGGACAGTCTGAGTCCTGCAGACCATTCTTCTGGCTTTCTTAGCTAAGATCCTAGGTCCTACTACATTGGTATCTAGGGAATTAAAAAAAAACACTATGAAGGACTTCAGCACATTGAATTAAGTTCTCTATGAAGGGTTTTTTTGGGGGGCGATGGGTTGTTAACACTTTTATTTTCCTAGACTTTAGGGTTTATCCATACAAAAATCCCAAAATCAGTGTATTTTAGAGACCAAGGAGTAAATCGGGGCCATTATTCAGCTTTCTTATAGTTACATACTGTTATCAGACCATAAGAGTTTAGCGAGCTAACATTAGATTACAATGTTTGGACATATGTTAAGGACATTACTTCGCCCTCCCGAAAATTTAACCAAAGTAAACTACAATGATTACTAGTTCTTTCTTGGATGCCTAAGATATCACAATACTGATTATGCTTAGAAAGGAAAAGAAACTTAAACTTCCTCTTAAATAGCATTTTCATGCCATACATATGTTTTTTAAAAGTGATTTAACAAAAAAAAAAAAGAGAACATATCTGAAAATATGTGTCAGAGGGAATGAAGACATCAAGTATTTTCTCAACACCTTTATACAAAATAACTTCTTTGAACTGGTCTAGGAAACAGTTCCGTGTATTAGAATGCTTTAGTCTACTTCTTCCATGCGCTATGTGTCATAATCTCCATCCATGAAGGATTTATGAGACAATGTAGACAAGAATTATGCAAGATGAAAAGTCATGGATGTACTCTAACTGTACCACATTCCTGGGAGTCATTGCCCCAGCAAAAAGGCATTAGGACTGATTGGTTGCAAGGGTAGTAGCGGAGAGGGAAAAACCAAAGGTGATTCTAGAATTCTTAGAAAAAGGGAATTGAGAAATGAGAAGGGTCGATTTTGGGGGGGGGGAAGGAAGTGGATACGTTTGCTTTTATAGAGAATTTGAGCAATATATTCGTAGCACAAAGGGCTGCCAGGTAGTGCAGTGGATAGAGTATAGGAACTGGAGTCAGGACAACCTGAGCTCAAATATGGCCTGAGACCCACACTAGTTGCATACTAGTCATTTAGCCTCTGTTTGCTTTAATACACTGAAGAAGGAAATAGTAAAACCACTCCATTATCTTTGCCAAGAAAATCCCAAATGGAGTCACAAAGAGTAGGACACAACTGAAAATGACTCAACAACAATTCATAGCACTGTCAGTTCTGTTAGAACTGAGTACTAGAACTCACCATATCCAAAATATCACTGTACTCTTCTAGATTGTGCAACAAAAACCACAGGACACAGGGGAAAAGTAGCGTCAGAGCCACACAGAAAAGATAGGAATTTTATACATGACAAGTGGTTAAGAAATAGTCCAATACTAGAAAAAACAGTGGCAGCCTTAGCAGCTTTGGGCTCCTCCTCTGCCTCCTTCCCAGCTGCCATGGGGCCAGGCTGACAAAATCTTGGAAGCTAGAAGTCATATCAGAAGCAGGACAGGGAATGGATGCTTCAGACTAACTTTCCTCCTCCCTCAGGTCCTGCTGCACCAAAAGATACACAGTAAATATGGCAATTTATCTTGAAAAAGACCTGAAATTTCATTGTGGAAGTGGCTGTTAGAGGAGTTTTGTCAAGTAAGGCAGTATTCTGCATCCTTGCCCTTTCTTAAGGATAAAATTGTGCAAAAACAAACATGAAATTTGCATTCTGCTTAAATATTCCCTGGTATATCAGTCTTATTGGAAAATTTGCACCTTCAAAAGAAATGTTATAGCAGAACTGACTGTATCCTCTAATTGTTCCTTATGTATGACATATCTCTCTAGGATGTCTGTTTTTCTTGTCTCTAATTCTTTGACTTTTAAAGCTCTCTATAATGTGGCCCCTTCCTATTTCTGCAGACTTCTTATGTCTTACACCCTACCACCTATTCTTTAGTCTGTTGATGCTGCCCTTTTTGTTTCTTGCCCAACATATCCCATTTTGGGGCATTTTCACTGACTTTTCTTATGCCTGGAATGCTCTCCCTCCTCATCTCCTTGTCCTGTGGCTTCCTTCAAGGATTAGCTGAAGGCTTACCTTCTGCAAGAAGCCTTTCTCAGTCCTAAATCTTAGTTGAGAATATTCTTAAGTTATCCTGTCTATGTCATCTATATCAGTATCCATATCTATATCATCTCTACCTGTGTCTGTATCTATAAGTATAATTATATCTCTCTATATTGTTTGTACATAGTGGTTTACATGTTTGCGTTAGACTGATTTTTGTTTTTCGTCTTTCTCAGTGTACCCAGCACTTAGCACTGTTCCTGATAACATTTAAGAAATGCTAGTTTACTGATTAATTCTACAACTGTGCCATCATAGAAATCACTAGAACAGAACTAGAGGGACCCCAAAGGTCACTTGGGCCCCTTATATGGGAATCCTCTCAACAAGTAGTAGTTAGTCAACCTTGGCTTGAAGATCTTTGGTGAGGGACAGCACATTACTTTCTAAGTCAGGCCATTCTAACAATTATAGGACAACTCTAAGCATTAGAATGGTTTTCCTTATTTTGAGCTGAAGTTGATCTCCCTGAATCTTCTACCCATTGCTCCTAGATTTGTCCTCTAGGGGTAAACAAAATAAGCCTGATTCCTTTTTTTTTTCCTCAGATACTGAAAGACAATGATTTCATATCCTGCAAGTTTTCTCAACAAGGCTAAATCCCCTAGGGTTCCTCTAATTGATCCTCATATGACAGGGTCCCAAGGCTCCTCTCACCATTTTGGTTGTCAGTGGTACAGTGGACAGCGTGCCAAGGCTAGAATCAGAAAGTCTAGCAGTCCTGATGAAACAAAAAAGAAAGAACAGAGTTTTTGTAGGGAATTTTTTGGTCCAAACCTGTGAATCCATTGGTCCATAGAACTCCAGTGTGAGGAAATTCTCCAACAGTGTATGTGGTGGCATGTCCCATAATATAGATGAGTACCCCTTCTTAGTGAGTTGTCCAGGGCACTGAGAGGTGATTTGCTTAGGAGCACACAACTATTATGTATGTGATGTGATATGAAACTAGGTTTTCCAGACTCCAAGACTAGCTGTCTCTTCACTACATTTTGCTACTTTTTTGTCATGTCAACCTTAAGAAAACCTAAGGGCTATATTGTTAGGGAATGGAATTTTTTTGTCTTGTCATTTTTTTCTCTTCATTAAAAAAAATTATGTTTCTTTCTCTTATATCTCTTTTGACTTTGGTCTCCATATTTTTCTTCTTCACCTTCAGGATTTTTTTCCCCTCTAAGAATCACCAGTGCTAGGAAAGTTTTATTAACGTGGTAGACATGCTGATGAAGCAACAACCCACTACCAGGTGATTAGTAAATTGCTTGCTAGGCATCCATGAAGTCAACTAGCTAATACTTCATTGCAGTCCAGAAGCTTAAGGGGGGGATGGGAGGTGGGAAGGGAGCCTATGAGGGCAGAGGAAAGATCTGAGAAAGGAGTTAACCAAGGCTGTTTCTAAGAACTGAAGTAACTGGTTTCTGTGATTCATGGAGCAAGATTGCTTTAGGACTCCACCAATCTCTTCACCAAAGAGCCGGAGGATTTAGAACTGGAAAGTATCTTACATATAATCTAGTCCAAAGGTGCCAGACATGCCGAGGACATTTCCAAGCACTGCTTGAACAAGAGTAAAATATGGGAAATGTCTAATGAAATGAAGAGAAAGATAATTAAAAAAAGATACTATTACATTTTAAAGCTAAGTTAATATGCAGCCCCTGTTTCTAATTGAGTTTGACCTCCTCATTTCACAGAGGAGGAGACTGTGATTCATACTTAGTCTCCCTTTACTTGTCATTGCTTCCCACTGTCTCAACCCTATTTCACTTGGCCCTAATTCTCCCCAGTCTTCAGCCTCTTCTGTACTCTCCTTCCTTTATGCCCTCTAGAACCCCCCATTCTTTCGTTAACAAACTCCCCTTCATTTTCAGTTTCTGTCTCACATTCTTTCTTCTTGAATTCAGGGTAACCTGGCTCCCTCTGAAATAGCTGCTGCTCTGTCCTCAGTGTCTGTGATTGGCCTCTCCTCTTATGTCTGTTAACGAAAGGAGCCAGGAGGAATTGTCACTGTCCTTGCTCGTTTCCACCTCCAGATCCTCTCTGCATCTCCATCATTCAGTAGCTTCTTTTGTAAGGTTTGCCCCATCTGTCTATATGACCCTCTTTCCCCAGTGAACAACTTGAGGTCAAGGACTTTTTCCTGTGTCTGGCACGTTGTTTGGTTGTTCAGTTATGTCTGATTCTTCATGCCCTTTTTGGCTTTTCTTTGTGAGAATACTGGAGTGGTTTTCCTGTTTCCTTCTTGTCCCACTCTTTGTGACCCCATTTGAGGATTTCTTGGCCATTTCCTTCACCAGCTCATTTTACAAATGAGGAAATGGAGGCAGACAGGGTTAAGTGACTTGCCTAGGTCACAGTGATATCAGAGGCTGGATTTGAACTCAGGTCTTCCTGACTCCAGGCCCAGGACTCTATCCACTGAGTCATCTAGCTACCTCTGCCCAACACACAGGAGGAGTTTAATAAATGCTTTTTGACTGATCCACTATAGGTTCTTGTAGCTATAACTGACTGGCAGAAAGATGCATGCCCCAAATCAGGGGTGGGAAACCTACGACTTTGGGGTCAATGTGATCTAGGTCCTCATGTGGGCCCTTTGACTGAATCCTAGGCCCTCAAGTGTGGCCCCTTGATGGAATCCAAGGATTCTATTCCATCCAAGGATGGAATCCAAGGAATCCAAGAGTTCTTCTTCAGTGGATTACGGCAAACAGAGATTAAGTGACTTGCCCAGTGTCACACAGCTAGTAAGTGTCTGAAGCCAGATTTGAACTCAGGCCTTTCTGACTCCAAACCTAGTGCTCTCTCCACTGAATTACCAAGTTACCTCCTGAGCATTTATTGAACACCTACTATGTGCAAGGCTGAGCACTTTACAAATATTGTCCCCTGTATCATCCCTGGTCTTCTCCCTCTCAAAGAAATCGCTTACCTCCAACTTTAATGACAAATCAAGGCCATCCACCATATGTTTGATTCTCACAACAACCGTGTGCTGTTGTTGTTCAGGCATTTCAGTCATGTTTTACTCTTCAAGATCCCATTTGGGATTTTCTTGGCAAAGATACTGGAATGATTTGCCATTTCCTTCTCTAGCTCATTTTGCAAATGAAGAAACAGGCAAACAGCGTAAAGTGACTTGCACAGAGTCACACAGCTAATAAGTGTCTCAGGCCAGATTTGAACTCAGGAAGCTGAGTTTTCCTGACTCCAGGCCCAGCACTCAATGCATGGTGCCACCTAGATGCCCATAACAACCCTGTGAGGTAAATGCTATTATTATAACTATTTTGTAGTTTAGGAAATTGAGGTAGATGGATGTTAAGTGACTTGTCCAGGCTCAAATAACTAGAAAGTATCTGAGGCCACATCTGAACTTAGATTTTCTTGACTCTAGGACTAGCCCCCTATTTACTACACCAAGCATAATGCTTGGGCAACCCAGACTCATTCCCAGCAAACTAAAAAAAGAAACCATCCCCTCAGTCATCTGCTTTGAAGTTTCATTCTTTCTGGACCAACCCATCAACTAAATAACCAGTTAGAGGTTTCCAGTGCTCCTAATTAATACTTAAGGGGAGTCTGTTCAATTCTTGTTTCTGGCTGATGTCAATGAAAGAGAGATTTATATACAATACTGGCTATCAGAAGGCTTGGAATGGATAAGTATTATAGATCTCTCTGGGCAGCCAGATTGGTTTTCTGTAAGCACTGGTTACAAGGCCATAGGAACACAAGCCATGACTGAGAGGAACTCCATACCCATGGGTGGATGGGAGCTAGCCCAAACTGGCTTAGAAGACTCAATTGTTAAATTTTAAGTGTGAGCATTTAAGTCTCATAAATTGGCAAAGTCTGGAAAAATATTTATAATGCATATTGATTTTTTCATATTAAATTTAAAAACATGTCCTGCATACAATCCCCCTCCCCCAAGTCTGGTTGTTAAATATTTATCAGCATAACCTGTACCACACCTAATAGTCCAGGGAAGAGGAGAGATTTAAATAGGGTGCATGAGTCACCAAACTGACCCATATTTAATGAAATATTTATGGTGTCATGTGTGGGAGTAAATGAGAGGTGAGGTACCTGGGTGCCAGCAGTGGCATAGTTGTAGTGTTCTGAGGTTTCCTTCCCATTCCATCTCCCCTTTCTTGTATGGTTCTGGGGCAGACAGTAAGGGCATCTATCTTTGTTCCCTCTGGTTGGTCTACAATCCTGCCTGGGACTATTCCAAAGCCAGAACACAGATTCCACCAAATAGGGAGTATCCTGCAGATTAGGTCTAGGAGATGAATATACTTTCCCTTGAAATGAAAGACAATATAATACAATGGAAAGAAGTCTGGTTATGGAATCCAGAGGACTTAGGCTCAAATCCAGACTGTGTTCTATGGGATGTGAGTTACAAGTGAGTTGCCTATCTTTTCTTGGACTCGGTTTCCTCTGAAAAATGAGGGAATTGGATCAGTTGACCTCTGAAGTCCTTTCCAGCTCTAGATTTATGATCCTATGAACTCAAACTCATAGCTGGAAAGATGGCCCAGTTGTGTACTTCTTAAATCAATTTGTGGAGATTTTGAAAGGCTACTAGAATAGGGCACAATGGATAGGGCCCTGAGCCTGAGTAAGGAAGACTCATCTTCCTGAGTTCGAATCTGACTTCAGATACTTATTAACTGTGTGACTTTGGGTAAGTCAATGTAACCCTGTTTGCCTCAGTTTCCTTATCTGCAAAATGAGCTGGAGAAGGAAATAGCAAACTACTCCAGTATCTTTGCCAAAAGAAAAACCCAAATGGGGTCACAAAGAGTTGGATATGACTAAAAAATAACTGAACAAAAACGATTTTGACCCTGAATCCATATTAGGTTGACTGAGCAAAAACTGTAGGATTTCTCCTTGGTGAATCTGGTCTGAACCAATTCAGCCAGACACTGAACTAAATCCGTGTATGCTAAATACATGATGGATGATCTGACTTGACAATTTTCTTTTACTATAAAAATATCTGAGATTTTTTAACGCTGTAAGTTAAATGAGAAAACACTAACCTTTACAATCTCATGAGATAAGGGTTAACCATGTATACTTAAGTTATATTATATACACTGATATACTTGCATATTGTTTAGCATTCTGCTACTGCATTTTCCATATTTATTGTGACTACATATGATGAGTTCAAATTCTATAGAAAATTAATTTTCCATTACCCCTCTCTGTTCTACACACATACCTGGGTACCTTGAATGTGAGGTATGTTGCTCATGAGTTCCCACAAGTGCATTTCCTTTAATAGGATAGAAAGGAGACATTAGTTCAAAGCAAAATACATTTAAATCACAAGACAAGAAAAATACTAAGACAGACCTTTCCACCCACATTCTTTGTGTATTTATTCTACCAAGTTACAATACTACATGTAAGGGAGGGGACGCATTCAGTGAAAAGGCATGGCCAAGTTACAGGCGTGAAAGACACACCCATAGGGAGCATGTGGGTATAAGCATAGGGGTAACTCAACTCTGATGTTGCAAAGCCTCTGATGTCCTCTGGTGATGTCATGAAGGAAGGTATTGTCTCTTCTGAGTGATGGGGTCCTCTGCTCTACTCTCTAGGGCTTTGCTCTTCTTTGCTGGGCATCTCTGAGGCTACTATTTTCTGTTAGACTGCTAGTCTTGAATTGTGGTGTGACTGGTCATGGAAGAGCTAAAGTCTTTACAGGCATAACCTAGGGCTAAGAAGCAGCCTCTCTTCTTCTGGTCCTTGGCTCCATCCAACTATCTGATTTTGGGTTAGAAAAGTCTTTCAAAAATCCTATTCAGTTTCTGAGTTTTAATCTGAATACCCCCAACTGATTGTGAAGGCTACTCCGAAACTCCATGGAAGCTATATGGGGTCTGGGATGCAGTGGTTCCCCTGTCCCATAGTGCTCCCTATGGGCATTCAAATAAACCTAGTGGCAAAAACCAAAGGGCTATATCTTTGCCTGTGTTCTACATAAGTATCTTTATTCTGCATACCCACCAGAAACAAAATTGCTAGTTTAGTATTCTGGCTAACCCTAGGTCTCTCTACATTCCTTTGCATGTTTCTAGAAACCATCCCCTTCCTGTCTGTTCCTGCTGCAACCTCCCTAGCTCAAGTCCTAATTATGTCTTAATTACACGGACTGCAATAATACCTTCTCCACTGGCACCTTTCTACTTCTACTCTCTGTTCTGAACATGGAACTTGGCATCAGGGGACTTGGTCTGGAGCCTTTCCTCTGCCATTTATTACCTGGATGACCTTGGGCAAATCACTCAACCTCTTTGAACTGGAATATGAGGAACTTGAGCTAGATTATCACTACGCTTCTTTCCAATCTGTTCTTCATGTTCTCACCAGATCAATCTTCCAAAACACTATTTTGTTCTGTCATTTCCTTGCTCAGAGACTTTCCATTGTTCCCGTTTGTTCATGGGATAAAATCCAAGAGATTTGGTCTAGCAGTCAAAGCCTTCAACAACTGGTACCTAATCTACCTTCCCAGCCCTATTCCCCATTGCTCATTATCTCCTGTTCTTGTCGAAGTGCTCAAGTTGTCCTTTAGCACTATTAGTCCATTAATGTCTCCTGCCCTTTTGGAATCTATTCTTATAGTCTCCTGCCATGCCCTTCTACTTCCTTTACAACTATCCATATTATATCTAGCCTTCAAGACTCAGTTTAGAGCTAGTCCTTCTATGAAGTCTTTCCAGATTATGCCAGTTCAGAGTTCCCTGTTTTTTTGAACCCATATATGTATATATACACATACACATATGTATGCGTATATACAGACATATATTTATAGATCACTCTTGAAATCTGGGACAGTTGACTTATCATATACCATATATGTTGTGGACTAGTCAATCAGTCAAAAATAATTTATTAAGTACTTACTATGTGCCAGGCACTGTGCTAAGTGCATAGAATACCAATACAAGAAAGAATTAAGGCAATCCCTGCTCTCAAGGAACTTACATTCTAATGGGGAAAACACACAAACATACACACACACACACACACAAATAAGCTGAAAAAATGAGAATGATATGGAAAATGTACTCTGGGAGTGGGGGGGTTAAGTAGGGCAGCATGAGGTTGAAGTCTAGAGGAATATAGCCTGGTGGGAAATGAAGAGATGGTTGGCTTGGATCCTTTCCTTAAATGGAGGTTCTGGGAGAAGCCATCCAATGAGAGGGAGAAAATGAAGACAGAGGATACTTCCAAGGTGTGAATTCCAAAGCTGAACATCTTCCAGGATGAAGAAGTTGCTTCAAAAGAAGTGTAGCCTTGTGGAAAATGAAGAGATGTATGGCTTGGTTGCCTTCCTTAAGTGGAAGTTCTGGGAGGAGTCATCCAATTTGGTCCCAGGAGACAGAAGGTCTCTAGAAAGTCAGAGGGAAGATGGGTTAGGACAAAGAGTGATGGACTTCAGGTAAGAGGGTTTACTTTTGGTTTGCTTCTCACCTGGGTTACTTATTCATTGTATTTACACTGAAAAGTTACTTCATCTCTAAAAGCTTCCATTTTCCCACCTGTAAAAATGGGACTGATCCCAGGGAGGGGGAAAATGATATGTAAACCTTAAAATATCTTTTAAAGGTGATTAGTTACCAGTATTTCAAGGCACCTTGGAGATTATGTACAACCCACTCATAGATTCCTTTGTATCATAAATGAATGCTGATTTGCCTAATGCTGCTCAGATAGGGAGAGGCTGAACCAGAAGGGATCTAGAGAAACACAACTCCCACTTTCCAGACCAGGGTTTCTCTCTCTGTCTCTTTGTATCTCTCTTTCTCTTAGGTGTAATGTACATGCACAGATATATACAGTCCTATATTATTGCCTATTATATCTTCATGTGTTTGCCACATCTTTACCTTACTGTCCTATATGTTTCCTCTCTTTTGTGGTTTAACACCTTGAAAAGGCCATCTCCAGCCAGTGGCCCTACTTCCTTTCTTATCACTCTTTTCCTAGCTTTTTAGTCTGGCTTCCCAACCTCATCATTCAACCTCATTATTCAAAGAGACTGCTCTCTCCAAAGTTATCAATGATCATTTAATTTCCCAATCTAATAGCCTTTTCTCAGTCCTCAGCCTTCTTGACCCGTCTACTGCCTTTGACACTGTCCATCGTTCACCATGTTCTCCTTGATGTTCTTTTCTTTCTGCTTTCATGACACAGCTCTAATCTGGTTCTTCTCCTACCTGTATGACCTTTGCAGTCAGTGTCCTTTGTGGGGTATTCATCCAGATTGCTCCCATTACAGTGGATGTCCCTTAGAGCTCTGTCCTGGGCCCTCTTCTCTATTCTGTCTATATTATTTCACTTGGGAATGTCATCACCTTCCATGGATTAGAGATATTATCATCTCTGTAGAGGTACATTCCTTGCTAGCCTCTCCTCTGATCACTCGTCTCATATCTTCAACTGCTTCTTGAACATCTTAAACTGGATGTCCTATAGATACCTTAAATTCAACAAATCCAAAACTGAATTTTCCCCAAAATTCTCACTTTTATAAATTCCCTATTCCTATTGAGGATACCAGCATCCTTCCAGGTACCCAGGCTCATAACCTATGTTTCTTACTTGAGTCTCCACTCTCTCTGGCCTCACCCTTCCTCACCTACCCCTTAATCAATCTTCTCTTAATAGCCAACATCTATCAATTCTACCTTCTTAGTATATCTCTCATGTGCCTCTTTCTCCACCACCCTGGAGCAGGCTCTCAGGACCTCACACCTAGACTATTGCAATAACCTTTTCATTGGTCTCATTGTCTCAAATCTATACTCAAATTCAATGGCTTTTTCCTCAATCCTCATTCTCTCTACAATCTTTGATATTGTTTATCACCCTCTCCTCCTTATATTTTCTTCTCTCTAGGTTTTCAGGTCATCATTCTCTCCTTGTTTTCCCCCTAACTATCTGACTACACCTTCTCACTCTTTGCTAGATCCTCACTCAGATCATTCCCTCTAACTACAGGCATCCCACAAGATTCTGTCCTGGACCTTCTTGTCTTCTCCCTCTGTTCTGCTTCATTTGGTGATCTCCTCAGCTCTCATGGATTACTGACAATTCTCATATCTACCTCTCTGCTGACCTTCAATTTTGCATTACCAACTATTTTTCAAACAACTTGAGATATGTGTCCATAGACATCTTAATCTCAGCCTGTTCAAAACCCCTCTCATTATCTTTCCCTTCCTACCTCTTAACTTCCTTGTTACTATGGAGGACAACAATACCCTTCTACTGCCTCAGGCTAGCAACCTAGGCAACATCTTTGACTCCTTATTTTCTCTCATACACCTTATCCAAGGCCTGTTGATTTTATCTTTGCAATATCTCTCCAATGTTTCCTTCTCTTCTCTGACACTGCTACCACTCTGTTATAGGCTTTCATCACTTCATGCCTAGACTATTATAATAGCCTGCTGGTGAGTCGTCCGGCTTCACATCTCTCCCCACTCCGATCTAGCCTCCAAAAAGTGATTTTCTTAAAGTGGAGATCTGATCATCTGATCACGACCCTTACTCAATAAACTCCATTGTCTGCCGATCATCTCCCGGATTAAATGCAAAAATCATATGTTTGGTATTCAAAGCCCTTATTAACTGAGTCCCCTCCTACCTTTCCAGTCTTCTTACACCTTACTTACTCCCTGCCATGTACGCTCCAATCCAGTGGCACTTGTCTGCTTGCTGTTCTAACAATATAATGCTGCATCTCTGCTCCCTTCATATGCTCGGGGCTATCCTCCATGCCTGGAATGTTCTCCCTCCTCATTTCCACCTACTGGAGTCCCTGGCTTCCTATAAATTCCAAATAAAATCCCATCTTTTGCAGGAAGTCTAAGTCCCTTAATTCTATTGCCTTTTCTTTTTAAGTAATGTCCTGTTTATGCCATATGTAGCTCATATATATTGTGAGTTCCTTGAAGGTATGAACTATTTTTTGCCTCTTTGGATCCTTAATGCTTGGCATAATGCCTGGCACATAGTAGGTGCTTAATGAATTATTACTGAGTGATTCTCATTCCAGTCTGTCCTCTACTCAGCTGCCAAATTGACCTTCCTAAAGTGCCAGTGTTGCCTCCTATTCACTGAACTTCAGTGGCTTACTATCACCTACGGAACAAATAGAAAATCCTCTGTTTGGTGTTCCAAGCACTTTGTAATTTGGACCTCCTCCTACTTTTCTCACCTTCTTACAACTTAGCCCACATACTCTGAGATACTGTGACACTGGCCTTCTTGCTGTTTCTCATTCAAAGTATCTAGCCATCTTCACTGGCTGTCCCACATTCCTGGAGTTCTCTCCCTCTTCTCTTTGTCTCCTGGCTTCCTTCAAGTCCCTGCTAAATCTCCTCTGCTTTAAGAAGACTTTCAACGTCCCCTTGAATGCAAGTATTTTTTCCCCTATTATCTTGCAAATAACTTGCTTGTATATTTACTGATTGTCTCCCTTGAAAGCAGGGACTATTTTTGGCTTTTCTTAGAATCCACAGAACTTAGCAAGGTGCCTGGCAAAGGTAAATCTTACATTTTTTGGTGTCCATAATACTTATTAGAAATGATAGTCCCCCCATCAGTTGATCTTGCGTCTGTTCCCATGTTTCATGAAGAAATTATCTCAGCTAAGGGGAAAAAAGCAGGAATGATTCTTTTATACCCATCCCTGGTTACAGTGTCCATTCTCTTTACTGCTTCTCTCAGGATTTGAGAAGTGGAAGGGAGTAAAATGAAGGAAATGGAGCAATCTCTTTGCTCTTAGGAGGTCTGTATTCTTAGATATGAGGAAATGGAACTAAAACTAACAGGAAAAATTGGACCTTAACTTCCCCTGGATTCAATCATAGTCCAAGAAATGAGGTCTTCTTAGGAATGCAAATGAATGCTCTTGTAATACCTTTTATCTGCCTTTTCATCCCCCCCATGAATTGATAACCACCTTCAGTCTTGTGACTTCAATATTAATGTTGATAGATCTAATACTCAGGACTCTCAGTTCCTTACCCTCCTCAGGAGGTGAAAACTTTATTTTCTTGTTTCTTTTCCCCTTACCTCTGATGACCTTCACCTTAGCCACTTACTGGACTCTGCCTCTGAAATTCTCTCTGACCACAATCTCCTGTCGTTTCACCTTACTCATAGCCTCATTCCTACTCATATTGTGATCTTTGCTCCCTCAGTCCTTCCCTATTCTCCCAGTAGGGGCCATCTGTAGTTGTTTTAATCTATATCTTATCACAGGACCCAGATGGCTCTGGAGGAGAAAGTGAGGCTAGTGACCTTGCACAGCTCTCCCTCACTTAAATCTAATTCATTTGCAAGTCACGGCATCATCTTCCTGATGTCATGATCCTCTTCAAGAAAGAAGGACAAATAGTAACAACAACAAATTCTCCCAAGCCAGCATTCCTTTTCTGAGTTCAACTTGGCTACAACCTACTGGAATTAATTAATGAAAAAGCTTTTAAGGATTTAATACAGGTGCTAAAAACCCTAGAAATATAAATACGAAGGTAAAGATAATATCCACCCTCTTACACTCATATATACTTAGGGGAGTGGTGGTCAGGGTTGGGTAGGGAAAGCTAAGGTGACTGGAGTGATAAAGAAGTTCGACTGACCCATTTGCATCCTCACAATCCTTTTGTTCTGTTCTAGGTTCCTGCCTAATTTGACAATTTATCCCTCCCTAATCCTATCTTTTCCCTCATTTGAATGATTTGCATGTGCTGTTCCACATTTGTGGAATGACTTCCTTTCACCCTCCTCTCCTCTCCATTTATTGAAAATCCTTTCTTTCCCTCAAAAAACAACTCAAATACCATCTCTGATATGGTATAAAGGCTTCCCTGATTTCCCCTCCCCCATTCCCCTAACCTAACAGTTATCCTCTCCTAGACTCTCCTATTCCATTCTTACACCTCTTATTCAATGCATAATATACTAACTTGTACTAGAGTGAATGGTATTCTGGGAAATGTTTGCAAACCAGTTTGGGGGAAGAAGGGGGAGAAAAAGTGGCCACAAAATATTTATAAGTTTAATCAGCATTATTAATATCACCATCACTTTCTTAAGTGTAGAAAATCAATAAAATAATAAATCAACCCCTGATTTGTACCATTGGATAATTTCTGGAATGTAAATGTAAATTTAACAATTAACTCTTCTGAGATCATTCAAACTGCCTCCAACACCTCCCTAGGTATAGTTATTTTGGACCGTGTGACATCCCATCTATCAAGAGTTCTTAACCTGGTAGAGACTGTGAAATTTTTTTTTATAATATTTCTATTATATTTTAATATGGTTTGGTTTCATTGATAATCCTATGTCTTTGATTTGATGCATTTAAAAAACGTGAGAAGGGCTCCATAGGTTTCAAACAAACTGCCAAAGGGATCTATGATGCGCAAAAAATTAGGAACTCCTGGGCTAGTTTGTAAATTCAACGAGATCAAGAAGTGGTATTTTTTATGTTGGTATCTCTAGAACCTACGAGCATGGTGTTACATGGTCAGTAATTAATAAGGATGTCTTGCCTTGACTGATAATTTGATTTACATGCAGCAGATGCCAGGGAGGATGAATTGTAATTGAGGAGTTTCAAGTTATACCATGTGTAAACCATAGACTACCAGTTATAGCTAGAAGTATGCTCGATGTTATGCGATGTTGTTACTGTCAACTCCCTCCTGAATGCCTTTTGTTGTATAAAGTAACCAGGAGACAACAAATATTATAGACATAGGGAGACAGGTGACTTTGTGGGTTCCAGCTGGCAAGAATAAAGGTTACCAACCCCAACAGGCCCTTTCCAGTTTTGCTCTCCAGTTGAATTGTATATCAGCCTGGGGTGGTATGCAGGATTGAAAGAAATCCTTTGATCACAGCTCCACCCAGCTCCTCTGTAGTTTTGCTCAGTGAACTTCTCCAGGCTGATTTAGAAGGACCCAGGAATATTTAGGAAGTAAAGGCAATTTTGCACCAGGACCCTGGAAAGAGTGTCCTGAGGGATCCTATGCATCAGTGGGGCAAAAGACATAAAATGCCTAAGGGTTTCTTTGATTAGTTGGCTAGAGGCAAGATAGGGTAGGGAATGAATACCATCCCAAAAAAGCTAAAGGACTTTTAGGAATATCAAGCTAAAGACCTGTAGCCTGAGGCTATTGCTTAGACACCCAGTGCTGAAAGATGATTTTTGTAAATTCCTTAGCATAATATTTGGCACATAGTAGGAGCTATGTAAATGTTTATTCTCTTCCCCTACTTTCCACAGAAAATAAGGAAGGGAGAATGGGAAAGGAACAAGCACTTATTAAATAATATATAAATATATTAAATAAATAAAAAAATAATAAAATCAGCTACTATATGCCAGGTACTTTGCTAAGTGCTTTTTTTTTTCTTTTTGGAGGCTATTGGAATTAAGTGACTTGCCTGGTATCACACAGTGACTAAGTTTCTGAGACCTGATTTTTGAACTCAGGTCCTCCTGGTG
This sequence comes from Notamacropus eugenii, assembly GCF_028372415.1. Taxonomy (NCBI): domain Eukaryota; kingdom Metazoa; phylum Chordata; class Mammalia; order Diprotodontia; family Macropodidae; genus Notamacropus; species Notamacropus eugenii. The sequence goes on from NC_092872.1 coordinate 87,680,569, forward strand.
CAAGGGAGGTGCACTACTTCATCTAGCTGTCCCTGCTTAGTGCTTTCACAAATGTTATTTGATCCTTCCAACAACTCTGTGAGATAGATGCTTTTATGATCCCCATTTTACAGTTGAGAAAACTGAGACAGGCAGAGGTTAGGGGATTTGCCCAGGGTCTGAACTCTGGTATTCCTGATTTCAGGTCCAGCCTTCTATCCGTTGAGCTGGAGTGGATTTCCTGACCCCTTCTGTCACTGTTGATGGATTTACTGGATAGTTGAAGTCAACAATTAGATTAGTTTGTATTTTAAAAATTTATTCTGTATATATGTGTTCTGCATATGCTTATATCTGTATGTATTGTCTCTGATGATAGAACGTAAATTTCTTGAAGGTAGGGATTGTTTCTTTTTTTTTGTTTGTTTTTGGTCTGTGTTTCCTCATTGCCTTCCTTCAGAGATTATCTCCAGTTTATCCTGCATTTATCTTGTTTGTACATTTCTCTTTTTTTTTTTCATATTTTTTTTTATTTTGTAATGTTTAACAATCACTGCCATACAATTGTGATTTTATCCCCCCCACCTACCCCCCACTCCCCCCCTCCCTCCCCACGACTGCATACAATTCTGTATAGATTCTACATATACTTTCCTATTGAGTATATTTTCACTATAGTCATGCTATGTAGTCAGACTAAGATAAATGAAAGAAATCGTATAACAAATCAGAACATGATACACAAACACATACACATACACAAACATGATCTGCTACAATATGTGAGTGACTTCCATATTTCTCTCTCTGAGTGTGGCAGGCATTTTGCCTTGAGATCCTCCATTGGGATTTTTTTTTTTTTTTTTTTTGGTAAGAAGTTCTTGTGTTATTACAAAAATCTAAGTCTACCAGAAAAAACTCTCACACACTGTGGTTGCTGCTGTGCATAAAGTTCTCCTGGTTCTGCTCCTTTCACTCAGCATCAGGTCATATAAGTCCTTCCAGGCCTCTCTGAAGTCTTCTTGTTCATCATTTCTTATGGCACAATAGTACTCCATTACATTCATATACCATAATTTATTCAGCCATTCCCCAATTGATGGACATCCCCTTGACTTCCAGTTTTTGGCAACTACATAGAGTGCTGCTATAAATATTTTTGTACATGTGGGACCCTTTCCCATTTTTATGATCTCTTGGGGATATAGTCCTAGTAGGGATATTGCTGGGTCAAAGGGTATGCACATTTTTGTAGCCCTTTGGGCATAGTTCCAAATTGCTCTCCAGAATGGTTGGATGCGCTCGCAGCTCCACCAACAATGAATTAGTGTTCCAACTTTCCCACATCCTCTCCAGCATTTATCATTTTCTTGTTCTGTCATGTTTGCCAATCTTATAGGTGTGAAGTGGTACCTCAGAGTTGTTTTGATTTGCATCTCTCTAACCAATAGTGATTTAGAGCATTTTTTCATATGATTATAGATAGCCTTAACCTCTTCCTCTGAAAATTGCCTGTTCATATCCTTTGACCATTTATCAATTGGGGAATGATGTACATTTCTCTTTACATGTTGTCTTCTCCATCAGATTGTGAGCACTTTGAGGACAGGACTGTTTTTTCCTTTTTGTTATCTCCCTGGCACTTAGCACAGTACCTGGTACAATAGGGGTGTAATAGCTACTGGTCACTTGGCTAGTATCCAATACTGTAGCTGTCACATAACTGTCGTTGTTTCCTTCATTCTTAATATCATAAATGTAGTCTTGTCTTGTGCATGAGTTGGATTTAAGTGAGGCAGAGTTGCACAAAGTCCTCAGCCTCACTGTTTCTTCCAGAGTTATCAAAGTCCAGTGTCAAGACAAAAGTCAAGACGACTGGTGATGCCAAGGCATGCAGTGGATGACCTTGGCATCCAAGCTCTAAATGTTCCACAGTGCCTGCTTCAGCCGCCTTTGTCACCATTGGAACAAATTGTTCTCATCTACCCATTTCACCAAGGGAAGTCTTCACATGCTTGAGGTAAACACTTCCCTAACTCACCAAGGGTTTGAGATCTGTTGTTGCCCTCAATGTTATTTAGCCAGTGTGTAGAAGGAATTTATTAGGGTGTGTCTGTGGCTGCTAGGCATGCTACAGCTTTTTGGAGTCACAGGTGAGAGTTGGGCGAAGATGGACACCTAAGGTGGCAAGACCTAAGTTGGCTTGGGCTGCAGAGGTACATGATAGAACTTGAACCAACGTCTGCAACAATAAGTAATTGTTGCCTCCCTAGCTGATGGCTGCCTGACATTTCAAAATACCAATGTCTAAAACACTCAGAATAAGTGCTATTAACTGGGGTCATTAGTCAAATTCCACTTACAGGTGAGGCATCAAGGTTGAAAGCCTCTTCAGATACATTCCTGGATATGTCTTATGGAGACACATCCCTTCTTTGCCTTCCATTTGCCGGAGAAAAGAGCCAAGTGGAATACTGGGCAGATATTCTTCTAAACTGAAAATACTTCAATGTCAGTATTAGTTGGGAATGGAAGTTAGAATCTGGGGACCAATGTAGGATTGGAAAGAGACTAGGGAATTTTAACTGCTGATCGCAATGACTATGAGTTTACTTTTCATCAGAATACCATCCTATATATTATTTTTATGCATACTAGCCTGCCACACTGCTGATGAGCTATATGGCACTCCAGATTGAGAAATAACAACAAATTATAGCTGTTTGTTACTGTTTGTGACCGCTGCATGGTGTCAGAAATCCCTAGGCCATTCCTGCTGCTATGTAAATGCTTGAATTCTCTCAATAGAATGAATTTGGCATTTGGGTCTCAGACATCAAAGTAATATAAATTTTCTAAATCAGAAATTTATAACTTGATGGGCCTAGTCCCCTCATTTTGGAGATGAGGAAACAGACCCAGAGCAATTAAATGACTTGCCAGGTCACACTAAATATCAGAAGTAGAATCTGAACCCAAGTATCCTGACCCCACATATATTAATCTTTCTCGTGTACCTTGAAGCTTAAGGGGGGAGGAATTGGGGAGGTATTGGGGAATGGTGATTGAATGGGCATCTGAGTTTTAACCATTCTTTTGAGTGGTTTGGTGGAGGGAGCATGTTGTGGACTGCCCTAAGGAAGAATTAAGGTATGGACCCATGAAATCAGAATAGCACTTGATTTGCTGGGAGGACAGAATGCACAATATTTTCCTTGTAGTAATAATGAAAAATGACATTAGCTTTTCTGCATAGGTTAGAATATACCAGTCTGTTTCACCAAACAGTGTCTATTCTAGGAGGTATTATCCTTAGCAACAAGAGGAGAAGCCATGTAGTTCTATTAAAAGAAATCTTTGTAGTGAATCTTAAAAGCAGCCAAATTACAGCTAGCGTGTCCAGCTCCAGGCATTACCAGATTTCTGGGTCACAAAGTATGGGGCAGTGATTCTAAGCTCCATTCTCTTCTCATATTTGCAGGGCTCCCTTCTGACTCTACCACATCTTCTAGTAGAGTGTGGGGGATGGGGCTAGTTTAGATCAGATTACTGTCTGGAAAGGCCTTCTTTACACCTATTCAAATGTCAATTTACTATTAGTACTAAATGCCCTCTACTTCAGGGCTTGACTGGGCATCTGAATCCATCTGACTCATTTTTTCAATAATGTGAAATGGTCTAATGTATCTGATACGTTTGTGGTGCCTGACCTCAGAATGACCAGTTCGTTCTGGCATTCTCTATGGAGCAGATGGAAATAAATAAGCAACTGCTTCTTCAGTGCAGATATAAGGTACACAGGATGAGAAAATTTCTTCCCCAGGGGCCTCTGCTGTAGCAGGCCTTTGGAATTTTTGTTTTAGACAATTAAAAAATGTAATTCTGAAGAGAGGGGCAAACATTGTTCCAATGAGAAGCAGAAAAAGCTACCTAAGGATGCCTGTAGGGCTGTCCAAGGAACTCTTCAACCAACACATATTTAAAAGTCAGGTATAGAACATGGAGACGTGGACAAGCAATGGAGGAGATATACAGTATAGTAGTACAAGAAAGTTGAAATCCAGAATGTGCTGAGGCTAGAGATGAATCACGCAAATACTAGTTCTCTGTACTTTCTCTTGGTGATATCATTCACTTTTATAGATTCAATGATCATCTCTCTACTAGGCCCTGTCTTTCCTGAAGCCCAGTCCTCCACTGTCAACTGGCTGCTGAACATCTCTGCCTTTTGTCCCATCAGCAATTTGAGAGAAATGATTATTAGTAATCAACTAGTAACTAATTAGTAACCAATTATTAGTTATCAATTATTAGTAACCATCCCCTAAATGATTTGTGGAGATCCAGAGTTCCCCCTTTTTCTAAAGTCCTCATTTCTGAAAGACATTGCTTACTAATAAGATTCAATAAATTTTCTCCTCATTCTTGTTCAGCCCCACCCAGACTTAGGGGAGAGTTAAATCTAAGGTGGGGAAGTCCACTGTGCTCAGTATAGGTATGGGTGGGGATAAATTCCTTGATTAGATTGCCCAAGGCTGGGCCATTTGGAAATAAATGACATAATAAAAGTTACATTCCCCAGCCTCTCATTGGAATAGTTCTACCTCTCACAGTAATTCTCTCTCATTACTTGTTAGCCATTGCCACCTTCAGGAGCACCCACTCTTCCAAGGGCATATAAACTGAGAGCCCACCACCATGACTGGTCTTTGAGAGTATCAATGACCCTTTTATTAATAAAATACTAGCATCATTAACACGATTAATTACCCAGAAAATATGTCTCTCAAACTTTTTAGATGTCACAGTTCAAACTTAGTACCCCTTCTTCAGTTTCTTCCTATTCTCCATTTATGTGAAGGGCAGCTGACCCTTCTCTCAACACACATGTTAAATACCCCAGGGCAGATCCTTACCACAATTGCCTCCTAATTGGTCTCTGTGCTTCCAATCTCTTTTGTATCCAATTTGTCTTCTACATAGTTGACAGAATAATCTTTCTAATGCAGAGGACTGATCACTTCCCTCCCCTGAGCCAAGTTAAACAGCATATGGCTTGCCTGTATTTAATTGCTTGCATGTTGTAAGCTCCTTTAGTATATGGACTATTTTATTCCTTTCTGTGTAGTTTAAGACAGTGCCTGACACATAGTAGGTGCTAAGTCAATGCTAGTTGACTAGCTGTTCAAAAGTCTCTCATCGTTCTCTATTCCTTTCCCCTTCATGAACTCTGTTCCAGCTAAACTGGACTATGAACTCTTCTCTGAACTTGACATTGTATCTCCTGCCTCTGTGCCTTGCCTAATCTAATAGCTGTTAGTTCTCAATCTCCCCTCAAATAATTGTGTATTTACTTATCTGCATGCATGTTGTATTTGTATCTCTATTGTTTGCACAAAGTAAGTCCTTCATAAATATCTGAATTAAATTGAACAAAAGAAATATCCTGGTGCCATATTAGTTGTACTTTTTTTTGTCCTATCTAATGCTTTGTGACCCCATTTGGGGTTTTCTTAGCAAAGGTTCTGGAGCGGTTTGCCATTTCCTTCTCCTGCTCATTTTATAGATGAAGAAACTGAGGCAAACAGGATTAAGTGACTTGCCCAGGGTCACAGAGCTGATAAGTGTCTGAGGTCAGATTTTAATTTCTTTTTGACTCTAGGCCCAGCACTCTACCCACTGTACCACCTAGCTGCCCTTAGTTGTACTTTAGATGTCTCTAGTAAAGCCTTCTTCTAGTACTTTACAAGTGTAAAGAAGTGTAATGTTAATTATGAGAGTTAAAGATCTTCCCCACCCATTAATGGGCCTGCCATTAATGGAAGCTTGATTAGGGGAGATTTGTTAACAAGCCCACACCTTTTGTTAATTTCTAGTGAGGTATTGGTTCTAAAGGGTTGTGATGAGCTTTAGCTCTGAAAAGTATATATATATGTGTGTGTGTGTATATATATATATGTGTGTATATATATATATGTGTATATATATATATATATGTATACTTGGAGGTGAGGTGAGGTTTTATTTTGGGACTTACTCATTGGAAGTGTTTGGCCAGATGAGACTCTGGGTAGCCCCTAAGGAGCTCCCTGGCTTTGTAAACCCACATGTTGGTGTTTTTCTCTCTGGAAACTATATATGTATGTAATGGTCAGACAGGTGAATCAGTCTCTTGACCTGTGATGTATGTATTGCTTATGGTCAGACAGTTGGAAGCCCTGTCTGTTCATTGATCTTTGTTTCTCTGTATTTTCTCTGAAGCTCAGGGTGCTGACTTTTTCCCCTGCACTAAGTGAATGATAAATATGCTTGATTAAAGTGATTGCTGACCCCTCAAAAGTTGCTTTCCTTTTAGAAAAGCAGATCTAAGAACCTGTACAGCAGGCCCTCCTATGGATGCCAGAGTCCTTGCTGATTCAAGAAGTGACACCAGAGACCATTTCTTACAACTCTTGGATGAAATAATAATATTAGAATTAAGATAGAAAGCTGAACTATGCAATTCTTACTTGGTTTCTCCATTTTCCTCTAAGGAGAAAACTCTGGATTAGAAATGACAGCAGAATTCAAATCAAATCAGTAAGCATTTATTAAGTACCAGGCACTGAGTTAAAAGTACTAGGGACACAAATGCAAGCCAAAAGAAAGAGTCCCTGCCTTCAAGGGACTTACTTTTTAATGGGGGTGGTGGGCAAAGGGAGAGACACAATATATAAACTGTCACTGCAAAGGTGGGAGAGAGGGAAGCCACCCTCCTGGGGACGTGGTTGTTGTTTGTCCTTTGTCCCCAACATGGACCAATAACATCATAAGGGTGATGTCTTGACTTTCGAGTGAATTGGCAGAGCTATGCAAAATCATCAGCCTAACTCTCTCCTCCAGAGTCATCAGAGTCCAGTGGCAAGACATAAAGCAAGATAACTGGTTATGGCAATGTACATAGTGGTCAAATCTGGAGAACGGAGGATGGTTGATTTGGATCCCTCTTCAAAATGGAGGTTGAAGAAGGGAAAAGGCAGTAGAAACACAGTGGTAAAGTCTACAGAGTGAAGCTTGCCAGATCTGGTCCCTTTCTCAAAGTTCCATGACAAACTGACCAATGGTGAAAGGGACCTCAGGGGTAGATGGAGAGGGCAGCATGTTTTCCTAGAAGAAATGTATACCTACAGATAGTTAAATAGTCAGCACTTAAATTTTATATTTCAAATGTTTTTTATATTGCTTTTTTTTAAACATAGTGCTGAGTGTTAGAGGATTACAAAGAAAATACTGGAAGAAGGCAATATCCAAGGATACTAGTGACATGACCAAATGAGACACCCATAATACTGGATGGTGAGGGACTTGAAGATCATGCCATCTGAGGATCAGTTGATGTTTAGCCTGGAGAACAGAATACTTAGAAACTCCATGATTCAGTCTTCAAGTATTTGAAGGATTATCACTTGAAAGGGGAATGAGAGTTGTTCTATTTTACCTCTGGGGACCAAATGAGGAGCAAATGTAGTCCAGTAGAGTTATCCAAAAGTGGAATTGGTTGCCTTCAGAGGTAGTGATTTCCCACTCACTATAAATTTTTCTCTACCTCTCCACAATTATTAAGCATTTATTTTCTCTTTCACCTAGGAAAAACTAGAAGAAAAAGAAATACAAAGCCTTTGTAATATGCGTAGTCAAACAAAACAAAATTCTCACATTGGACACGTCTAATATGATTAACTAATACATATTATGTCATTATAGAATATATTACTCATACACATGCATACATATAAGTATCTCTGTATCTATATATAAATGTATATTTATACACAAGCACATACACGTATTCTGTATCTTGAGTCTATTACCTCTCTGTTAAAGATGGATTGAAACATTATCATGGTCTCCCTCAAATGATGCTTCATCATTGCATTGATTATAGTGTTTGTAGTTCTTAAGTCTTTAAAAAATTGTCTTTACATTGTTATTCTTGTATGAATTCTTCTCATGCTCTCATGTTCGCTCTTCCTAAATTCATAAAGTCTTCCTAGGTTTCTCTGGAACTTCACCTTTCATTGCTTCTTAGGGCACAATAGTATCCCATTACGTTACTGCAGCATAATTTGTTCAACCGTTGCCGAGTTGATGGGCATCCCTTTAGTTTCCAGTTCTTTGTTTATAAATTGTTATAAATGTTTTTGTACACAAGTCCTTTTCCTCTTTCTTTAATTAATATCTTTAGAACAGGGGTTGGCAAATCTGGCCAGCTGCTGGTTTTTGTACCACCTACTAGCTAAGAATCATTTTTGCCTTTTAAAATACAATAAAACTCTATTTAAAAAAGGTAAAAACCCTTTTTAGCTGGGAACAGATTTGACCTTGCAAATCATTTGCTGCTCCCTACTTTAGGATATCACAATAGATTTGGAATCAATGGCTGGTTGAGATTTTGAAGATGTTCAACTACTAGTGGTACCTGGCCTCTGGGGACCTTTCTAGTTCTGAGATTCTATGATTCAGTAAACTCTTGAGAAAGAGAAGAACCTAAGCTGGAACAAATATCATCTGCTTCAAAGCTGGGTAGCCTAAAATTTCTCATGGATATTCACCAGCAAATCTTATGGAGTTTACAAGTTACTACCTGGCTTAGTGAAGGTGAATTTACAAACACTGAGAGAATGAGAGAACATACAGCACTCTAAAGCTTTAAATAAAGATTCTGTAATACAATTAGTTCCTCTATAATGCTTGTTTTGAAAATGTGAATTTGTTTTAGTGAAACTGGTATATTTGGGAAGAATTTGATCATAGCACATATTTCTTCTTTGCTTATGTGTAATTTTGTGAAACAGTAAGAACCCAGGAAAATGTACCTCTTCATTGTGTGAGAAATAATTATTAATAACCAATAATTTGGGGGGATATTTAGAGCTCTCCCCTTCTTCTAAAGTCCTTTAAAAGTTCAGTCTGAAGAAGATTAACCAATAATGAGATTACATTGACTCTCTTTGATCTTGGTCAGACCCCATCCAACCTTGCAAAGAATTTAATCTATGGTGGGAAAGGCCTTTATGTTCTGCTCAGGGTTAAGTGGGGTATACATTCTTTGAACTGATAGCCTAAATTTTTGAGATTGTCTAGTATGGAGATACTTTCCCTATCCAAGAGATACTCAGCCCTTCATTTTAATGTAGCCCACCTCCAATCCAATTAGATTTGATCACTGTTTGATGGACCATCTATTGTTTTGAAGGGTATATAAACTGTGAGTCTGCCATCACGACTGTCATTGGTCCAAGAGAGGTAGTCAAATGACCATCCTTTTATTAATAAGAATTATTAATAAAATTATCAAATTACCCAGAAATTATGTCACAACTATAATTCACAAGTTTCAATCCTTCCTTTGATCTAGACAAAGAACACCTATGGCCATTTTTCACCTAATCTTTCTCACAAACTAAAGATTCATGAAAAGCAACAGGTGGTTCAGGCATTGACCCTTAGGATCATTTAGGACTAAAAAGGAGAGAAGGTTACTGGTCTACAAGTGAATAGGAGTCACAATGGCTATTGGACTTCAGTTGATAGTGGTAATGATCATTGTGGTTCTTAAGCTTCGATACTGGATCAGCCCAATTGTTCCCAAGTCCCATTCTTTGTGCTGCTGCTAGGTCATGGAAAGAAAAATGAAAAAGATACAGCTCAAGGAAAAGAAGGGTCCTTTTATCCTATTTCATAACTATTGGTTCCTAGCAAAGTAGTAAGAGGATCCTCTTGGCCCTAGATGAAAGGGGAAGAGGTAATTTGCATCACTGTCAGGATCATTAGAAATTGCTTAGCCAATCTCTGTCTCTGTGATTCATCTCCTAGGGTCCTATATGTTTTGCATGATTCCACATGTATAACCTATATCAAATTGCTTTCATCTCAGGGAAGAGGGGGGAAAGGGAGAAGGAAGGGAGTTAGAGAATGTGGAACTCAAAATTTTAAAACAACAAATGTTAAGATTTGTTTTTACATGTAATTGGGGAAAAATACATTATTCATTTCAAGAGAACAGCAATTCCAAGAGGTGAAAAGATAATCAAAAGGCACCTGGCTATACATTTACTGAGAAGAAATCCTAATGCCATGTAGTGTCATCCAAAAAGTAAGAATCTGCCAACCATACAAAGAAATAATGTATTTGGATTTGCATTTTATTTAAAGGGCTTTTGCAATCTGACTTTACCTCTCTGCCTTCAGCTTTCCCATAGGATATTTTCAGGATTGTCCAATTGTTTGGTTTTTTTTTTTTAGGTCAGGACTATAGTCTCTGAGACTATGCCCTTCCTGATTTAGCTAAATGTCTGTCTCTATCCCTCCATTCAGATGGTCCATTATATTTCCAGCATTGTCTTTCTGAATAAGACAAAGGTTGTTGATCTGTAGTTTTCCAGATGACTGCTGGAGAGCCTGTTGATTATGGCAGGACCTTTAACTCCTCTTTAATATTGAATTAGAGCATGATTGTATCTCTCCTGTTTCCAGAGATACCAATGATGGATTTTGTTTGGTTGTGATGCTGTGCTAACCCAGGCTGACTTTTGCAATGCATGTTGGAGTTATTTTCACTGTCTTTCAGGATCCTGCCCCTTTGCCAACAAATTAATCTTCTTAAAGCACCATTTCAATCAGTCCCTTTTCTCCCAACTCCCTCCTCAAAAACTTTCAATTGGTTTGACTTGTCTATAGAACCAAATTTCTCAGGTTGATATTTAAAGCCTACCTGAATCTCATCCTGCCTGACCTTTCTATCCTTACCTCCTATTATTTCCCTGCATATGCTAATTAGTAATAATAACCCCAATAATAATTATAATAACTGGCACTTATATAGCTCTTTAAATTTTGCAAAGTTCTTTGCAAATATCTCATTTTATCCTCACAAAAACTGTGGGAGGTCAATATTATTACATTCTACCTTTTACAGATGAAAAAACTGAGGCAGAGGAGGGTTAAGTCAAGGGTCACACTTCTAGTAAGTAACTAGTAAGTATCTGAGTAAGCATTTGAATTCAGGTATTCCTGACTCTCAGACCAGTATTCTATCTCCTCTATAACTTAGCAAGTATTCTCAATTCCAGACGAGGTATCTCACTGCCCTGTAAATACAAGTTGCTTTTACACATTTATGTATTTTTATTTAACTCATATCATATCCCTTTGCCTATACAGATTTTGTCATTTTTCAAGGTCCTCCGAGAAAACCTTGCTGATCTTTCCTTTCTCTGAACACCTGTAGTATTTGTATTGGCTTTATCACCTGTTTGACATTTATTTACACTTGAGTATTGCTAGTTTAACTTTTCATATGTATCTGCCTTTCCAAATGAGGGACAGTGTGGCCGAGTGGCTAGATAAACTAGCCTTAGAGTCAGGACTACCTGGGTTCAGATCTTGAACTCTGATATGAATGGTTTTCTAAAAATCTTATTATCAGTTTTAAGCTATTAAAGCATTAAATTGCAGTAAGACTTTTGAGAAACCTTGTATATTAGCTGTAGGTTCATGGTTAAAGCATTTAATCTCTCAGTGCCCCAGGTAGTCCTAAAAGACTAAGTTGTAGATGAGCTGCCAATCTTCACTGGTAGAGGGAGTTTCTCTACTGGGAAATTCCTACTACAAAGCAATCATAGATTAGACCCTTCTGCTCTTCCCGCCCCCCCAAAAAATATCTTTCTAAAGTTAATGTAGATTCATTAAGGGTAGTTGTTCAGTCATGTCTGATTCTTTATGACCCGATCTTGGGATTTTCTTGGCAAAGATACTGGAGTGGTTTGCCATTTCCTTTTCCAGCTCATTTTGCAGATGAGGAAACTGAGACAGAGTTAAGTGACTTGCCCAGGGTCACACAGCTAGTAAGTGTCTGAGGCCAGATTTGAACTCAGGAAAATGAGTCTTCCTGATTCCAAATCCAGTGCTCTATCCATTGCAGCATCTAGTTACCATTAAGGGCAGAGGTGTTTAGTTCTCCTTTTTTCCTCCTTCCTTCCTCCTCCACTGTATTCACTGACTTGTTAAACAAATATTTATCAAAAATCTATGTGCATATATAGCTTATATCAGATTGCATGAAGTCTTGGGGAGGGGGTGAAAGGAGAGGAGAAGGTGAGGGAAGGGGAAAATTTAGAACTCAAAATCTTATAAAAGTGAATGCTGAAAACTACAAATGAATTAATTAAAAAAAAGAAAATCTATGTGCAAAGAATTATCCATGTGGAGACAATAGTTGATGACTTTGGGATGAATGAGATCAGCAAAGGAGGATACTTAGAAAGACAAGGGAAAAGGAAGATAGAGGAAGAAAGTTGAGAACAAGGTCTTCAGGAATATTTTCATGTTGGCATGGAAGAAGAGACTTCTTAGAAGGAGACTGAGAAATCCTAATTGACATAAGTAGGTAAAGCAAGCTAGCCTTTGCTCCCAGACAAGGCCAAATTGACCCCACAAGTAACTGGGAAGTAGCTGCAGGAGTCCACTGGGAAGGTGAAGGCAAGAAGGGCAGTCATCACTGAAGTCTACATACTCCTTGAGCAAATTTTGTTCATTTGCTACTGCAGGAAGGTTCTGCTGGGTTGGGGAAAGCAGAATCTGGACTTGTTCCATCTTCCCACACTCAAGGAGGTTCTAACACCCTGGGGAGCTCCCACCGAGCAGAACTAAGAGGAGGTCTGTGTTTGGAGCTATAGTAGAATTTAGGGGCCAAGAATTAATTTGACATATTGGGTAAGATACTGGACATGGAATCAAGAAGACTTGGGTTCCAAAATCATCAAAGAAAGAGGAAAAGGATCCAAATGTGCAAAAACACTTATGGTGACAATTTTTCAGCCATGTTTATATCAAATCTAGTTCAGCGCATGACTTCCCGCTTTCCTTCTGGATCTCAATCCCAGTGGGTAATACCTCCATCTCTCCAGTCTCCTCTAAATGTTGAGTTCATCCCCAAACCTCCATTTGAGGAAGCACTTGTGTTGGCAAGGTTACTTCAAACCTGTTTCAGCTTATGACTTCTTGGATTCCTAAACCATGCCTTTGTGGTTTAGGCAGGGGGGAGTTCCAGCCTTTTGCTTGGGTCCAGACCTCAAGCCACCATCAGCATGTATTACACTTGTCTATGGCAAGTGATACGAGAGAGAGGATCAACTCCTCTTCTATTTCTACCTTCCTCGGGCCCTATTTGGTAATTACTAAATAGTAACTGTTTCTCTTTTACCCAGGAACCCTGAGGGTCTTCCTCTCCCACTATGATTTATTTTATTATTTGTTTTTATTAAGAGTGACCATCCCTTGAGTAACTATTTAAAGAGGCCTATTCATTGAATAAGTGTATCTCACTCAAAATGAGAATCTGATAAGACCTAGGTCTAAAATGATCAGGTTCTCCCATGGTATCCTAGGCCATCTCCAGTCATCCTGAAGAATATCAGGCCACTAGATCCAGATGGCTCAGGAGAAAAAAGTGAGGTTGGTGACCTCGCACAGCCCTCCCTCACTCAAATCAAAGTCAACTACAAGTGATGTCCTCATCTTGTTATCATGGTCCTCTTTGAGAACGAAGGACAAACGCAATAACAGCAACTTGGGATGCTAAAATGGGATAGGAATAGTCTATCTGGGATTTAGTATGAACGACTAATTGATTAAAAAAAAAATTCTATGTTCTCTATATCTTGCCCCAAGAGCCTCTTCACCCTATAAGATCACCTCAGTTCTGGAACTCACACCTTGTCAGTACCCTCTGCCCCTGGGGTCCTGCCCTCTGATTGGAAGTTGGAGAGATCCTCCCAGAAGCACCATTTTAGGAGAGTACCCAGGTCACCATCTCTTCATTTCCCATCCAGCTATACTTCAGACTTCTCCATCATGCTCCACCCCCAAGGGGCTTTTGTTCCCTTTCTGATTTTTCAGCTTCCTTTTGTGTGTTGTCTTCCCCCATTAGACTGTAACCTCCATGAAGGCAAGAACTATTCTTTTCTTTCCTTTGGCATAATGACTGGCATACAGTCGGTGCTTAATAAAGGTTTATTAACTGACTCTTCCCTTTAATAGAAAACACCTACAAACAGCCTTTTACAGTCTTCATATCACATACCCCAACATCTTTTCAATCTAGCTTCTAAATGAACTACTCAGCTAAAATTACTTTCTCCAAGATTAATCCGAAATTCTCATTCGCATCCTATATCCAGTCCTACAACACCAGCTGATTGCTGGACACATATACCTGGATGTCCTATAAACATTTCAAACTCCATATCTAAAACAAAATTCGTAATTCTCTGCTCTTCCTCCTCTCTGCCAAATTCCCCTCCCTTCCAAACTTCCCTATAAATATTTAAGCTACCAATAGCTTTCTTTCAATCACCTCGGTGCAAAAAACTTGGAGTCGTTCTGGATTCATATCTCACTAATCATATCCGATTGTCTGCCAAATCTTCTTGGTTTTGCCTTCATAACATATTTCATATTTACCACTTTTTCTCTACTCACATGACCATAATGCTAGTTCAGACCCTCATCACTTCTTGCCTGGATTATTCTTAGCAGTCTCTTATTTGTACTGCTGATATCCAGTCTCTCCCCTTGCCAATCTATCCTCTGTATAGCTGCCAAAATAATGTTCCTAAAGGAAGAGTCTGGACATATTATTCCCCTGCTCAAGAATCTTTTGTAGATCCATTTTCTCTGGAATAAGGAACAAAAGCCTCTGACATTTAAAGTCCTTAATAATCTTGCTTAGTCTACTTTTTTCTAGGCTGATTTCACATGAATCCCCTTCATGTGCTCTCTTTCCAGTGAAATTGTCTTACTTGCTACTGCTGAAAGTCAGCCTTCACCTCTTGCCTCCATGCTTTGAATGCAACTCCTCCTCATCTCCATCTTTTGGTGTTCCTAGCATCCTTCAAGGCAACAAGGAAAGGCTCAAACATTAAGCATTTACTATGGGCCAGGCACTGTACTACGCATTGAAGATAAAATACAGGAAAAAAATAAAGACAGCTGCCTCAAGGAGCTTATATTCTAACGGGGGAGACAACAGACAAAAGGGAGCTGAAGAGCTTCAAGGAGAGGCAAAGGCACCTTCATGAGGGCATGGGGTTGATGAAAACTCTGGAAAGTCATAGGCACAGCCATGAGGGGAATAAAGAGTCCTCCCCAAAATGGAGGCCCTGGAATGAACTCAGCAATGAGAGAAGGGAACCAGCAAGGCAGAGTGATGTTTCAGAGTGAAAAGGTCTAAGGTGTAGATGGACATTCCAGAGGGAGCAGACCCCAGGTGCTGAGGGAAGTTTCAGAGTGAAGGACGGTGCCAATGGTGGTAATGTCTGGAGAGTCAGAAGCAGAGCTGAGAGGGGAATGAAGGTTGACCAGCCTAGGCCTCTTCCCAAAATGGAAGATCTTACTTATCTCCTAAAGGAAGCTTTCCTGATTCCTCTATCTTTTAGTGCCCTCTTCCTCCTCAACTTATCCTGGGTCATCTCCAGTCATCCTGATGAATATCTGGTCACTGGACCCCGTTCCAACGTATGGTCCCTTACCTGACTCATCCTGTGTGCAAAAAGTCCTAAATCTAGCTCTGGGTAAGTGAACCAGCAGAAGGTAGGATCAAACAAAGAAGTATTAAGAGAGAAGAGGAATGAGGACAATTAGGGGACAGTGTATTTGAACTCAGGCCTCAGACACCTACTAGCTCTGTGACTCTAGGCAAGAAACTTAACTCTGATTGCTCTCCTTTCCCCCTAAAAAAAAAAAAAAAAAAAGATTGATAAGCAAGATCCAATGCCTCAGAGTCCAAGTAGAATGAAAACTGAGAAAAGATCCTCACACTTGGTGATTAGCAGGCCATGGGTGACCTTTAGGAAATATTATTTATGTCACACTTCAAGGTTTGCAAAGTGGTTTCTTCAGAACGACACTGAGATAATTATCACATGTTTGTACTCCTTTATAGAAGAGGAAATAGGTGTACGTGGCTGTGTTGGGACTTAAACTTGTTTCCTGACTCCAGTTCCAGCCTCTTTTTACTAAACTGCCTGACCTCTCAAAACAACTCTAATAGTATGGTGGAGAGAGGCACTGGATTCCAAATGAGTTAGATGGCAAGAAAATAGAGGCAATGAGCATTTGCTATTCATTTGCTACTCAGATTATTAGATCAACACTACCATTCCTGGAAAAGGACGTGACCATCGATTGCTGTACTATACTTGAGACTATTCTCTCTAACTTTCCTGTTTAAAATAATCCTCCCTGCTATCACTTTTGTGGATGAGTGGTTTTTTCTTATTACAATATAAAGTACTTGAGGGCAAGGATTACTTGCTTGCTTGTAATTGTATTCTTATCTCTTAGGGGAAAGGGAAGGGAATGAACACTTATTTTAAAAAAATTTTGTATTTTATTTTTTCCCACTTAGATGTAAAAACTTTTTTGGGGGGAGGGGTGAGGCAATTGGAATTGAGTGACTTGTTCAAGGTCACATGCAGAGCTAGTAAGTGTCTAAGGATGGATTTAAATTCTGATCCTCCTGACTCCAGGGCTGGTGCTCTATCCACTGTACCACCTACTTGCCCTATAAAAATAATTTTTAATATTTGTTTTTTTTTTAATATTTGAGTTCCAAATTCTCTCTTTCCCTCCTTCCTTGAAAAGGCAAGTGATGTGTTAGAGATTATCCATGTGCATTCATGCAAAACATATTTCCAAATTAGCTATGTTGTGAAAGAAAAAGCAGACCACAACTAAACCAAATCAAAAAACCAAGAAAAAGAGAAAGTAAAATAGTATGTTTTGATCTACAATCAGACTCTGTCAGTTCTTTCTCTGGAGGTAGATGGCATTTTTCATCATAAGTCTTTTGGAATTGTCTTAGATCTCTGTATTGCTGAGAATAGCTAAGTCGTTCACAGTTGATCATTGTCCAGTACTACTGTCATTGTGTATAGTATTCTCCTAGTTCTACTTACTTCATTTTGCATCAGTTCATATCAGTCTTTCCAGCTTTTTCTGAAACCATCCTATTCATCATTTCTTATAATAGCACAATAGCATCCCAGCACAATTATATACCACAATTTGTTCAGTCATTCCCTAGTTGATTTCCAATTCTTCGCCACCACAAAAAGAGCTGTTAAAAATATTTTTGTACACATAGGCCTTTTTCCTTTCCTAGTGGATCTTTTTGGGATATGGACCTCGTATTGCTGTGTCAAAAGGTATGTCTAGTTTTATAACCCTTTGGACATAGTTCCAAATTGCTCTCCAGAATAGCTGGATGAGGAACAAACATTTACTAAGTGCCTACTATGTGCCAGGAACTGTGCTTAGTGTTTTACAATACAAGTATTTGTCTTTTTTAATACAACAACCTTAGATGTTATTATTATTAGGGTTATCCTTTCCACAAAAAGGGGGGTTTAAGGGCATGGTACCCCATGATCTAGAAAATTTGCAGAAACCTTTTTGATCCTTCCTTCATACCAGAGAAATTTGAATTGTTATGATATTGAAAGTAAAATATGCTGATATTATATAGTAATATGTATATATATTTTTGTGCACTTCTGAGTTTCTAAAGATTTTCTGTGTTGTCCACTGGCCTTTGAGGGTCATCTGTGGTTTCTGCAAAACTTCCCCCAAATTCCATTTAATTTCTTATGCCAACCCCATGCTATATTCAAACTGTGATAGGAAAAAGTCATGACATGGAAGGGATAACTGTATATCCATTTTACAGTTAAAGATACTAAGGCAGACAAAGATTAAGTGACTTGCACAAGGTCATAGAGCTAATTAGTGCCTGTATCTGGATTGAACTCAGGACTTCTTGATTTCAGACTCAGTACTTTATCCATTGTGCCACTATTAGTACCTAATCAATGCTTTTTTCATTCATTCATTAGATTTCATTCATTTGTCCTGTGAGAGAGGGATAAGTAACTCAAAGCATTGAATGAGTAGCATATGTTTGTTTTTAAGGATAGATGAGACCTTAGCAATTTTGTATACAGCAGGAAAAGAGACAACACTGAAGATGGAAGAGATAACTGGATGATAGAGCGAGGTTGAAGAAAGGCTGGGATCAAGGGTACTGTTGGCAGTCAGGGCTATCTTCAGTATAAGGAATTTCTATTCTATTAGGAAGGTGGAAGAAAGAACATATGTAAGTAAATACAAGATGATTTGAAGAGGGAAAGAACCCTTACATCTGAGGGGTGGAAGAAGGTAGAAGGACCAAGAAAAGCTTCCTGTAGAGAGTGGAACCCAAATTGAGTCCTGGAGGAAGTTAGGTATTCTAAGAAGTAGAAATGAGATGGGAGTGCTTTCCATGAATAGCAGACAGCCTTTGCAAAGGCATGAAGACAGAAGGAGGAAGGATGATTTTTAGAGAACAACAAATTGGCAAGTTTGACTACATAATAATGAGAGTGAAGGAAAATAATGTAAAATAAATAAAAAAGACTGTAGCTATACTGTAAGGCTTTTAAATACAAAGATAAGAAGTATGTGATTTATTCTAGAGGTAATAGGGAGCTAGAAAATTTCTGAGCAGGGGAGTAGTATGGTCAGATATGTACTTTAGGAAAATAATTTTGGCCACTGTAGATAGGAGGTGGGGATAGATTGGAACTAGAAAGAATGACTGGGAGGTAATTTTGAATAGTCTAGGTAAATAATCTGAACTATCATATGAAGCAAAGTATTCTCACTAATCAGAGGAAGAAAGTAGCTATTTTCAATTGGCCATGATAAGGGAAATTTCATGGAATTGTTACATCTATCAATAAATATAGTTATTTATAATTATAAATACATATATATTATAAATATATTTATAAATAAATATGTGATTGTTGTTGTTGTATCCAACTCTTTTTGACCCCATTTGGGGTTTCCTGGCAAAGATAATAGAGTGGTTTGCCATTTCCTTCTCCAGCTCATTTTAGTAGATGAGGAACTAAGGCAAATAGGGTAAAGTGACTTACCTAAGTAAGTAAGTACCTGAGACCAGATTTGAACTCAGGAAGATGAGTGAGTCTTCCTGACTCCAGGCCCAGCACCACCTAGCTGCAAAACAATTCTAACCTTCAAAGAGGGGGTAAAGACACTACATGCTATGTATATGTTTATACAAAATAGATACAAGGAGATTTTGAGGGAAGGCATGATGGCTGTGGGGATTAGTAAAGCCTTTATGCAGAACACTGAGCTTAGCCTTCAAGGAAACTAAGGTTCTGAGAGACAAAGTTGAGGGTTATATCCCCACAATTGATGGTAATAGCTAGTGCAAAGGCAAAGTAGATGGAATATATCTATGAGGGCCAGCAAGAAGGTTATCTTGTCTAGAGTGTAGCATATGTGGATTGTAAGACAGTGGAAAAATAGGGGCCAGGTCATGAAGAACTTTAAAATCCAAACATAGGAGTTTGTATTTGATCATATAGGTAATAGGGAGCTTTAGGAAGTAATTGTGTTAGGGGAGAGACACAGTGATGCCAGGGCAAGGCACTGTGCTAGACACCAGGTTTATAAAGTCAGATATGTACTTTAGGGAAATGTTTGGCAGCTGGGTGGAGAATGAACTGGAGAGGGGAGAGACTTGAAGAAGGGTTACCAGTTAGAAAGACTATGGCCTCCTAAAAAAGGGCCTTTTGAGAGTGGTTAACGGCTTGAATTAAGATGTTGATAGTGTAAGTAGAGATGTCATACAGATAGTAAAGACAATATTCCAAAAAGGAGTGAATGTGGATATTGAAGGAGAGTGAGAACTTGAGGATGTATTGGAGTTGGAAATTGGTAGTTGGAAGCTGGATGAATTGGTGTTGGAAGTTGGTAGTTGGTAGAGTTGGAAGAATGGTAGTTCCCTTCATGGAAACAGGGAAATTCAAAAGAGGAGTGAATTTCATGGGAAAAAAAATGAGTTCTACTTTGAATATATTGAATTTGAGATGTCTATGGAATGTCCAATTGAAATACCCAATAGGTAATCAGAAACTCTCTCTCTGCCTCTGTCTCTCTCTTGAGAGGGAGACTAGGGCTAGAAATAACATGGTTGAGTGAGTATCACCTGCAGGGTAGGTAGGTGGCATGGTGGATAGAGTACTGGGTTCAGAATCTTGCTGAGTTCAAATCTGGCCTCAGACATTAACTACCTGTGTGACCCTGAACAAGTCACTTAATGCTGTTTACCTCAGTTTTGTTATCTGGAAAATGAGCTGGAGAAGGAAATGGTAAACCACTCCCGTATCTTTGTCAAGAAAAACCCAAATGGGGCCATGAAGAGCCAAAAAATGATTGAAATGATTCAACAGCAATCATAGGGACGATAATAAAGTCCATAGAAGCTGATGAGATCAATGAGAATGTATATGGGAGAAAAGAAGGTCTAGAACAGAACCTTGGGTACAGACACAGTTAGGGGAAATGTTGTGGATAATAATCTAGCTAACTATAGTGGGAAAGAGTCAAACAGGTGGAAGAACTGAAGATGAGAAGTTTCATGAAAGAAGAGAGAGTGTCCAGGAGAAGAGAGTGGTCAATGGTATTAAATAATGTAGAAAGGTCAAGAAGATGAGGGCTGGAAAAAGGATGTCAGTTTTGGCAATAAAGCAATCACTGGTGACTTTGGAAAGGGTTGTTTCATTTGAGCAATGGGAGTAGAAGCCAGATTTTAGTGGGTGTCATATAATAATAGATTACTTTTATATAGTACGTATAAATCCTATTTTTATTAGCATTTTACACAATGAAGAATATAAGGTTTGGAGAAATTAAATAATTTTTTTTGGAGTCACGTAGCTAGTAAGTGTCTGGGGCAAGAGTTGAACTCAGGTCTTTCTGACTTCATGGCCAAAGCTAAGCATCTTCTCTAACCTAATTTAGTTGCATTAGTTTTTAATTTAGATTTTTTTTTTTTGTAGAGCATTTGCTAAATTTTTAGTTTGGAGCTAGTCTAGTTAGCTGCTACATTTTCTTTGATTTAGTAGATGTGCCTCTAAGGGGGTAAAATAATTGCTTAACACTTAAATGGCTTTTTGCCTGGAAAAGCCCCACCACCCATGAAAAGCCTTATCCCACTATTGTGTGACTTCATTATTATGAAAGGGCATTTGGGATTGTAGAAAAAAAAAGTATCTGAGTCAGCTGCTGAGTGAGCCACCACAGTGTACCATGCTTATGGTTTGTAGGCCATTCCCTCCTTGACTGAGGAGAGACCTACGGAAGTCACTTTCACCATTATTTACCTATGTGTGGATGCAGTAACCTGTGAGGTTCAGGCTCCTAATATCGCTCTAATAAATATATATCTTTGGGTTTAAAAAACTTTTCCTACAACAGCCTTCTTGGATAGGTAACGTGAGTGTTTTGTCCCCATTTTACTGAAGAGAAAAATGGAGGCTCAGCATTGCTAAGTGACTTTTTTGATAGTCACAGAGCTGGTGACTCTCCCTCCATTTTAGAGTACAAAAAATCTTGCAGTTTGCTTGATTTCTTCTGAAAAGTTACATGCAATTCTACTGCTTCTATTGTCTAAAACTTAGTAGAATTCCAGAATCTGTGGTTGGGACAACAAATGTAACACAGAGATGTTTATTTGTACTAAATATGCATTCACAAACAACTTGATGGAATTTCCCTTAAGGCTGGACGCTGCTAATTGTGAGCACTTAGTTCACATAATAAATAATAAAATCCCTGAGATGTTTTGGGAAGAAACATAGTCAAGTCAATACTTTCCCTTTTCCATCTCCTCCTCTTGACTGATAATCTAATTTGCTCATATTCCTAAAGAAGTTTCAAGTCAGTGGCTTGCTGGAGTGCTAAATAAATACCTTACACCACAATGTTGATTTAAGCAAAGTAATAGAAATATTGCTTCCCACCTCTCCTCTTTAACAATAGAGGATTATTTACACTAAATGAAAGACTTCTTTTACAGGAAGTCCTGGCTGATCCATTATCAGGGTCATTCTAGACTTCTTTCCCCCGCCATGTACCTGTGCTCTTTCAGGCACAACCAGCCAGTGTCTGAAAATTTGTGTAGAGTACTCAATGTGCCCTTCTTCTCTGTAGTGCTGAAACTGACTAAAAAATAATTGGCTAGAGGTGGGTGGGGTGGAGAAGGGATTCCTACATGTGATACTGTTGAGTGGCACTGTATGCCTGGCATTTGGAAGAAAAGCAGTTTGATTGTTCTGAATTTGATTAACTATTAGCCCATGCTGTGCAGGATTCTCTTGGAACTGAAAACAGACTCTGGGCTAACAATGGGGACTTTATCCTGGCCTCACAACTGCTGCCAATACAGTCCTGGGGCTCCCAGCCTGGGCAGTTAATCAGGAATAGGATGAGATTATCTGAACCTTGAGAACTATAACACTAGCCTTACCCCCAACCTGCTTCATTGATCCACCCTTCTCTCCACCCCTCTCTACAACACTACAGGTGTGGCTTTACCTTACTGACCTCAAAGGACCTTGGAGACTTCCATGGCAACAAGGGAACCCTCCAAAAACCCTAAGTAGCAATTTATGATCCTTGTGCCCTCTAGTGGCAGAGGGGAGGAAGGAGGCTACTATCATAAACACTACTGACCCAGCCTCCATGGAGATTTCACAAGAGGCTTCTGTAGTCTGATGATAACGAGTTTTGTCTTGTTTTTAGTTACCAGGAAACATCAACAACAATTCCCCCCTTATTCATTTTGATTTGGACCTTCGGGTTTTTCTTCAGACTCTTAGACCTTGCTCCATAGCATCAAGAGAAGACCCACCTTCTTAAAAGTGAGAGTGGGCCCAATGGAATACTTTTATTTTAAAAAATAACAGCTATTACTGACTGCAGAAAACAAATGTGGTCCATCCAAGTTAGCTGTAACATGAAACTTATTTTCCTATTGATTTTCACCATCAAATTGGAGTGTGTTTCCATATATAAAAAGCTCTCAGTGGGCTAAACTGAAGTTTGGGTGAGAAAGGTATGCTGGACCTTGTGCTAATCCAACCTCTTAAGAACTGTAGATTCTCTATAGCATTTCCTTTGTAACACTTTCAGGACATTAGGGTCTTCTCAAATGGGACAATCCTTTAGTCCTGAGACCTTTGCTCTGGGAATCCCCACAGGATCCACAGACTGTTCGTATTTATCTCATGCAAGAGATATGACTCCACACTTACATTACCCTTAGCTTAGCTCTCCTCTTTTGACATTGTCTTTACAATATGTAATATTCTTACATCAAACTGGATGATATTTAGCCATCTCAAACTCAAAATATCCAAAACAGAATCCATTGTCTGTCATACTAACTTCATCTATCTTCCAAATTTTCCTATTTCAGTTAATGTTATCAACCGCCTTCCTAGTCAGCCAGGTTCACAACCTTGAAGTCAGCTTTGACTTCTTACATTCACTCATTCTATAAATTCAATAAGGTGACAAATCTTGTTGCTTTTACCTCCACAACGTATCTACTTGCCTCTCCCCATCCTATCCATCGTCCACACAACTGCCAAAGTGATTTTTCTAAAACACAGGTCTGAAGTCTTAAAGACTCATGATGGAAAATGCTATCCACAACCAGAGAAAGAACTGACGGAGTCTGATCACAGATTGAATCTTGCAATTTTCACTTTTCTGGTTTTTCTTTTCCTGTTTCTTCTCTTTTGTTCTGTTTTTTTCTTTCTCAACCTGATTAATATGGATATATTTATGTGATTGCATATATTTAACCTATTTCAAATTGCTTACCATCTTAGGAAGGGGAGAGGGGAGGGGCAGAAAAAATTGGAACACAAAATTTTATATAAAAAATGAATGTTAAAAATTGTCTTTACCTGTAACTGGAAAAAATAAAATACTGTTTCCTGGGGAAAAAGTAAAACATAGATATGGACATGCCATTTCCCCTCCTCCATTCAATCAACTCGTGCCTCCCTCATTACTTCTAGGATCAAATACAAGCTCCTTTGTAGCCTTCTTACACATTAGTCTCCTTTAATTACTCTATGTTCCAGCCACACTGATCTACTTATAGTTCCTTGAACAAGACATTCCTTCTATTATCCCTCTGATGTTCCACTGGCTGTCCCCCACCCTAAAATGTACAATCTCTTCACCCCTGCTTCTTGAAATTTTCACCTTTCTTTAAGATTCAGCTCAAGAGCTAACTTGTGTATGAGATTTTTTTCTGGTCTTCTCAGAAGCCAATGCCTTCCCCTTCAAGGTTACCTTGTATCCACTTTTTATGTGTATTGTACACATCTATGTATGTACTGGTTAGAATGTAAACCCTTTGAACTCCAATAGTTTCACTTTAGTTTTTGTATCCCAAGGCTACATAGTACTGGGCCTGGCAGAGAGAGTCGGTACTTAATAAATGCATGCTTGATTGGAAAGGGACCTTCAAGATCAAGTCCAACTCTCTTTTTATGGGTTGAATATCACATCCATTCTTTTGATCCATTCAGTCTTAGAGATAATGACCCTTTCACAGTCTAGTGGAGCAGAAATAATATGAGAGGTTAACCAACTTGTGGCATATGCTTCTCAGTGCCTTCATACCCATGACTTATGATTCCTCTCTCCTGGAATGTTATTATCTTCAGTTTTCTACATCCCTTTAAATGTCTTCAGCTGCTACTCCCTCCTGTGGCAATATCCTTTGTCTACTGCCTTGATCTCTGTTTGCCTTGACTACCTAGCATCCCTTAAGCTAGGTCATGGGCTGAGTTGTTTTTATTAGGCCATTGGGCAAAAAGGGCTGAAAACTGTAACTCTGGTAGGATTTGGGACTTTGAAGAAGGTATTAAACAGGTTCTATGAAATGCTGGGAGAAGGCTTAGTCTTTTCCAGGACTTGGGACTACTATCACAAGTGAGAAAGAAATGGAGACTGAATGTACTCAAAGATGGAGATAATAGATTTATCTTAGATTAACTACTCCTGGGTAAGATAGGATTTTCTTATTTTGTATAAGCCAAGGCTCATCCATCACCTAGTAAGTAACTCTCCCTCAGTTAGACTACTCGTTAGGGAGGATTTCTCCAATTAACTAATTCCTTGGGAGGAATTACGGGAGGAACCAATACCATCTCAGATTTTAAAGATTCACTACATTTTATCGTGTTAACTAGGGAGCTAAGAATCAACTTTCCAGCTTAACTGGCATGCTTGCCCTCCTGTGACCCAAAGACCATGATAATTGTTAATCCTGCAGCTTTCCCAGAGTCTTATAACTAGAAAAGAAAGTTGGAACTCATCTCTGAATGAGTCAGAACACCCAAAAGTACAGCTGCCAGAGAAATCCCAGTTCTCTTTTAACTAGAGGAACAGAGCACCAGCCTTTGGTTCCAGCTGAGATGGCTTCCTACATCCTACAAAAGGCAATTACCAGATCCAAGTGGGTGATTTAATGTTGCTCTAGGAACCATTAATATAATGCATGGGTGAAAGTCAAGCCATTCTCCCAATAGAATTATATTCGAAGAGTTTTTAACCCCATTATCAACAGAAAAAAGGCAAGTTATGTGATGGACAAACTCTTAACTCCCCTTTATTTCTTTTCTTTTCTTTCTTTTTTGCCTTTGAGAAACAGTTTTTCTCCTCCTATATCATAGAACTAACAAGCTCGTAATCTGAATTTTCAAATATCTATCTCTTTCCCTGCCAGCAGGATAAGGAGTTTAATAAAACTATTGAATTGTAAAACTGCAAGGGATACTACTAAATAGGTGATCCACGGTCAAAATATAGTGCTTGGAGGCCAACTACACAGTCTCAGAAGAGATAATCGTGAAATGCTCTCCTTCTTTACCTCTCCCTTTTGGATCCCCTATCTTCCTTCAAGGTTCAGTTTAAGATTTTAAACTGATCTCCACATCCCTTTTCCATTCTTAATGCTTCCCCCCAAAATATTGTGTATATTTTATATTTTACTCATCTGTGTATGCATTGTTGGTTCCCCAGTAGAATGTAAGTTTCTTGAAAGCTGGGACGGTTTCATTTGTATCTTTGTATCCCTAGCTCCTTCTTTCCATAGAGCATCAATTATTAAGCATTTATTAAGTGACTTCACTGTGCCAGGTGATGGAGATATAAAAACAAAAGTAAAACAGTCTTTGTACTCAAGGATCTTACATTAAAATGGGGGAGAAAACATGTACATGAAAGGTACTGTCCCTTTAATGCACTTCCTTTTCATATGGAACCCTTTGTTGCTGAGATAAGTCTACTTCTGAGAAAAGCAGCTGCTGATTTAAGCTTGCCTTGACAGTTCACTTGTATGGGGCAGAGATCTGCTCAGAGGTCTATGAAAACAGTTATTCTGGCTCAGAGTTCTGAGACAATTGTTATTAATTTTAAATGTTACAAACTATAGTATGCTGGAGAGATATAGACACCAGAACTGTTTTATGACCATGGGACAAACACTAATTTATCTGATTATAAGGAGGAGAGAAAAAAGCGTTTATGTACCTACTATGTACCAGGAACTATGCTAAATACCTTTACAAATATTATCTCATTGGATCCCACAACCACCCTGAGAGGTAGGTACTATTATTTCCATTTTACAGTTGAAGAAATGGATAAAGAGAATTGCATTACAGGCAAAGGAGACAAACCAAGTGCTCTAAGGCATGGAGATGGGGGATAGAAAGTCTTATGTGACTTGCCCAAAGTATGCTAGCCTGATGAGATGTACAGTACACGGAGGAGAGCAGTTGAATTGAGTACTAGAAAGACAGGAAGGGGCAAGGTTGTGAAGGGCTTTAAGCATCAAATTTTAATAGGACCTGAGTTCCTCCTGTTTCTCCAAAGTAGAGATTAGTTTTTCCTAAAGGACAACAAAACTGACTCCAGGACCTGATTGGCCTCTGCCTCCCTGGTCATCAAAGGGTACAAAATGTCCCACTTATATGGAGTTGAGGCCATTCCAACTTAGTGGATGGCTGAAGATCACTCAAGTCGCCATTACTATCCCCTATCTCATTGATTAGATGATTGATTAGAAATGAAGCTAAATGCCACAGTATCCTTGTCCAGTATCATTGTTATGTTAAGGCAAAGTACACTGCCTTTCACTGCTTACTTTACTGTTTGTAACTGTTCAGTTGGTTATAAGTGCCTCATTTTGCCTCAAGATTGAACCTGAACTCATATGGTGTCAGTATTCACCCCCCCCCCCCCCAAGAGTTGATCATTGAACTTGGAAATAGTGTTGAGTCACCAACATTGACTGAGTAGAGTGGTGACATGGTCAGACCTACACTTGAGGAAATGAATGGGGGCTCAGCGAAGAAAGATACATTTAGGAGGTATTGCAATTGTCCATGAGATATTTTCTATATGGCAGTAAGACAGGGAATACAATAGTGTCCAAAGAACTGCAAATTAATATCACATGGGGGCAATAAAGGTGTCTATAGTGATCGCATATAGAGTGAAATAGTCAACACACATTAATAACTGCTCACTTTGTGCCAAGAACCATGCTGTTTCATGGAAGAGCTTCTAAGAATATCCATAATATATGATAGGAAAAGATGATGGTCTGGTCACTTGGCCAGGGCAAGGGATGTCAGGCAGGCAGTTCTGTTGGTATCCTTACCACATCAGCAAAAAGCAAGGAAGGCTCTTGACATGTAGTTGGATCCCTGTGACTAGGCTAGGTTTGCAAAGTATGGGCAGGCATGGATGGATTGTGAGTGATCTGTATAGGTGGAGTTCACATCCAAATCGGGAAGATCATGGATCCACTTGAATACTGAGTATCCCACCCCCCAGGCCTAGCACAGTGGCTGTCATCTTGTCGGCACTTAGTCAATGCATACTGACTTATATTTTCAGAGCATTCCCGAGACAAAGGCCACCAGCTCCCCCGACAGCCTGCTGTAGTATCTAATAACTGAAGAAATTTTTCCTTCTAGTAAATCAGACCATCCCTTGGCATAATTCAAGTCCATTTTTTCTTGTTTAATCCTCTGGGGATCTGGAGAACAGAAGGTCAAAATCTTCCTGCTTTGTATGTAGAAGGCAGCTTAATAAATGACTCCTCAACAGAATTGATGTCACTAACCCTTCAAATACCAGAAGACAGTTCTCAAAGCTAAAATCCTGCATCTCAGCTCAATTTCATCTTAATCTAAATTTTATCCAAAGGAGTTACTTGAAAATATTTGCAAAAGGGTTAGATGCAGGCTATTTTCTAACACTGAAATCACAACAGGATGATTAAAATAAGTATCTCTCTGGGGAAAAGGATTTACCTACCAGGCAACTTTGGGTGCATTTGGAAAATCTTTGCACTAGAAACCCACCAGGATTCAGGTACTAAACACTTTCATCCCTCATGGCTCCACAGGCTTCTTGACAACATGGTTCTTTCTCAAGCCCAGGGTATATAGAAAAACCACTAACTTCCATGTACCAGCAGTTAGAGGTGACATAAAGGAGGTCAAAAGGTGTGGTGTCTTGCTGGCTGACTGACTCCTCAGCTCAATCTGCTTTCAACCAGTAGAGCTAAGCAGTGGGATGGTTTGACTAGTTTTAGAGTCACAATTAAAGAGCTGGGTTTCTAGGGAGGAGTAACATATAAATAACTGCTTGCCCTGACTGGTTTGTTCACTGTAGGTCAGCCCTATTCTCCTTACACAGATCAACCTTCTGGTTTCTCCTCTACTGGGAGTTGTATTAAAAACAGACCAGAACAAAACTAAACAAAAACAGAGGGGAGGATAATTACAACAGAATGATTACAACAGTTCCTGTGTGTTGCAGAGAAAAAAAAAAAGAGGTGGTAAGAAATTCCTGTCATATCCTAGTAAGAAAATATCTCTGCTTGTTTTTTTAACTAAGTAGTTTCATGTCTGTTTGAAAACTGATGTTCCAAAAGAAACAAATAAAATCCTCATTATTTTGAAATTCATTCATTTGGAATTTGTGATCAGACAACAAGTATGATGTTTGCCTTTGGTGCTTAGATTTTCCCTTCAGTGATGCATGTGGCAATCCATCCATACTTCTCCATCCTGTCCATGTTTCCCCATATATCCGCTACAGTGCATCCAAACAGTGGGCC
The DNA here is from genome assembly GCF_028372415.1 of Notamacropus eugenii. Taxonomy (NCBI): domain Eukaryota; kingdom Metazoa; phylum Chordata; class Mammalia; order Diprotodontia; family Macropodidae; genus Notamacropus; species Notamacropus eugenii. The sequence goes on from NC_092872.1 coordinate 87,709,661, forward strand.
AGAGTCCTTCTCTCTTCTAGGTTTCCTAACACTGGAAACATCATTGGATACTAACAGAGCACTCCTGCTGGCTCTCCCTACCCAGCGCCCTTTCTATTTTTATCTTCACAGACTTCTCTGTTGGCCCATTTATTTTATTGCCATGTCTTTCTCTTATTTCTACTTATCCTTTTGCAATAGCAATTTTCAAAAAAAGCCTTGCCAGTTTTACTGGTAGGAGAGACAAGATGTCCAGGGGAAATTTACTTCCCAAAGAAAACCAACTGTTTTAAAGAACTTTAGCTGGTGATATAGTAATACACACTTATTGCTCACTGGGAAGGCTGAGGTTGGGGCATCACTTGAGCTCAGGAATTCGGAGCTTATGATGTGGCTAAAGCCAATCCAGTGTCTGCATGAAGTCTAGCACCCATATGGTGAGCTGAGAGTGAATCACCAGGCTGCTTAAGGAGGGGTGAACCAGCCCTGGTTGTAAACTGAGCAGGTCAAAACTTTGGTGCAGATGAGCAGTGATATTGGACCTGCAGTGACCTCTGCATTTCTAGCCTGGTGACATAGGGAGACCCAGTCTTTAAAAAAACAATTTCAAAATATCTATCGACATACAAATACAACATAACCAGAATTTTAGGCTTAGGTAAGTACTTTGCAAATTATCCTTATTCTCGCTATTAAAGTAGGTCCTCTAGCAGGTGATAATTTATTAGCCCATTTAAAGTCACTCTTTGAAAAGAATAAAATTGCATTAAAAATGTATCAGCCTTTTTTTTAAACCAAACTAGACTGCCTCTTCAATTTGTTTGGAGTAGAGAAGGTTTTACCATATTAATCAGAATAGGGTAGAGAAGAAGCATGGTACAGAAGAAAACAGAAGCCATGGCTTCTGTCTGAAAGAGCTGACAATCTAATTGAGATGATCACTTACATATCTGAAAAAAAAACTGCAAAAAAAAAAACCATGTAAAGGAGCAGTTATCTCTCCTACATCGTGGAGGGTTAGGGGGATGGTATGCATGATTTCCTGTGATCTTGAAAATCCATGTAAAGTTTTTTGGTGCTCCCTTAGTACCAGAGGAGGTCTGAATTTTTTTCTTTTTCTTTTATGAGTTGTTTACAGTAACTTTTTGTAAAATTTGGGTTAAATGTTTGGTCAGAGGCTCTGTGTCATGCATGTTGTCTGTGGCTTCTGCAAAACTCCCCCCCAAATTCCCATTCAATTTCTTATGCTGACCCACAATATATCAAAACCTTGATGAACAAAGTCCTGATGTAAAAGGGATATGACTGTACTATGAATCCAAGTACTCAAGGAATTGAGTGATGATAAATGGAATATTACTCTTTGCACTTTTCTTTGGTTAGAAACTTGGAGTTGTAATGAATAAAAGGGTAAGGCTTCAGTTCATGAAGACCTGGGTTCAAATTTACCCCCTGATACTAGCTAAATGACTGTCTTAACCTTCACTGTAGGCAACTTGCAAGGACTTTTAAGTCATAGGTAGGTTACAGTCTGATGGTGGTGGAAGGAGCTCCCACTCTGGGAGTTTCCCATATTAATAAAATTAGAGGAACATTATGTATCTGTGTAAAATACTTTTATAACAATTTTTAATTTTACTCTTTACAATGAGGTCAACTGAAAATACTAAGTGGGAATTAGTAAAAAGTTTTACAGTAGGAGTTATTGTTTCTACTACTAAGCTTTGAAGTGTCAGAGATACTAATTATAAGATACCAGCTGTTGTTGTTTTTTGCTGGCAAAGAGCTAGAAAGCAAGGGTATGCCAATCAACTGGACAATGACTAAATAAATCATGGCACATGAATGTAATGGTGTACCACTGTGTTCTAAGCAATGACAAAAGGAAGGATTTCAGAGAAACCTTTCATGAACTTGAGAATGCATTTATGAACTGATGCAGAGTTAAATGAGCACCATCAGGAGAGCAATTCATGCAATAATGACAGCATTGTAGCAGCAAAGTACTTTGAAAGAGTTAAGAACTCTGTTCAGCCCAATGACCAACCATGGTTCCAAAGGATTGGTGATGAAGCTTGCTATCCATCTCCTGATAAAAAGGTAGGACTTGAGGGTGCAGAATGAGACATATTTTTTGGACATGACCAGTGTGGAAATTTGTTTTGCTTGGTTTTGCATATCAGTTACAAAGGGGTTTTTTTGGTCTTTTTTTTTTTTTAAACAGTGCCTGAGAGGTACAAAAGAAAAATGACTTTTGCTTATTACAAAAAAAGATGCTAGCTAAGGTAGAGTATGGTTGTTGGTGCTACTATTTTTACTAAATGAATAGAAAAGTATTTATCAAGTGCTTATCATGTACAAATATATGTTAAACGATGGGGACAAAAGTAGAAAATCAAAGCAGTCGGTGCTCTCAAGAAGTTTATATTCTACTTAGGAGAGAGTCCATGTTTGTATTTAGCTCATGGCAGATAGAAAAGGTCGGGTAGTATTTAGGTAGGGAAAGTATCAGGGTAGATGGCAAGGCTTTGTGTACCTTGGGGAGTAATGGTAGGATAGATGATTCCCTGCCAAGAAGAAAATATATTTAAGGATTAGAGTGGAGTGAGGCTCATAGATAGCTCCAGCAGAAGTAGGGATGTGGGAGTCAGCAACCAAATGAGAGTATCAGACTCGGTAGGAACTAGGCAAAGAGAGCAATGAGGGATGGAAGGGAACAGGAACAATCTGTGTCTCCCCCTAGTGTCAGTAAGAAGCAATGGTCCACTGAGCTACTGCTTATTGATTTGGGGCAGAAAAAAAGGAAGGTCAAAGAATAGTGAACATTATTTGATTCTAAGTAAACTTTTTAGCTTTATTTCACATTTCCTCTACACTTTTCCTATGCTCAAAAATTATTTTTAAGTTCTTTTAAAAAATTCTTGCTATTCCTTTTCCAGGAATTCTGATTGAACTTGTGTCCAAGCTGGGTTTCTCTTTGAGGCTTTGCCTGTAAATGTTTTGGAGTCATTCTCTTCTTCTGAGTTTGTATCTTGGACCTCCCTGTCACCATTTTTAGGTCTTTAGGATGGAAATCTTTTTTTTTCCTTGTTTCCTCATTCTTTTTGTCTTCCCCTGGTCTTTGGACTTTATGTTAGAGGTGGTCCCTATGTACTCCTAAAGGGAATGTCTGGGTTGAGCTTTTGTCCTCTTTGGTTCTTTTGCCACTTTCTTCAGTTATTGATTGCTGTATTGTTTCAGGATCTCAAGGACAGCTAAGACTGAGGAGCTGCAATATTTTAATTCTCTTAAATTTGCATGATATGGGGAAAATGATCACTGTCCTCTCGGAATCTGAACTCAGCAAGTTCCTGACTTGGGTTTGGGTTTGAAGTTTGAGTAACACGCCTGTGGGCTCACCTCCTTTAAATTGTTGCTGAACTCAGTCACTATCAGCTATTTGGGAATCTCTACAGGTACAGAACAATAGAATTAGATTCCACTTTTGTCTAAGATTCCTTCCTTACCTCTGTATCTATAGGTCTCAGAATCACCTGAACTGCTCCCTACCCTGAAACTCTACCTCTGGTCACAGGATCTTTCCTAACTCTGTTCTAGATGTATGACCTGGATAGTGGATAACAAAGTTGTTAGTTGGTCCCTTTTCCTCTATCTCTGCAAGGTCATAGTGCCTTGATACGGACCTGGGACCTCACCTTGCCCTTGGGCAAAGCCTCCATCCTTTTTCAGCCCCTAGGCTCTGGATTGCCCTTAGCGTACACTTGGACAGACCACATCCCCGGTATCCACAGTCTCCCTGTGATGATCTGGGCTGGAAAAATGACTCTGTGATTTTTTTTTCTTGGATTTCCTGATCAGGAATTGGTTCTAGTATGTTTTCAGGATCTTTGTGGAGGAACTGTGTTAGAAGAGCTGGGCTACTCACTGTGCTACTCTAAACCAGGAGTGGGGACCTGTGGCCTGGAAGTCACATGTGGTCCTCTAGGTCCTAAAGGATCCTAGAGCCACTTTGACTGAATCCAGTCTTCACAGAACTAATCTCCTTAATAAAAGGATTTGTTTAAAACTTGGACTCAGTCAAAAGACTGCACCCAAGGACCTAGAAGGCCACAAGTTCCCTACCTCTGCACCTAATTGGATTATGCATTGTCTCCTAAATATACCCAGCGCCTTTGTTAGGGCTGTTCCCCATACCTGCTATGTTTCTACCACCCTAGTCCTTCCACATTTTATTCTATCCACCTCAAATACTTCCTCCCTGATTCTCCCAGCTTAAAGAGTTCCCTTTTTTGATCACATGACATTCTCCAATAGTTTTATTTTCTTATAATCTAATTTGTATTATCTTGATCTATATTTATATCTTATCACCATTATAAGACTTTGAAGACTTTAATCTCCTTTAGAAGATGTTCACTCCTTCTATCTTTTTACTCCCTTTCCCCACATAGCACAGTGCATGGCACAAAGTAGACCCTTAATAAAAACCTTTAAATAAGAATGAATAAATAACTCAATACAAAGGTGTGTTGTCTTTTTGCCTTCTTCTGCATCTAGATAGCCACAGACCTGTGGGTGAAGAAGGTACTGATTGGCACAGAAGCTGGACTTTTCTTTTACAATATAGGATCAGGAAGGGTTCACAGATCTTGACATCATGACAAATGTATCTTTAATGATGCCACTTTTTTCAACTCAGTCATCACCTCCATGAACATTAAAAATTCTCTTAGCAAGAATATTATTGGTTTCCTCAAATTTGGCTAACATAGTTTGTCTGGGTATCTTCTTTGCTCCCACCATGCCATACTTTGAGTCATACTAATCTGTATACATGTCCTATCCCCCCTTCTCTAAGTAGAATTTAAATTCCTTCAAGACAGGGATTGTGTCATTTTTTTGTCTTTGTATCCCTTAGCATTGTTCCTTGCACATACACATAAAAAAAAAAGAACCATTGAATTGGAGCAGCTGGGTGGAAGTCAGGGGATAGACTGAGTTCAGTGGAAGAAGGTGGTCAGGTGAATGAGGCTATGAGGGCTCTACCTGCCCCTCCCCTCCTTCTTACCTACCATTTTAGAATCAAATGGACACCTAAAGTGACCAGAAGGTACACTGGTTTGATTGTAAGTCAAGTTTTGTATTTCTATGATGTACCAATACCAACCCATAAGGTTCAGCCTTGCAGCTCTCTATGGACTGTGGTTGTTTGAGAATGGCTCCATACCAATGCTGGGATGCTGAGAGAGAGAGCTCTAGGAACATACTTAAATACATTTTACTAAAACTGACCTTGGGTGAGAGGCTTAAAAAGCAACCTTTCCCATATGCATTTTAATGAGCCCTGCATTTTCATCCTGTAAACAATTATGTCAACAAGAACACTTTTAAGTAGAATGTGTACAAAATAAATGGAGCAGGAACATGAGGGGCGTATTTATTTGTATGTCTTTTCCCCCTGCCTCTAAACCATTTTGGTAGCCATAGGAACCATGCAATTGTAAGCACAAAAACAGAGATCTAAATAACATCAGGTGTTCCCTTTAAAATGTGAAAGGAAAAAAAGAAAAAAAAATCAAAGTCTAAACTTCTATAACTGGTTTTCCATTCATTTCTGAAATCCCATAGTCTGGATTAGGGTTCAACATACTGGGGCTGTTTTCCAGATGAGGTAAATTGCTTCATCTCAGTTATTTGTCCTCAAACCATTTGAAACTGGGACTTTCTGAAGTCAGCTTAGGTCTGTTCTGTTGCTACCCAGGTGAAAGGTAGAACTGAATCAGTAAAGCATTTAATCAGGAGGGGAATGAACAGTAACAGCAGAAAACAATTTCACGTGTATTCCCCTATGAGTACAACCTTTCCTGTTCCCTTTCTCCACAGAGCAAAGGGGCAACAAATGCATCCAGGAATCACAGTCTCAGTGGGAAAGGGTTTGACCCTTCAGTATTATCAGCTTTGCTATTATGATTTCAGACTGCTACCACCTGGTGTCTTAATTGTCTCTCTTGCTCAGCATCTACATATAATTCTTGCCCTGGCTGGTCTTAGGCACTATCTAGTGTCTCTATACTACTCAGTTATCTCTATACTGTGGAACTGTCCTCTTGTCCTCACAGTCATGATGACACTCCTCCACCCTTCTCTGTAGAGGCATCCACCATGCTCCCTTATTCTTCTCTGACGTCTTCTCTCTGAAGCAAATACTCTCTCCCTGAGGGATTCAATTTCAGGGAATATGTAGTTCTGGGAACATCACCAAATGAGTGATGGCTCTCTGGGCATCAGCATTCTGGGAAATGTAGTCTTTAAGTAGATAGGCCATTACACTTTATATTCGTGAAGGATGAAGCACACATTCATAATCTTTCAGTTTCCTTTTTCCTGTGAGTATTTAGTGTCTGCTTTTCAAATTGGAAGAAAAAAGTTTGTTACAAACAGTTAACTAAATTCTAAACATTTTTCTCAGCTTGTTTACCAAAGCACCTGAATTTGGCATCGAAATGATGGAAAGACTTCAAGAGATAGTGATGGGAGGTGAGAGGGACAGGGGGAGAGGAATAGAAAGTAGGGAACAGATATAGTTCTCCACAAAGAAGTAGCATTGAGAAGATTTGGCAACTGATTGGATATGGGGAAAAAGAAAAGTCAAAGATGGCACTAAAGTGATTCACTTGAGTCACTGAAAAGATAGTACTGCTTTCAACAGAGAAATTATGGGAAATAGAAGAATCTGGAAGGAAGGTGAGTTCAGATTTAGGCATATTCGGTTTGAGGTCACAGTGGGGATATCTATCAGGTAATTGAAGATACTGATTTTCACTTAAGGGAAGAGGTTGGGAGTTAAAATATGGTTTTGGGAGTCATCTGCATTAAGATGATAATAGAAGCCATGAAAATGGATGAAATCACCAAGGGAGAGAGTGTAAAGAGAGAAGACAGCTTAGAATAGGATTCTGGGGGGGGGGAGGGGACGGACACTTCTCTCATCCTGAGTTTCCACCTCTGTAAAAAAGGGGATAATAATAGCACCTACCTCACAGGGTTGTTGTGAAGATAAAATGAGATATTTTTAAAGTGCTTCGAATACTTTCAATTGCTATGTAAATGTTGTTGTTGAAGAATGGGAAGAAGAAGAGGCAGCTAAAACAGACGTGGTCAGAAAGATAGGACAAAAACCATGACAGTGGTAGCAATGTCACAGAAGGCAAAGGAGGAGGAGCTACCGAGAGAGCGGTGGTCTCCGAGTGTTAAGTGCTATAGAGAAGGTAAAGAGAATTAGGACAGAGAAAAAACAAAACAGAACGCTGAACTTATTGATAAGAAAATATTAACAGCCTTGCAAAGAGCCATTACCACAGAGTGAGAGACAGAAGCTATATCGTAATGGGTTAAATGAGTGGCAAAGGAGTGGAGGCAATGAATGTAAACTAGTTTTTTTAGAAGCATAAGAACAAATTTCTATATATGAATCAATAAGAAATATGATATTGATCATTTCTTTTAAAAAACTATAGAATTACCATATAAAACCTCAATGAAATCATAAAGTATATCAATAGTTCACAGTCCTTCCAAATCTTTGACCTCCCATAGCTTAGTCATAGTATCTTGAAAGCAGAGAATTCAGTTTCTGGTTAGTGCCAGACCTAGTGATGTTTTGGCACTTACAAATGTGCCTCCTTCACTAAGACACAGAATGAAACTTCCATCTTGGTTTCACCTTAGGGGATACAGCTCCAAAAATAGCCAGGGGACAAAGTTTAAAAAGCTAGAAGTTGGACAGTAAAGAGAAAGAGAGAGAAAATATGATAACTTGAAAGGGAATGCTAGAGTCAGAAAGATTTCGTATGATGAGCAAATTTGTTTGTTGTTTGTTTGTGGTCATTCTTCTATCAATGAAATCAGATCTGTTTGAAAAACAGAAATATAAATATACTTACACAATATTTTGTTTCATTTTGCTGCACAGTATTGAATATTCACTGCATTTTACTGCCTTTTTATTTACTGCATAATAGTCAATGGGTATATTATTTTCTCCTTCTTACTTCCTGATATTCCTGCATCAGTTCACACACATTTCCTCAGGTTTCTCTGAATTTTTTGTATCCATCATCTCTTACAGGAGTGCTGTAGACTAATTTAGCCTATTTTACAATGTTGCCTGTGGTCAGTTTAAGTGTAGTAGCAGAAATGCAGTTTAGTTGCCACCATAAAATGATACTATCTCAAGAAGAAACTGCTTGATAGATCATTTGCAGTTGTTTTATAGTCCTTAAAGTGACATTGGGATGGTCTAACTCCTTCTCTCTTCCATCACCACTACCACCATCTCAAGCATCTCAAGCATGGTTTTAACTTCCACTTCATGACTCATGTCTATAGCTATTCCAGGATAAAAACAACAACAGATTACTTTTATAGTTAATTTCAAAATCCTACCTGTAACACTTGAGAAAACTTATCCATTTCCCTAAAGACCTATCTTTCCTGTCAGATCTTGGCTAGGTAGGGCTGCTGGAACAATAAATGACAAGGACACGCAACTAAGGCATGTCACATGTAAAGATCTCCTTAAGCTTTGAGAGATGGACAATGCCAAGCCTTCTACTGTTATCCACTTCTGAAAGCAACAACACTAATAGCAACTCTGTGCCCCACCCCCAATAAATTATTTATTCTCAGATTTCTCTAACCATTTTTCACATGGCTATATATTGGGAGAATAAGAAGTATGTCTTAGAGGAAATGAGTTTGTGCTCAAAGTGTTAATCTCACTGATTAGTAAGTAGGACGGCCACCCAAATCTGAACCAAAGGCTATATTTTGTAGTTCCCTGGAATTTAGCCATCCACTCCTGGTTTTTTATCCCCCTTTTTACCAACTTCTCATCCCAATATGTGTTTGTTCTTTGGTGTGTGGAGGGAAGGCTTTAAAAAAAAATAATAATATTCAATTATAAGATATCTCTCTTCTCTCCTCCTACCTAGTAAGTCATTCCTTAAAACAAAGATGAAGAATTGAGAGAAATGATTATTAATAACCAATGATTTGGGGAGATTCAGATTTACCCCTTTTTCTTTTATCCTCATTTCAAGACCAGTCTGAATGTTAAGCTAACCTTCTCCTCTACCCAGATCCCACCCAGGTGGGGCAGCCATTGTGTTCCAATCGGGTTTGTGTGGGGATAAATTCTTTGAATATATTGCCCAAGATGGGGTTAGTTTAAGAAGTAAATGACATTTTCCAGATTATGTGGCAAGAGGAGGTTATCCCCCAGGAGTTCAAGGATGTCTCCATTGTCCAACTCTATAAGGGTAAAGGGAATAGGTTGTCCTGCGACAATCACAGGGGGATCTCTCTCTTAGTCATTGCTGGCAAAATTCTTGCTAGAGTCCTCCTTGATAGGCTGATCCTTCACCTGGAAGATGGGTCTTATACCTGAGAGTCAGTGTGGCTTCAGAAAGGGCCAAGGGACAGTTGATATGGTGTTTGCTGCCTGACAACTGCAGGAGAAATGCCAGGAGCAGAACAGAGGTCTGTACACAACATTTGTAGATCTGAACAAGGCCTTTGAAACTGTTAGTCATGAGGGCTTGTGGGAAATTATGTCTAAATTTGGTTGCCCAGAGAAGTTCATCAGTATTGTACGTCAATTTCATGATGGCATGTTTGCCCAGGTTCTGGATAATGGACAGTGCTCTCATGCCTTTCCAGTCACCAATAGAGTGAAACAAGGCTGTGTGCTTGCTCCCAGGCTTTTTAGCATGATGTTTTCAGCCATGTTGTCAAATGCTTTTAACGAGTATGAACACGGCAGGCATCAAGGTTGACTACAGTACTGATGATAAGTTCTTCAATTTGAAAAGGTTACAAGCCAAGACCAAAGTGGAGGGAGTGTTGGTGCATAGTTTTCTGTTTGCAGATGATTGTGCACTCTATGCAGCCTCTGAAGCTGAGATGCAACAAAGTATGGACCAATTCTCTGCTGCCTGTGCTAATTTTGGCCTAATAATTAACACCAAGAAAACACAGGTGCTCCATCAGCCACCACCACACCATCCATATGTGGAACTATTGGTTACAATAAATGGAGAAGTTTTGAATGCTGTGGATAAGTTCACTTACCTTGGTAGTATACTTTCCAGGGATGTGCACATTGACAATGAGGTTGAGGCACGCATTACCAGAGCTGGCTTAATGTTTGGGAGGCTCCAAAGAAAAGTTTGGGAGAGAAGAGGTATTGGACTGACTACCAAAATGAAGGTCTGCAGAACTGCTGTGCTGACCTCATTGTTGAACGCCTGTGAAACATGGACAGTCTACCAGCGCCATGCCAGGAAACTGAATCGCTTCCATTTGAACTGTCTTAGGAAGATTCTGAGGATCACCTGGCAGGATAAGGTACCAGACACTGAAGTCCTTGCTTGAATTGAACTGCTAAACATTCAAACTATGCTTCAGAAAGCACAACTCTGATGGGCTGGCCACATTGTTCAAATGCAAAATGTGCGCTTGCCAAAAAGACTATTTTATGGAGAACTCACATGGGGCAAGTGATCACATGGTGGTCAGAAGAAGTGATACAAGGACACTTGCAAGGTCTCTCTCAAGAACTTTGGATTTGACTGTGCAACATGGGAGACACTGGCACAGGACTACTCAGCATGGAATGCCCATATCAGAAAGGGTGATGTGCTCTATGAGCAAAGCAGAATTGAGAGCATAAAGTAAACATAGGATACAGTTGTAGTAGCTGGGAAATGAGGTTCTGATAATGATCAAAGATGAGGGGTTCAGTCTGTGAGGAAAGTAAAATGTAGAATGAAGTGGATCAAGTAGTTGGGAAACATTGAAATAAATGTAATAAATGAAACAAACACAGGGCAATAAGATCAATAATATTAGTCTGGTCTTTTTTCCTAGACCATCCAATAGAATGATGAAATTAATCACCAGCAAAATGTCAGTCTGGACTGAACCTCCCTTATGACAGATGAGGAGATTATGGGCTCCAGATACAACTTCATAGGAAAATAGTTCTTTCAATCTAAGTTTGTCACTATAGTATTACTGGAAGGGGGTGGACTCCTTCAGGCAATAGGGAGGCACATCCCAGAATTTCATAGTTAGAGGGACCAGGAACCATCTAATCCATTTCACACATGGAAAAGAGTACTTTCTGTAATATAATGAATAGAGATCATGTAGTCTTTGCTTAAAAACCTTTAGCTTTTTTTTGTAGGTCTGTTACTCCCTTACTCAATAAACTTCAGTGGCTCCCTGTGGCTTCCAGAATCAAATACAAAATCCTCTGTTCAGCATTCAAAGCCTTCATAACCCCTTTCTACCTTTTCAGTTTTCTCACACACACTCCCTCCTCCCCCCCTCTCCCCTGGCCCCACCACTCTTCAATCCTGTGGCACTAGCTTCCTTGTTTTCCCTCCTCATCCTAACCTGCTGACTTCCCTGGCTTTTTTCAAGTCTCAACTAAAATCCCATCTTCTATAGGAAGTCTTTCCAAATCCCTATTCATTCCAGTGCCTTCCTTGTAATTCTTTCCTGTTTATCCTATTTGTACCTTGTTTGTACATATTTGTTTGCTTATTTTCCCTGCCCCCTCCCCCCCCCCCCATTGGATTTTGAGCTTCTTTAGGGTAGGGACTGTTTTTTGCCTCTTTTTATATCCTTGGTCCTTATCACAGTGCTTAGTACGTAGTAGACATTAAATGTTTATTGACCAACTGACTAAACGACTGACTTAAATGAAGGGGGACATATTCCCTTTTTCCAGGGCAGCTCATTTCACTTTTGGATAGTTCTCATTGTTAGGAAGGGTTTCCTTATATACAAATCTAACTTTGTTTCTTTGCATCTTTTCCCTATCACTCCTAATTCTGCTTTGGGAGGCCAAAAAGAACAAATAGTCCTTTCTACATTCCCTTTAAATCCTTGAAGATAGCTTTTATGTCTCCAGTCCCCCGCCCCCATCCAATCTTCTTCAGACTAAACTTCCTTACTTCCATCAACGGAGCTTTGCATAGTATAAACTCAGGGTGCTTTGCCATCTTTTTTGCTTTCCTCTGGATACTCTAGTTTATCAACATCCTTCCTAAAATGTGGCATTCAGAAGTAAACACAGTATTCCAGACGCATTCTGAAAAGGGCAGCGTTTGGTAGGACTATAATTCTTATTCCTGGATTTTATGGGTCTCTTAATATAGACACTAAGGTCACATTAGCTTTTATTCAGGGGTAGGTGGGTGGGTGGGTGTGTATGCTGTTGTTCCATCTTGAGACTGCAGTACATAAAAATCTTTAGATTTTTTTCTCCAGATGAACAGTGCTTAGTTTAGCAATGCCTTCAGCATCCTGTACTCATCATTACAGATTTTGAGAGTTGGAAGCGTCCTCGGTATCACTGTAATCCATTCATTACATAAAAGGAATCCTTCACTGTAACATATCCAGCAAATGAATGTCCAGTATCAGCTTGGAAACCTTCAAGGAGGGAGGAACCCACTGCTTCCAGAGGCAGTCTGTTCTACTGTGGGACTGCTCTAATGGTTTGCCCAAACCCAGATGTGCCCCTTGCAACTTTTACTTGTTGTTCCTGGTTCCACTCTGAGGTCATATGAATGAATGAATAAGGAATTTTATTAATTTATTTTAATTATTAATAATAATTATGTATAATATAATAATAATTAATTATTAATAAATTAAATTATTAAGCATTTACAGCATGCAAGTACTGTGCTAAATGCTGGGGTTACAAATAAAAAAAGTAAGACCATCTATGGTCTCAAGCTTAATTCTTTTTTTTTTTTTAAATTAATTATTTATTTATTTAACTTTTAACATTCATTTTCACAAAATTTTGGGTTCCAAATTTTCTCCCCTTTTATCCCCTCCCCCCACCCCAAAACACCAAGCAGTCTAATTGCCCCTATCACCAATCTGCTCTCTCTTCTATCATCCCTCTCTGCCCTTGTCTCCATCTTCTCTTTTGTCCTGTAGGGCCAAATAACTTTCTATACCCCTTTACCTGTATTTCTTATTTCCTAGTAGCAAGAACAGTACTCGACAGTTGTTCCTAAAACTTTGAGTTCCAACTTCTCTTCCTCCCTGCCTCCCTACTCATTCCCTTTGGAAGGCAAACAATTCAATATAGGTCATATCTGTGTAGTTCTGCAAATGACTTCCATAATAGTCATGTTGTATAAGACTAACTATATTTCCCTCCATCCTATCCTGACCCCCATTGCTTCTATTCTCTTTTGATCCTGTCCCTCCCCAAGAGTGTTGACTTCAAATTTCTCCCTCCTCCCCATGCCCTCCCTTCCATCATCCCCCCCACCCTGCTTGTCCCCTTATCCCCCACTTTCCTGTATTGTAAGATAGGTTTTCATACCAAAATGAGTGTGCCTTTTATTCCTTCCTTTAGTGGAATGTGATGAGAGTAAACTTCATGTTTTTCTCTCACCTCCCCTCTTTATCCCTCCATTAATGAGTCTTTTGCTTGCCTCTTTTATGAGAGATAATTTGCCCCATTCCATTTCTCCCTTTCTCCTCCCAATATCTTTCTCTCTCACTGCTTGATTTCATTTTTTAAAGATATGATCCCATCCTCTTCAGTTCACTCTGTGCACTCTGTCTCTATGTGTGTGTGTATGCGTGTGTGTGTGCATGTGTGTGTGTATGCATGTGTGCGTGTGCGTGTGTGTGCATGTGTGTGTGTTCTTTCCATTTGCATTGTTGTACTCATTGTGTATTTTGCTTTCTTGGCTCTGCTTTACTCTGTATCAGTCCGTGGAGATTTTTCCTTACTTCTCGCTATTCATTATTTCTCACAGAAGTGTAATATTCAATTACATCCACGTATTACAATTTATTTAGACATCGCCCAATCAATGATCATCTACTTTGTTTTCAATACTTGACTGTCACAGAAAACCAAATCAAAGTTACTATAAATATTTTGTTGAATCTAGGGATTTTCTTCTTACCAACGATCTCTTTGGGGTATAAATCTAATGGTAGAATCTCTGGGTCAAGGTATGCACATTTTAATATTTCCAAATTGCTTTCCAAAATGATTGTACTGATTCACGACAGTGCACTAGTATACCTATTTTCCACAAACTCTCCACCTATTCCAGTCTTTTGACCTCTCTTATAATTTGTAGGAATTGAGGTAAAAACCTCAGGGTTGTTTTGATTTGCATGCTATTAATAATGATTTAGAACATTCCTTCATATAGTTGTTAATAATTTGTGATTCTCTTGAAAATTGTTGATATTCTTTGACCACATATATTAGGGAATTGCTTTTGATGTATATATTTTATATGTACATGTGTACGTAAGTATATATATATGTGTGTATGTGTATATATGTAGGTGTATATATAGGTGTATGTATAATAGCATATGTGTGTATATATAATATATACTTATGTACACATAAATAGTATGTATACATATGGATATATGACCAAAAGCTATACACAAAGTCTATGTGTATATATGTATGTATATGTGTGTATGTATGTATGTATCTATATATCTATCTGTTTATATATCTTGAGCACCAAACTCCTATCAGAGAAATTTAATATAGAGATTTCCCCCCTTCCCATTTGATTTCTTCCCTAGTTATCCTAGGAGCATTAATTTCAGTTTCATTAATCAAAATAATCTATTTTTATCTCGTTTAGTTGCCTCTATCCTTTGTTTGGTTAAGAATGAGAAGAAAGAGATCTTCGTAGATGTTAAAATTATATAATCTACTTCTACTATATTTATATAGTATTAGCTTTAATATTAAGTTCACATATCTATTTTTGTAATGTTGGTGAAAGGTGTTGATTTAAGCAGAATTTCTGTCAGATTACATTCTAGTTTTCCCAGCATTTTTTATATCACATAGTAAGTTTTTTTCTTAAGTAATTTATGTTTCCCATGTTATTGAACAATGAGCTTTCAGTTCCATTGTTTCAATTCTTGTCTAGTTTGTTACATTGATCTACTTCCATTTTTTAACAAATGCCAGATAATTTTCATGACTGTTGATTTATAATATAATTTAAGATCTGGAAGTGTCATTGCTCCTTTTCCCCTACATTTTTTCATTATTTCCCTTGGTATTTTAGATCTTTTATTTTTCCAAATGAATTTTGTTATCATTTTGTCAAGTTTTGTAAAGCATCTCTTTGAAAACTTTATTGCTATAGAATTAAAAGTATAAATTAACTTTGGTCGTATTGTCATTTTTACTTTATTGGCATGGCCCAGCCATGAACACTAAATATTCCTCTAGCTATATGTTATTTGTTTTTTTAAGGACCATTTTATAATTGAATTTATGCAAATATTTTGTGTGCTTTGGTAGATTGATTCCCCTGATATTTTATGCATTTTACAGTTATTTAAAATGGAACTTCTCTTTCTACTATTGCCTCTTGAATTTGTTATTATTATATAGAAATATTGTTATTTCTTGTGAGTTTATTTTGTAGCCTGCAGCTATACTGAAAGCTATGAATTGTCTCAGTATCTTTGCTAATTCTCTAGACTTTTCTAAATAAAACATCCTGTCATCAGTATATATGGATGGTTTTATGTATTCTTTACTTACCTTTAGGCCTTTAATTTCTTTTTTTGTTTTATTGCTATTCTTAGCATTCCAAAACCATATTAAATAATAATGGGGACAGTAGGCATCTTTGTTTTATTGTATTTATTAAGAAAGTTTATATTGCTTTGTTGTACTTATTGCATATGATGCTTGCTTTTGGTTTCAGATAGATATTTTTATGGTATTAAAAATGTTCTCTACCTATAGTTTGTAGTGTTTTTAAAAAACATAAATGGGTGTTGTACTTTGTAAAATACTGCTTCTGCATCTATTTAGATACGTGTGCAGTTTTGAATAGTGTGGTTTTTAATATGATTAATTATGTTAATTGCTTTTCTAATGTTGAATCATCCTTGAATTCCTGTATAAGTCAAATGTGGTCATGACGCATGAGTTTTTGGATGAATCAATAGTAATCTGACAAAATTTTGTTTAAAAATTTTGATTTGATATTCACTAATGTATTAGTCTATAGTTCTTCCATGCTTTATTATTGCTTGGTTTATATCTTAGGATTGTATTTGTCTCATAAGAAGAATTAGGTCAAGTGAGTTTTCCCTCATTTTTTGAGAATAATCAGTCTTTAAAAGTTTAATGGAGTTCTCCTGTGAATCCATCAGGACCAGGAATTTCTTTTCTTTGGCATTTCCTTTACAGTGAGTTCTATTTCTTTTTCTGAGATTGGCTTATTTAATATCTATATTTAGTCTTCTCTTAGTATTTTATATATGTGAAGATGTTCCTACATTTCTTCCTATGTTCTCAGTTTTAGAAGCATATAACTATGCATATTAAATTTTGATTATTTTTTAGTTCCTTCTGATTTTGCTGTGTCATTTATTCATTTGTTAATTTGTTGATTTGATTTTGTACACTTTTCTTTTTATTCAGATTGGCTAAATGTTTATCAATTTTGTTAGTCTTTTCAAATAACCAGTTTTTAGTTTTATTTATAATTTCTGAAATTATTTATTTCTAGTTTATCTATTTCTCCTCTGTTTTAAAGATTTTTTGATGACTTTGTAATTTTAAAAAAAAATGCATATTCAATTCATTAATCCTTATTTTTCTGTTATAGTATTGTATATCTGTAGGGATGTAATTTTCTCCTGAGGGTTGGCTGCATTCTAGAAATTTTGGCATGTTTTTCATCATTATAATGTTCATTCACATAATTATAATAGCTATTTCCCGATTAGTGCGAATAATGAACCCCATGAAGTAGTCACAGGAATTAGAATTTACAATATTCAAAGATATAATTATGGTAAATGGTAATTGGCTTCAATTCAATGGAAATATGCATTGGGAATTTGAATAATGTGACCACTTTGTGGAATTCATTATTTGTAGTAATCTGGACCTAGTTGCAATTGTTTCTACAATTTGTTCTTTGACTCACTCATTATTTAGGATTCATTGTTAAGCCTCCATTTGGGTCCATATATTTTGTTTGTAGTCTCTGAATTGTTTCCTATTTTTATCCTGTTATTGTCTCTAAAAAAATATAATAGATTTTGCTGCCTTCCTATATTTGTTTTTAACATCTTTCTGTCCTAATATACAGTTGATTTTTGTAAAAGTTCTATGTGGTGCTAAGACATATGTATATTCTTTAACTATTTAGAAGACAACATAAGTCTTTTAGTTCTAGTTTTTCTAATAAATTATTCAATTCTCTATTTTACCTTAGTTCATCTTTGTATTAGATGTGTCCAAAGCTGAGAGAGGGACATTAAAATCTTCTGGCAAGGTATGATAGTCAGTGAGGAAGGGGGCACTGGGTTAGCACATTAGAAGTTAGCCTTCCTGTTCATTGAATTCACCGGGTTTTGTTCTTAGTATCTTAGATGTGAAGAAGACTGAAATTGCTATGGGCTTTTGCACTTAGTTCTTATTTTGGGGAGACCTGCTCAGGAGAATTGAAAAAAATGTTTGGTCCTCTACATCTTGTTTATCATATGACCAAGAAGTCTGTGTCATACACACACACACACACACATATACACACACATATGTATATATACATACATATATACACATGTATGTATATAAAGGTATGTATGTGTGTGTACACATATAAATGAGTCCTTTGCTTTATTTCTTTGGGAGCATAAGGACAGAAGTAGTATTGCAGGGTTATGCATGGTTGAGTGACTGTTTGGGTATAGCTCTAAATTGCTTTCCAGAATTGTTGGATGACTTTACAGCTTAATCAATATAGTGTATCAGCGTACCTCTCCTCCTATACCCTTTCCAACAACTGTCATTTTCCTTTTTAGTCATCTTTGTCATTGTGTGGTAGAACCTCAGAATAATTTTATTCTACATTTCTTTTATTATTAGTTATCTGGAGCATTAAAAAACTTATCATTGATATCTTTTGCTTTTTTTATATCATCAGAGTTTTTCCTAGTTTCTTTTCTCTGTCTCTCCCAGAGAGCCATCCCATAGAATAAGAGTAAGAAGAAAAAAATCCAGCAAAATTGATCAATATATTGAAAAAAGTCCCTCCCACTTCCTCAAAGGAGTGAGTTGGGAGCATCCTCTTATGTCTTTTTGGGGTGATGCTTGTCTTTTGTAATTTGGAACATTTTCTTTTAATTGTGTGTGTGGGTGGGTGGGGGGTCTTTCCATTCACATTGTTATAATCTTTTCTTGTGTATGATTATTTTACTCTGCATGAATTCATGCAGATCTTTCCAGTGCTTTTCTGTATCCGTCACATTCATCATCACAGTAATATTTCATTAAACTTATGTGCCACAATTTATTCAGTCATTCTTCAATTGACAAATATCTACTTGGTTTTCAATTCTTTGCTACCACAAAAGTGATGCTATAAATATTTTGGTTTCTATGGGGACTTTATTAACAAAGACTATAGAGTATTTTTTAGCTTGCCTATCTTATGACTGTCTTTTTTCTTCCCTCTTTCCTCTGTAACATTTTCCCCACTTTTCAACATTCTGACGAGGATCAAGTCTCTTCTTCACCACAGATCACTTTTATTCCTACTGAAGTCTTACTTCAATTTTTTTTTCTAACATTTCTTTCTCTCTAACAACTTGGAGTATGGACAGGTGTCTTCAAGTCCTTTTACCTTGTCCTCTTGGAAAGGAGACCAGCTTACACTTGAACACTGATAACAGTCACTCAGCTACTATCATCTGATAATGAGGAAGCTTCTGAACTCAAGAATAAGATTTTACATTCATCCATCAATGTCCATGAGAATTTATTAAATGGCTACTATGTGCCAGGCACTGTGGTAAGTTACGTAAGCTACACTGTGCTAAACAAAGACAAAAGACAGTCCTTTATCTCAAGGATCTCACAATTTAATGAGGGATACAACATGCAAGCAACTATGTAAGAAAGCAAACTACGTACAGGATGAATGGGAAATAATCCACAGAGAGAGGGCACCAGAATTAAAAGGGATTGGAAAAAAAGCTTCTTGTAGAAGGTGGGATTTTAGCTGGGACACAAAGGAAGCCAGGGGCTGATGGGGGCATGGTAGATACAGTGCTGGGCTTGGAGTCAGGAAGACTCTTCTTCCTGAGTTCAAATCTGACTTCAGACACTCACTAGCTGTGCGACCTTGGGCAAGTGCTGTTTACCTCAGTTTCCTCATCCATAAAATGAGCTGCAGAAGGAAATGGCATATCACTCCAGTCTCTTTGCCAAGAAAAACATAAATGGGGTCACAAAGAATTGGACATAACTGACATGACTTAAATCACAACAAAACATATATGTATGCATATATGAGAGGCAGCCTGGCAGAGGGTCAGCTTATCCAAAATGGTTTTCAGCAGAGGGATTCTGATAACTGAACCCAAAGTGGTGGTGTTGGCATGGTTTTGGTGCCCTGAAACTTGGCTATGATGTTATCTGCTGTAGTGGGGAGTTTGACATCAGATGAATCTGGATCATAAAAAAGTCAGGAAGAAATTGATTCAAGTGACACCTCTGACACATACTGCTTGTATGTATCACCCTGGGTGACTCCTTTAGCTTCTCAGTGCCTCTTTCAATCTCTTGAGGACTCCAAGGCACAGAACAGTTGCTACTGTGAATTGGTTGAGGAAATTAATTCCCTCTTCTAAAGCTCCCTCTGCCTACAGTTCCACCAGCGGCTCTTAGGTCTTGTTCCTTAAAACATGCCTTGGATGTTTTAACCCTTTTATCTCCAGATCTTATGCCTGAGGCTCAACTATCCTAGTTGGTGGCTGCCTAATCTAGTCTTCAGCCAAACTGTGCTCCCTACTTCCCAGCTTGACTGCTTTTTGGAAGCTACACCTGGTTTTCTGTCTTTCCTTCCAACTCTGAAACCATGATCAAATCAATTCTGCCTTTGTTCCTGAGACCACCATGATCACAAATGTTGTTTTCCCATATTAGAATTGAAAGAAGTCTTTGTTTTTTTATCTGATTTTCTAGTACTTTGCACAATGTTTGCTACATAGTAAATGCTTAGTGAAATGCATTTTTATTCATTCATTCGTTCATCCATTCAAATTATGGGGTTGGACAAAGATATATTTATATATCTAATATAACATATATTTATATAGATGTATTTAGTGTGAGAAGGGGATTTGGTTAGGAGACCCTTGATCATATGAATTCTTCCTAGCCCAACTGATAAAATTACAAAATATAAATGTGAAATAATAGAGGTATTAAGGTCTTAAATAAAGTGCTACTCTTTTACAAGTGTGGAAAAGTTTTCTCATCAAACTTAATGGAATTCTTAATTGAATTAGAGGGTAGTTTGCCAAAAGCTTAGCCTTACCCCTTAAGATCCTTCAAAAAGAACTCTATAATGAGTTAGCCAAGGCAGGAGGCAGTTCTGAAGAATGTTACCTTTATGAATCTAAAAGAGGGACAGCCCTTCAGAAGGGATTTTTCCATGCTTTTGGGGGAGGGGGAAGGAGATTTGTTGCTCCTTTCTATAGCAATTAGGCATGGCATCTTGTGGCAGAGCTACTCACCCAGTAGGATACATTGAGTCCATAAAGGATCTGTCTTCCAGAGCCCAGCTAAATGACCTGCCCAGCAGAGATACTATACTTAAGGGGAGAAGCTTGAGGACAATCTAAGAAGGGAAAGAGCAATGGGGTTGTGTAATCCTTGAGATGTGAGTTGCTTGGGCCATGTGTGTTCTCTATGTATGTGTCTCTCTACCAACATACCCTATATGAGTGCCTCTTCTTCCCATTTACTCTATGTGTATTTGTAGGAGAATACATTCTCATTTTCTCAGGGGAATATTTCATAGTTATTGTTCTTGCAATGCTATCTCTGTAAATGCCTTTGCTTTGAATTAATTGTGTCCTCTGGCTGACTACATGTACTTGTGGGGACATGTACAATCTATTTTAGGAATGTAGACCCAAAGAGTGCCTTGAGCCTGAGGTAGTGGTTCCCGGTGGAATCTAGCTTACAAGTGTTAGTTGGAGGAGCCTCAGAGGGGCTATATAGGTATGCATATATACATACATATAATGATTGGGATCTGGATCAATGATATCGACTGTATTATCTCTGGTGAGGGAAGCAGGATGAGAGAGGGAGCAACAGTGGTTCAAATCTCCCCTGGAGAATACCACCTGCCTACCTGGAAGAATTTTCCTAAGTTACTTTGATGAGTATAGTCCAATTGATTACTGCTTCCACATCGTGCTTTCCCCATCAAGGTTTTGATATATTGTGAGTCAGCATAAGAAATTAAATGGGGATTTCTGGGGGAGTTTTGCAAAAGTCTCGGACAACATGCAAAGGCCAGCAGATGATATGGAAAAAGTTTAGAAACTTAGAAATGCATAAAACATAAAACTTAGAAAAACATAAAACATAAAGTATTGTATATCAATATATTTTATCTTTTAATACCATAAATATACACAATTTCTTTTTTTAAGTTAAAATATGATCAAATGCATAACCAAAATTTTATAATAAAGTACTATAACACCCTGTAAAAGAAAAAGAAAAAATTCAGACTTCTTCTCTGGTACAAAAGGAGAATCAAAAAATTTTATGTGGATTTTCCAGATTGAGGGGGCTGGGCCCCTAACTCCCATGATGTGGAGGGAATAACTGTAGTTAAGAAATAATGACATTTTTCTCTCTCTACTTACTTTCTCCCTCAGTGACCTTGGTTGGCATCCTGTCCTTTTCTTTTGCAGACATAGACTTCCCTTTACCTTTTTGATAAAATATAATCCTCATTTTTTAGTGGTGAAAGTCTTTCACAACCTGCCTCTAATCTACCTTTCTAATCTTGTTAAATATTACTCCCCTTCCTGCATTCTTTGGTTCAAGCCTTCATGCTGTTCCTCAGATTTGACCCTTGCCCATCATCTCCATGCTTTTGTCCTGGCTTTCCTCTCTATGTGGAATACACTCTTCCTTTTACAACTCATAGTTTCCTTCTAAACTGTGTTACATGGTGATCAGCCTTTTTCAATACTCCCCAAATCCCAGCTACTAGTGCCCTATCTCCTCCAGATTGCCTTGTATTTATTTTGTGCGTGATTTATATGAGAAGCAATGCTCATTGAGAAGTGGCCTCAAAGCCAACAAGATTATAGTTTATGTCTTACCTCTGACATATGCTGACTATCTAATCCTGGGCAAATCACTTAATCTCCCATGGTTGGAATTATTATCTCTGTGCTGATATTCTCAGATCTACTTATCCAGTCCTAACCTTTCTCCTAACCTCTTGACTCCCATTTCCAACTGCCTATTACACATCTCAAACATATGTCCCAAAGACATTTTAAACTCAACACGTCCAAAACTGAACTCATTATCTTCCCATCCAAACCCTCTCCACTTTTGAACTACTCTTATTACTGTCAGAACACCCCCATCCTCCTGGTCACCTAAGTTCACAACCTAGGTGATACTATTGACTGCTCACTCCCTTTTCCCTCATTTCTAATCTCAAGGCCTTTCAATTTTACTGTTGTAACATCTTTCATACATGTTTCCTTGTTTCCTAATAATGCCACTGAGACAGAATTTCTGGGTAATTAATAATCAGTTTATTAATTAGACTAGCAAATAAATTGATGGTCCTTGTTTTTGGTAACCAAAGACAAAGACCATGAAGATCGTTGAATGTTTAAATTCCCTTGGAAAAATAGGTGTGCCAGAGAGGCAGAGGTCAACCCTGATTGGTGAACAAATGAGGAAAATCTTCAGCTCTTTCTGTTGAGAAAGTGGGTTGACCATAGACTCAGTTGCCTCCAGCTATCTGGACAAAAAAATTCATCTCCACCCAGACCACTCAAGTTGAGCAATGAAGGGGGGTTTCTTAGGGCAGGAGTCTAATGCTTTTAGGGTTGGAATTCACCTAGATAAAATTCTATTTACACTTTAGTAAGAAGTAGGCTCTGTGAACCTCCAGAGTTCATCTAAGAAAGGCAAACAGAATTAGGCTGTATGCGTGTTTATATCTTTCAAAATGGGCAAGCATGTACATGAATGCATGGGAGCTGCCGTTATAACTGAGCTCTCTTTGACGTTAGGGTGCATATGAAAATTATAAAGCCATAAAGCAAGGAGGAGCCCCTGACTCCTCCTTGGATGTCTGCGCAAGCTTACTCTGATCTTTCGGTTGTTCACACAGAAGGAGGATTTGGGTTCACTCAGAGAGTATCAAAGAGGTATATTAGTCCAGAAGGGCTCAAATCATCCTCTCTGATTGGCCAGTCCAGGTTTTTGGCCTTCAGGTAATGATGGGCTCAAGCAGGTCCCGTAGCTTTCCTAGTTGGGTAGGATCCCACCTGAGATTGAGGAGAATGTCCCAAAGGGTTAGGCCAATCTCATCATCAGCCCTGTCTTACAGGGCTACTGAACTATAGGGACTGGTCCCTTAATGAAGAAGTAAAAAAGAGAAAAAACCCTGGATCCCAATACCAATAATTGCTTGTTAATAAAATAAAAAATAATCACTTCTCTCACCACCTACCTTGGAACAGGTTAATCACCTTATGCCTAAACTATTTCAATAGCCTGCTGGCTGGTCTGCCTGCCATAAGTCTCTTCCCTTTCCAGTTCAGTCTGGCTCAGATTCAGTCTCACTCAGGTTCTATCTAATAAGGCGAATTTTTAATAAATTTTGTTTTTCTTTGGCTGTAAGAAGGGTTGGGTCGAATTCATTTGGGCAGGACCTGGGGTATTGGTATTTTGGGGTCCTAAGCTCCCCAAACCTCAACATTATGGTTTCCTAACCTGAACAGTCCCAGGGCACTCCATTTGAGGTTGCAGTAGCTTCCTTTTTCAGCATTTGCATTCACTTAAAGAGAAATCCACCAAGTGGTTTCACTGCATTTTCCCTCCCTGCTGATGTATTTGTGTCATACCATTCTGTTGGAGACAAAACAGGAAGAGGTAAAGCATCATCGTTAGGGATTTCATTTTCCCCCCCCAAACCAAGGCCATGTTACTGACAATAACAGTCCTGGCTGTGGGGGCTGGATGTGGGTGGGAAGGGAGGCTAGTTACTCAGATGGTAACAGTACTATTATATATTTTAAAAAATGACCCAGTGAGGCCAAAAGAAGACTGCCTAGAGACTTAGAATACAATGTGTGTGTTAAACCTGTGGTTTCAATTCAGTCCACTTCAATTCAACAAACATTTTCTACGTGCCAAGTGCCAAGTGAGACGTAGCATGGAGCAGAAGATGGCTGGCTGGCATTGGAGGTTCTAGTCCTCTAACATACTGGCTATGTGATCCCGGGCAAGTCCCCCAACTTCTCATTGCCCCAGACAATACTTTCTTTGTCTCTGTCTCTTGTGTGTGTGTGTGTGTGTGTGTGTGTGTGTGTATCTTTTGGAGGCAATTGGAATTAAGTGACTTGTCCAGGGTCACACAACTTGTAAGTGCCTGGCCTCTGATTTGAACTCAGGTCCTCCTGACTCCAAGGCAAGTGCTCTATCCACTCCTCCACCTAGCTGCCCCCAAGACAACTTTTATTTTACATTTACAAACATTTGAAATTTTATTAAAAAAAAAAAAACCATCCCAACCATTAACATGGTTCCAGTTAGTTCTCCTCCAGGGTCTCCACACAGTGGTATTTGAGCATGCTCGTAACGATTTCTCATTTAGTCATCGTTAAAAAGCCATCTAAAAGAAGGAAAAGAAACTCAGAGTACGACTGTTTAATTTGTTTTAATGTTTTTCCACAAATGGTGAAAAATACTAAAGCACAGACAAGGAAAAATCATAACGTTGTGGCTAACATGATAAATGTGGAATTAAAAATTTGAAACATTTTCTGGTTGAAAAAATAAATCTGGTAGTAAACGCAGCCCTGCAGGGTTTCTGCGTTTAGCAGGACAGGTCTCTGCACTTCTGATGGTGCTCGGTACTCACCTTTATCCATTTTTCCCAGTTCTCCATGCTCACCTTTACTGCCTCCCATCTGCTCCATGAGAGGCCTGGGAGGACCTCTAGGTCCTCCTCTTCCACCACCAAAGCCTCCTTGGTCCATTCCTTGGCTTCCCTGGAAGCTGCCTTTGTCTCCACCTCAGCCTCCTCTGAACATGCTGGCAGGCTCTCCACTGTCCTTGAGGCCACCTCTGCCACCCCTCGTGCTACCAGGGCAACCTCTGCCACAATTGCCACCTGGAGTGGAAAGGGTGGTGGAAGAAATCCTTCCGGTTTAGGGGCCTTACACTGATTACATTCTGTTTGCCAGGCAAAATTCTAGTTTCCACAGCCTGGATTAGGGCACTGCCAGTCTCCTGCTCTGTGCTGGACATTTCTGCCTCCTGGAGAGTTTTCTCAGGAAACCCTGGGTCCTCTTGGTGGAAAACCTTCCCTGTCTCTTCCTCTGCCTCCCATTTCACCCATGGGACTTCCTGGCCCCCCTGGCCCTCCAGGACCTCCTTGGAGAGGCAGAGGCATTCCTCTGCCTTCACAGGGTGGCACGCCACCTCTCACGCTGTTCATTGGAGGTTTCTTCCAAGCAAGAGACACTTTGAGTTTGCTTCCTTGGGAGTCTTTCCCATCAAACCATTCTACTGCAGCCTTTGCAGTAGGTGGGTCATCTAGGATACGGTGGCATCTCCTTTTGATTTTCCAGTTTCCTTGTCTAAGTAAATGTTTATCATTGGCTACCCAGTCCTTTTGTTAATCTTGACAACCTCACACTGTTTGAAAAAGTCTGCCAGCTTGTCCACAGTCACATTTTCATTCAGTCTCTGTACATAAATTGCACTGTTTTCTGAGTCTTCATTTGGATCTACAAGTGGGCCTAAGTCAAGGTCTGGTCCTTCTTCCATAAGTCCACCAGGCTTATTGAAACCACCTTACTCTCCAGCACCCATTCCACCCCATCCTCCTCCTTCTCCCCGCCCACCTTTGCTCATGCCTCCATGATCGAATACCCCCCTTCCCCTGCCCCGGTTATCAGGGCCACTCACACTCTGGTTTTCTCTAGCTCCAGAAAAGCCTCTAGACTTCTGGTCATACACACCCATGCTACTGGGATGGTTCTGCTGCCTGCTCTGCTGGCTATATTGACTTGGAGCCTGGCTGTAGGATCCAGTTTGGGGAGGGGGGGGTCATAACTAGTGGGGGCTGCTACCCATAGCTGCTTTGTTGCCCGTAGCTATTCTGCTGTCCATAGCTGGTATTTTGCTGGGAGTAACTGCTCTGATCATAACTAGTCGGCTGGGTAGAGGTATAGCTGTTTGGAGGTTAGGATGTCGGTGTGGTGACTGGCTGCATGGGGTAGCTGCCGGGCACCTGTGAGTAACTGTAGTGGCCCCATCTGTATCCTAGGCTAGGCTGGCTGTAACCTACTGTACTAGATTGAGGCCGACTAGTCTCAGTAGGCTTGCTACCATCCTGGGGTCTTGCTGGTACGGCAATTGCTGGTTGCTGCCCAATGGTAGGGTAAGCAGGGTGGGTACCACATGCAGGCTGTGCTGCATAGGATGCCTGGGTGGTCATAACTGTAGCAGTGGTGATATCATAAGCCTCAGTCCCATATTCTTGGATAGGCTGATTGTAAGCTTGAGGTGCAGTTGGTGTAGTGGAACCTGTTGGAGGCTGTCTGGAAGAGGTCGCATATGCAGTCTGCTCATACGTTGCAGTTGTCTGATCCTGTGTATAGCTGACATCAATAGGTTGCCCCTAGGCCTGGGTGGTCTGTGCATATCCTTGAGCTGACTGGGCTGCATAAGCACTCTAGCCCTGCTGAGTTGCAGCTGGACTGTAGGTAGTCTGTGGACGCTATTTTATCTCCTTCCTCCTTATTCTCAACGTCCGTCTCTCTCTCCCTTGGTGGCTTGCCCCCTCGACACCACATTGCCCAAACAACTGTTTAAGACTATAAACTGCTGATCTGCATTGGCAGAGGGAATTTCCTTACTGAGAGTTACCAACACGAATGAAATCAGAAGTTCTGACTCTGACCCACCAAAAGGGCTAATCACTGCTAAGTGATGAGCATTTTTAAAAACTAGATCTATGGTATCATCATGCAACAAACTCTCAGTGAGAGAAATCCTCTATCAGTACAGATTTGTACCTCCTTAGCCAAGTGCTTTGATAGTTTTAGAAAGTTGCCTTGATGTCTGAGAGGGAGTCGCGGCTGATATGTGCCAGGAATTGTACTAAGCATCAGGGTTACAAATATTTTGCCCTCAAGGAGCTTATAGTCTAATGGGGCAAGATGATACACAAAAGGAAAATCAATTCGTGAGGGGGAAGATAGTTGGCTCTGGAAAAGTCAAAGGAGTTCAACCAGGTGGGAAATAAAGAGATGACTAGCCTGGGCATCTTCCTTAAATGAAGGTTTTAGAACTTGTCTCAGGCTGTTTTTCAAGAGCAGAGGATGATAAAAAGTTGTGAGTACCAGAGCTGATTTGATCTTGCAAGATGATGAGGCTTCCCAATGATGAAATTCCCATGGGGAAGTCAAGAAAATGGGAAAAGGTTCAGTGACTTGCCCAGAGTCACATATACTATATTGAACCCAGGTGTTCTGGACACTGAGGTCAGCCTGTCTTAGGCATGAATGATATGAAGAGAAAAATAAAAAACAATCCCTTCACTCAAGGAGTTTACATTCTGCTGGGCACTTTTGAGAACAGAATACCTTATGGAAAGACACATTGCCTCCTGGTGAGGTAATCTACCTTTCTAGTGAGGTTCCTAATAGCTAGTGAGTTCCCATATTAACCTATATTCTTGTTCTGATACATGAGAATTCTGCAACCTATTGTTATGAAATGCCTGAAATTCCTTTATATGAGGACAAAGCATTTCATTCCATAATTAGGATAAGGTTTAAAAAACAAGTCCTTGGAGGAGAGGGAATCTAGTGACATATTAATACCGTGGTAGAAAAATAAGAAATCTGTGAGCCTTTCCTTAGATCAGGGTTAGCTGGGAAGGAGGGCTAAAGGTAGATGAAGTGGTAGCAAACAGGGGACATGACCAGGATGAAGATTCACAGGGGGTGGGGTAATAGTGAAGAAAAGGGAAGCTAGAAACATTTTTGATTGATACAAGTCCAGCTTTTGAAACTAAAACTAAAAATATCTCAGTTTCTGACTTCGTTTAGTGATTTCCTTGCCACCCTTGCTCTGAGAATGGATGAATAAAGTATTTATTAAGTACTTACTATGGGCAAAGCACTCTACTAAGTGCTGGAAATAACAAATAGGAAAATAAAGACAGGTCTCTCCCAAGAGCTCATATTTGCATAGGCGAGACAACATTTAAGGAGTTTTAGCTTCAAGTCAGACAGAAAAATCCCATGGTTCTTAGTGTGCAAAGGCAACCCAGATAGTAATGTCTTTTCTTTAATGTCATTTCCAATGATCAATTATATCAGTTTCTGATGGTGAACCATTTGTCAGTGTGGAAGACTTTGATGACAAGAACCCTTTTCCTGGGTCTTTGATAGATATGACTGTAGCACCAGCAGGAGCAGATGCCAGATTGCATCTCCACAAGGATTGTTTCACAGTATGAGGGCAGAGGGCTCCAGGCTGGATGCATTGCTACTCCAAAAGCTCTTGGCCCATCACCATCAGGGTCTGAGGGGAGAAGAGTGGTCAAGGTGATAGTGCTGGCCTCACCTTCCTGGCGCATGCTATTTTTTTCTTTCCCTTGTTGTGCCTTGCTGCTTCAGGTAGAATCATTTGCCTGGCTTGTGAGTGGCAGTTTGTAGGCAGTTAATGGGAATGACTGATTTCCCTGTAGGAGTCGTCTCATGGATGAAGGCTATGAGGGCTGGTTTAGAAACAGGACCATTAGTTTGAGAGATGCTTTCATATTCTCCCAGGGTACACTTGCTGCCTGTTGGTGGTTGGTAGTTGGTGGTGATGGTGGTGATAAGGAAGGTGAGTTCTTTCTCTACCCAATGGAGAAGGAAGGTGGATCACATTTCTCCCATCAGTGATGTTTGCTTGAGGGTTGGGTAGTCTTGGGGACACTGCTATCCTTTGTAATGATTACTTGAAAGACTTGGACCTCATTTATTTGATTGGGTCTCTAATTCAATCTTTTGGAAGAATTCCGTTCTCACTTGTGTCCCTTTGCGTTTGTATAATCAATCAAACATTTATCAGTCCCCTCCTGTAGGATGGTCACTGTGCTAGGGGTGAGGTTACAAAGACAAAAGTGAATCAGTCTCTACTTTTGAGGAGCTTATATTCTTCAGGAGGAGAAAATGAGCACATATATAGGTATATTTAAAATATATTCAAAATAAAAATAAGTTAATTTTGAGGGGGAAGTCCTCAATAGCTATGAGACTCAGGAAAGCTTTTGGGAAGCTCCTCTCTAGATTGACTCTCCTCCCATATTTTGTCTACAGTGACCCAGAGATCTCTTCATCTTGACCCCTGGACTTTACGTGTTTGCCCCTTGAACCCTTCCTTCTGATTGCCCGGTTCCTCTCTTTGCCCATCAAACCCTTCCCTCTGATTGGCTGGTTCCTCTCAGAACCTCCAGTTTAAGGAGCATACCCAGGTCTCCCATTCCTTTCCAGATTATCCTCTTAATTCTTCTCCTTTTCTCTACAATGGCACATCATGATACTTCATCTCCCCCACCATCATTTGAGCTTTCTATTATGTGAAATCTTCCCCCATTAGAATGTAGATTTTTTATGGTCACAAACTGTCTTTCTTTGTATTCCCAGTGCTTACCACAATAGCTGCCAGTGCCAAGCACACATTAAATGCTTAATAATTGCATGTCAGCTTGGATGTGATACTTAATACTTTTCAATTTATTTGCTACTTTTGAGACTAATTCTTGGTATTTAATACTTAATACTTTTGAAGTTTTTTTCTCATCCATTATTTCATCTGATCTTCTCAACAATCTTGTGGAGTCTAAAAAGCAGGTATGATTTTCCCTGTTTTTCTAATACTAATTTTTATTGCTATCTTTTGTTTTGATATCACTTACTTTTCTTGATCCCATTCCATCCATCCTTCAGATCCTCCTAAAGAACCAGCTTTTATGATCGACATTCTTGTTTTTGAAATGAGGAAACAAAGGCCCAGAGAAATAAAATGGTTTGTCTAGTTTCATTTCAATGAAAGAATCAACGTGGTGCCTCCTTGACATGATCCTAGTTTACTTTAGTTCAGTTTTCGTGAGACTGGGTCTTGAAGTACAGTGACCACTTACAAGAGTTGACACCACTGCTGACCACCAAGGAAGTTATGCCCAACAATTGTTGAGTTCTGTTGTGTTTGGTTTCTTTTTGCCATAGCTATTCATGACAACTCAGGAGAGGAGGGGTTGCCATCTTTTTCAGTAGATGGAATGATCACCTAGAAGTATTCATTGACTTTTTCAAGTGTAGTAGAAGAAACACCAGGTCTAGAGTCTGAACTAAAACTAAGTCTCCTGATTTCAGTATCATCTGCTCAGCATCATGCTGACTAGTCCTGGGAGTGTGTATATGGGTCTGTATTGATCTGGGGACCTGGGATCAGAGGAGGTTTTTTTTAAGCTTCTACACAGTCATAAACACAGTTTGCATGGAGGTGAACATCCTCTATTTCCCCAACATCTTCAACAAGAAGGGATAGTTAAATGATCCCTGTGGAAATCTTTCCAAGTCTCCAATCTCTCATAAGCTATCCCTAAGAATTTTAGGAGGAAAAACCCACAACAAAAGTGAAGGCTATAGACTTCAAAATAAATTGAGTCTTCATGAATTATTATCTGGAACGACAGAAGAATTTCCCATTTGACGGGTCTATTTGTCTTTTATTATTCAGTTTCTTCACTTGCTGGTGAGCTATCAATGACTCTGCTGTTGTCTTGTGTGAGGTTTTAAACTTATGGTGAGTGAAGCAGTCTAAATTATAGTAGTGACTGACAATAATAGGCAGTTTTCACAAATACGAAAAATTAAATCTTCTAATTTAGACAACCTAATTGGGAGAAAGGAATTACTTAAAGGATCAAAGTATTTATTTCACTAAAGGCAGCATGGGGTAGTTGTTAGAGAACTGGATTCAAAGTCAGGGAGGACATTTATTCAAGTCCTACTAACCATATGACTTTGGGAAGGTTACTTAATCTCTCATTGCCCCAGGTAGCTCTCTAAAAGTATAACTAGCAGAGAGGGTGTAGATCTGCATTGATGGAGAGTGCTTCTTCATATAGGAGTTCCACATTCTAATGAAATCATAGGTCTAGTTTCGTCTCTCCCTTCTACCCCTTTCCCCACACTTTTGTAAGTTTAGTAATTTATCTTTGGAATAATTTATAGTCTTATTTAATATTCAGTGATGTTTAACAATTTTCAAGTCCAATGGAGGTGATCTTGAATCAAGAAATTTTTCAAATCGCTATTGACAGAAAATTATGTCCCTTTGTTTGATCATTTTTCAGTCATGTCCAACTCTTCGTTGCCTCATTTCAGGTTTTCTTGGCAGTGATACTGGAGCAGTTTGTCGTTTCTTTCTCTAGTTCATTTTACAGATGAGGAAACTGAGGTAAAGAGGGTTAAGTCACTTGTCCAAGGTGACACAGCTAGTAAGTGTCTGAGGCCAAATTTAAATTAAATTCTTCCGGATTCTAGGCTCAGCACTCTATCTATTCTATTATGAAGACTCAATCCAGCCACCTAGCTGTCCATATTATTTCTTACTTGTGAGATCATTTAACTAACACAACCCTGTAGAAAAGTTTTATTGATGTCCTTTATTTTTTATTATAGCCATTTCAGAATATGTATCTGTCCTATCCTCACTCTTGGTGAGCCTTCCCTTTTAACAAAGAAAAAGCGAAGCCAAACTAACAAACACAGGGTTGCCATGTGACTGGTAGGGTGTTTACTTGCCTCCTTCTCACCCGTCCCAAGAAAGGAGGGAGGTGCATTTCTTAACCCCTTGTAAGGGCCAAGATTGTATAATTAAATAGTTCTGCCTCATTTTATTGTACTTTTCATTTATGTTTCTGTAGTCACTATGTATATATTGTTTTCTTCATCCAGCAACTTTTAAAAAGCAGGGTACCCAGGTTTGGAGGGATTCTTTTCATTTAGATTTGCCAAGGATTGAGAACAGGTGCATTGAGGGTGTGGGAGTGAGGGGTGGGGAAGGAGCCATGCTGATGACTGAATTTGGCTTTTCCAGCCCTGCTGTTCAAAGGTCACCTCTGTCTGCCAACTGTTAAGTAGGGAAGCAGCAGAGGCCTGACTTTCTAGGCTTGGTGGTGACAATCAGTCCAACAGCCAATTAGAATTAGTCTGTGTGCCCCTTTTCCTGGTCCTAGCCTGTCAAACTCTGGACAGGTATTATATTCAGGGTTAGCTTCTTCATGGATAAAGTAGATCATAGTTTCATAAACTTACAGATGAGAAACTGAACTTCAAGGAGGGAGCTGAATTGACTTGCTCAAAGGCACACAGCTAATAAGTGGTAAAAGCAAACTTTGAAACCAGGTCAGTGTTCCTTCCAATGAACCAGTTACCTTTGCGGTGTGATGCGAGAGACTGAAAGATATCCTTGTCTGAAAATAGGTCTTCTAGTCAGACAACATATCAAATTGAAGTCCTATATATTTACTTGCTATGTTCTGTTTATATTGCCAGAGGCATAACTAGGATAGGATCATGGTGCTTTGCCCCAAGGTAGAAATTTTAAAGGGACAACACTATCTCCTGGTAAGTTTCCTCCCTTGCCCAGCCCTGCAGTGATGAGAGAGCAACAGTCTCAGCTTGGGCATACTGCTTCTTCTTTTTCTTTTTTTTTTCTTCTTTCTGCAGCCTAAATATCTTATGGTGTCCCAAGGAGTTTCTTCCCACTGGAATCTACACTGACAATAGTGAACATCAATACACTTGACTTTACTTTCCTCCTCAGAAATGGCAAGTCCTTCAGCAGTGTTGAAATTTCCTAGTGTCCTAGGATACTTATTCCCCACTGATTACTCACTACTCAGTTAAATTTTCCACTTTCCCCATAGTTAGTTGCCCAAGGAACAAAAGAAATTACTGATTTTGCCTCTAGTATCAGCTTTGGATGCCTCCAAGAACAGTCCTGCTCCTTTGGAATGTATTAACTGACATTTATGATGAGCAGGTCCTTTTATATCTTTTCCTGCCCTCAGAAAGCTTACAGTTTGGTACAGGGGTGGGGAACCTGTGGTCTTGAGGCCACATGTGGCCTTAAGGCCATAGCTTTGCCACCCCTAGTTTGGTAGATAGCAAGAAAGAGGAGGAAGATAATTAGGTTAGGATAAATGCCCCACTCTATTCAAATCAATCCAATTGACAAACGTACATTAACCACTTACTGAATGTAAGGAATTGTACCAGGCTCTGGGAAGTCACCATCCAAGTCACCCTGCTTGGTACAGTTCTCGCTTGATTTTTTTTTAAAGCTCTTGTAGAAAAAGGATATGACTATCATATCAGCTCTCCTCAGAGAGGAGGCTTCAGCTTAAATAGGAAATTTCTACTGCTGATTCTGCACCAGCATTGGAATGCTGAGGATGCAGTTGCTCAGAAAATCCTGGAAGCCACACAATCCATAGAAGTTCACTGCTGAGAGGACAAGTGTTTTTGTTCCCTCCCAAAGCCAAGCTGCATAATATTTATGTCTGAGAGTCTTTCTCCAGACTCAATATCCTTATTTTATATTAATATTAATGACCTTATATTACCCAGTGAAAGGAATTACAGGGTATCTCCAGCACAGCATGCATGACACCGACAAAGACAGATTGCCACCTGGCCTAGAGGATAGAGTCCTGGACTTACAGTCATAGCATCATTCACATAAATCTGGAAAGGATCTTAGATGTTATCTGGTCCAACCCCTTCATTTTACAGATGAGGAATCTGAGACCCAGGGAGATGAAAGTCATGCAGGTGGTGTCAGAAAAATCCAGTTCAAATCCTACTCCAGACACTTAGCAGTTAAAGTGACCCTGGACAAGTCTCAGAAATACACAGTTTTTTAAATTAAAAATTTTTTTTCAATTGACAAGCATCTATACTCTTTTTTCTCCTGCCTCCCCCTTTTTCTACTGAGGAAAAACGCTGTAACAAATATGAATAGTCAAGCAAAACAAATTCCTGCGTTAACCATGTACAAAAATATCCATCATTTCTCTGTCAGGATGTGGGCAGCATTCTAAATCATCATTTCTCTGGAATCATATGGTAGATCATTGCATCGATGAGCGTTTTTAAGTCTGTCAAAATTGTATGTGTTTATAAATGAAGAAAAGGTGAGAGGAGTGGGCAACGCTTGAACCTCACTTTGAATTCCTGTGTTGCAAAGTCAGTAGAACCAGGAGAACAATTTATGCTTTAACAACACTGTACAAATATACAATTTTAAAAGATTTAATAAGTCCTCCCACAATTCTCCATTTTTATTCCCTAGTGAACCTGTTTTCTCCTCCCTTTCCTTTATTTTTTTAAGATCATCAAAACAAAAATATAATAAAACTCATTCTTAGGTGCACTCCCCCACCCACACTATTTGCCTCTTTCTCCGACCTCTGCTGAAATTAAGCTCCTTAGGGGATGATTATGTTATCCCTCCTTCCCATTAGAATGCAAATACTTCTTTTGTTTGTATTTGCTTTTTAATGGTTCTCTTGACTCCTGTGTTTTCATCAGGAATTCTTGGAAGCCTTTTATTTAATAAAAAGCCCATTTTCTCCCTGTAGTATTGTACTCAGTTTTGCTGGGTAAATTACTCCTGTTTTTTGGAATGTTATGTTCCATGCTCTTTGCTTCCTTGTGGTGGTAGTTATTAAATCTTGAGTGATCCTGACCATGGCTCCTTGGTACTTAAACTCTTTTCTGGCTGCTTACAGTATTTTTAATTTGGCTTGGGAGCACTAGATTTTTAGCTATGATGTTTCTGGGAATTTTCATTTTTTTTCATAACATGGCTGGTAGATTCTTTTTATTTTCATATTACCCTCTGATTGTAAGAGTACTGAGTGGTTTTCTTTTATGCTATCTTGAAATATGGTATCTATGCTCTTTTTGGTCATAGTTTTCAGATAATCCAATGATTTTTCAATTTTTCTTGATCTGTTTTCCAAGTCAGTTGTTTTTGATAAGAGATACTTTACATTTTCTTCTATTTTTTTCCAATCTTTGGACTTTCTTCAATACTTTTTTTTTCTTCTTATAGAATCATTAACTTCTAAATAGCCCTCTCTAATTTTCAGGTAGTATGGTTACTTGGGTAAATTTTTCTGTCTCTTGGGGCTATAAAGATGACCTAAGGTAGTTTTCCCTTCAATTTTCTGAAATGGACAGACTGAGACAAGCATAGGCAAGAGTCAATTGAGAATTTGGGAGTGTCTTTATTAGCCGGCGGCTGTCCTCAGAGGAGGTAGCCCTGAACAAAGATGTGTGTGCCTTTTAAGCATCTTAGCACCTCCCGGTATAGCCTTGCGGTTCCAATAGCACACATTTTTCACAGAACAGTTTTGAAGGGGTTCCTAGGTGCTGCTAGGCAAGGGGGCACAACAGAGAGGGGGGCCCAGGCAGCTGCCAGGCAAAGGGGTACAACAGAGAGTGGCTACTAGGCCCAACCCTGCCTAGAAACTCAACAGACATTTCTCAACCCAGGGGCTCCGGGGGTGGGGGTGGGGGTGGGGTGGGGTGGGGAATAACCTCCATTTCATTTTCCTATTACTACTCTATCAGGAAATCTTCTTAGATCACTGTTGGAATAGTTGTAAGGGAAACTGAGCTGTATTGATTCTTCAGACTCCTCCATTTTGTATGATGTCCACAAGTACATATTTAACAAAAACAAACTTAAAGCAGGATTCAGTAATGTGAGAAACAAAGGAAAGTTCTGTTTCCACAGGGTTAAAACTCCTCACAGTTTTAAGTGATCAGAGTTGTGACCCAGCATGGTCAGGCAAAAGATCAGAAACTTGTTCGAAGACTTGATGAGCTGTTTGAAGGAAAGAAGAGAACGTGAAGTCACGTGGTCAATAGATGGTGTGGCGGGAAGTTCAAGACTGGAGCAGTGTAAAGAACTTGCATTGGTCTGAACACATTGTAGTCTTCCTGTAGCCTTACTTGGAAGCTACCTGTCTATTCAGGGGTAGTGAACGTAAAGATTAATAAAAGCTTTCCTGATTTTACAACAAATATTGTTCTTTGTGTAAGGTGAACAAGTTTCTCACAGTTAGGGCTTGTTGGATGGGCTCATTTCTCATAGTAACTTAACTTATAATGCTGTTATGATCTGCTGGGAGTCTGACACAAACTTTATTAGAACATAAAGTAGCTTGTGGATCACTAATTAGGCATTTTACATTTCACTGTAACTCTGCACAGTCTAAATAACATATTTGCTGATAAAATGACCAGGCTTGGGCTCAGTCCTCTTCTCGCTGATCATTCTCTTTGAAATAGATACTTCCTCTGCTACCACCTGGCTCTGCTCTTTGAACCCAGGACCTTGGGAATTCAGAAGGTTGCCTCTAAGCCTGGACATATCCATCTCATTCATCTAAGATCAAGAAAAAACAAAGCTAGAAAAGGCAGCCAGAGGCCCAGACACACCAGACCTGCTACATTAACTTACATATGGATCAGAGTGCTATGATGGTTGAATAGAAAAGGACCAGTCTTTCCCTGTCCATCACTGGAAGTCTAGGAGTTACATGACACCACTTGGATGGTCAAGAGGAAGAGAGAGACAGATGGAAAGACAGATGGAATCTCTCCTCTCTCTCTCTCTCTCTCTCTCTCTCTCTCTCTCTCACATACACACACACACACATACACACAACCCTACCTCTCTTCCTACTGTCATGAAGCAGGGAGAAAATGTAAGGACAACTCATAATTTGCCACTTCATGCCAAAAATCCAAGTCCTTTCAGTGTCGGGTCTCCACATAGCCAAGAGTAGCCAGAGATTTTGTTATCTCTCACTCACTCAAAATCTGAGTCTCCTGGTATCTGGAGACCTCAGAATTTTCCAAGGGAGCTCAGGTACATGCTCTCTGGGATGGCTCTATCATCCACTTCAACTTCTACTATACACTAATTAGTAATACTTTTAAAATACCGCAGAGAAAAGTCCACAATTGGGGTAATCCACCAGATACCTCTGCCTTTCTTTTCTCTCTTTTTTTCTTAATCTTTTATTTCTTGCTTACCTTTTTCTGCTTTTCTGATACTCAGCTGTCTCAATACTAAGCTCCTTTAGTTATCAGGAACTAGTGGGAAGACTGTTGAAGATGATGAAAGGAATTTATATTGTTTCAACCTTCTTTCCATTTGTCTCCTAAAGGAATCCTTTTATATTTTAAACAAAAGCCTTTGTGTTTTCACCCCACCCCCAACTCTCCAACCCGCACCAGGGGTAGGGAAAGCATTTTATTGTGTCCTTCCCACGTCTGGAAGAGACTGAGCACATCATAACCCCTCGTGTATTGCAGAGGAGCCAGCAGCAGCAGGTATAGCCGGAGTATTTTTTTCTGATTCGGACTGTCTCCAGTGGGACTCGGAGAAAGGAAGCCAGAGAGACAGGATACAGATCTGATTATTTGGACAGTTTCCTGACTTTTAAACCCTTGACTATGTTCATTTTTTTTTTCCATTGGAGCAAGACATAGAAGTTGGACTGCTTGGACGTATAATAATGAAGGAGAGCAAAATTCAGAATTTCTTAGTACCAAAAAACTCAGACAACTTCCTATTTTTGTTTTGGTATAATCGGAAAAGTGCTGAATCTGGAGTCACATGATCTGGGTTTAAATCTTGCCTTGTAATACTTTTGATTCAAATGAACCTTTTTGTACTTCTGTTTCTTCTTCCATAGAATGGACAGAATAAATTGCCCAGATCACATGGTTGTTGTGGGGAAAGTGAAGCACTATGTAAATGACTTATCTATAGTTACAATATTTATCTCTCTGTTTATCCCTAGTCATCTATTTACCTGTCTCCCCAACATCCCATACCCAGAAACATATGTGCACATATGTATTATATATAAAAGCTAGAATTTATGTAACTCTTTAAGTTTTGCAAAGCATTTTTTTCAAATTTTATACTATTTCTTCCTCATAACAACCCTAGGTGGTAGGTGCTATTATTATCCCTGTTTTATAGCTGAGGATTCTGCATCACAAAATGATGAAGAGATTTGCCTAGTACTATACACACATAAGTACAGATCATATGTTTAATGAGTTGCCTACATATATACCATATTGTACACAAAAGTCCTACCCTGATGTCTCATCATATGGAGGTGGACAGAGAAAAATATGTTGGAAAATATGGTTTAGAGTTAAGAAATGAAGGGGTCCAAGAATTTATAGATTACTAAAGAAACCTCATTCACGTCTGTCATGAACGCTTCAAAAAAAGAATTGGAAAGCACTGGGCAAGACATCACTGAACAGCTTCACAGAAAAATAGGAAATTGACTAGATTTTATGTAGCAATGAAAATGAATCCCATCATCCTGATACATAGTTTTCTCTGGGTGGATTAAACTGCTTCCTTCTAGATGTTCTGGGAAGTAGCCTCAGGTTATTTGAATAATCCAGTCCAGCTCCCACAGAGGAAATAGAAGGGTAGAAGGACAAATTGAGGTGTTTCTTCAAACCCTGGGATCCAGCAAGACATGTTACTATAGATGTACACTTTCCAGATGCTGGAAGATAAAGGATGCAGCTGGCGGTGATTCATCATAAACCTGCATGGGACTGGAGGCAAAAATTTGCCTGCATGGCACAAGTGAAAGAGGTGCCCATAATCCCCCAAGAAGCATACCATGTGAGGATACAGGGACTATGTGTAAAAGAAATCTTAAGAATATTGAAAGTGTGGGGTTTCCTTTGAGCTGTTAAGGACATTGTCCCAGACTTCTCATTTACGTTGGGTTAGAGGGTTGTTCCCCTGGAAAAATATATGAATACCATTGGTCCTCTTTGAGAACAACGGGCAAACAACAACCTTAAGAGCAGAAACTGTAACTTGTATCTCCAGAGTGTAGCAGAATGCCGGGCACATAGCAGACACTTAAATTGTTGACTGACTGAGCAGTTGAGAGGATGGCACAATAATGAGACAACTGCCACCTGTTGGAAGGTCAGAAAATTGCAGAAAATAAGTGAATGAGGAACACAGATGAGAATAGTGACCAGGTATATTAGTTTATCAACTGAGGATGACAGGAGCTTGAAAGAAGGAAGTAACAGCACACAGAAAGGGAATATGGAGGTCAGAGACAAACCCTGGTGTCCTATAACTAAAGCTCTATCCGGGGCAAAACATGAAATCATATCCACTCTCTTTGGGGTAGGGCTGCTCCCTGAAGGGTATGCAAGTTCTGTTTCTATCATATTGATTATCAAGGATCTAATTCACATCAATGAACCCTGGTGCATCAATGTAGATTGCAACTCCTCTAAAATTTAGTGGTTCCGTCCAACTCTGAGTCTATGAACCTGGTCTTGGAGGTTCTTGAGAGATTCTTAAGAGCCTAGGGTCTCTGGTTTCAAAGGATCCATTAACCTGGATGAGAAAAAAAAATACATCTATTTTCAGTAACCCCTAACTGAAATTTAGCATTTCCTTCAATTACCAATGTAGGCAAATTAACCTTATTCTGAGGGGGTATCCATAGGCTTTACCATGTTGCCAAAAAGTTCCAAGGCACACAAAAAAGTTAAGGCTCTCTGTCTCAGAGAAAGGGGCTTGCCTTGGGCCATCTGGGTACTAGTAAGGGTCACAGGTAGGATTTGAACCCAGAAACAAGAATGAAGGCTGAACAGTGAATAGCTGTTCAGGTTGGCATTTAAATTTGGATAATATATGTCATACTTAAAGGTTTGTAAAAAGTCTTTCTTACCACAACTCTCTGAGGGAGGTAGTACAAGTATTATTATCTTCATTTTACAGATGAGTGAATTGAGGCTCAATGAGATAGAATAAATAACTTTTGATCACCCAGCTATGTAAGCAGCAGAGCTGGATTTTGAACCCTGGTCTCCTGATTCCATTAAAAAAATTAATTTATTTTTATTTTCAAATAACAAGCATTAATTTTCTCTTCCTCCTACCTAAAATAAAACCCTTGTAACAAATATACAGAGTTAAGTAAAACACATTTCTGCACTGGAGTGTACTGAAATGCATGTCTCATTCTGTAGCTTCTGTCCAACACATGACTGCTTGGAGGTGGGCTGTATGGGTCATCTTTAGTCCTTTGGAATAATGTTTAGTCATCATATTGATCAGAGTTTTTAAGTTTTCAAAGTTTTTATGATGTCATTGTATTAATTGTTCCCCTGGTTCTGTTCCAACTCTTTATCAGTTCATATGTCTTCCCAGTTTTCTCTGAAGTCCTTTTAGTAATTTCTTATGACATAATAGTATTCTGTTATATCCATGTACCATAATTTATTGAGGCATTTTCCAATTGATAGAAAACCCTTTAGTTTACACTTCTTGCTCACTACAAAAAGATGTAATGAAGTTTTGCTATGTGCCCTTATTGCCTAAAATGGTGGCACTCATGTGGGAGACACCAGGGACCCTCTGTGGGTACAGACGTTCTTCATTAGCTTACCAAATAGGTGAGAGTAGTCTCTTTCCATTGGTGGTGTAATAGAAGGGACTACCTGAATTTTAAAATCTATCTGAGGATCAGCCACTCTCTCTTTTCAGTGGCATCCAGAGAAGACAGACACACTCATTCATAGCACAGGCACAGTGTAGTAAGCTGGGATAGTAACGGCCCTATGGCCCTAAGAAATGGGCTTAGGATTTTGGTATTGTTTTATTTGTCTTTTTCAGTTCTAGATGCAGGGAACAGAGTCTTGGACTGGAGAGTTCAAGCCATGGGGACCTTAGAGATCAAGATTCTAGACTGGATATTGCTACCAGTTCTTCAGGGAAGACCTGAGAAATCAGCGTTACTGGATGAAATCCCAGGTGGTCTTAGGATTTGAAACATGCCTAGACTAGAGCTAAATATAAACTGAGTAAAGAGGTGAATCTAATTCCACCTTTTTGGCTCAGAGATCAGAGTGGGCTAGGGGAAAGATCGAAAATTTACTGCCCAAGCTCTGCAGCTGGCACAACTCCTTAATTAGGCTTGAAGAAGATTCAACTGTAATTAGGAAATGTTTAACAAAATAAATAAAAATATAATACAACATAGATAACATTAATTTGTGGCTTTCTAAATCAATATATTGCAGCTCCATGGTAGCGGATAAAACATTGGGCTTGGAGTTAGGTAGCACAGTGAATAGATTGCTGGGTTTGGAGTCAGAAAAACTCATCTTCCTGAGTTCAAATCTGGTCTCTGATACTTATTGACTGTGTAATCTTGGGCAAGTCCCTTAACCCTGTTTGTGTCATCTGTAAAATGAGAGAGCTGGAGAAGGAAATGGCAAACTGTTCCAGTATCTTTGCCAAGAAAACCCCAAAGGGAGTCACAAAGAGTTGGACATGACTGAAGAATGACTCAACCACCACCACCAAAAGTCAATATGTTACTACCATTGTTTTAGCGGGGGATTGTGCCCTTGAGGCATTGGGAGAAATGTTTGTATGTTTGCTCTTGCTATCTATTTGGATTTTTAAAATGATTTTTTTTGTTTTTTTAATTAATTAATTTTTAACATTTAAAAATTTTTTGTTATAAAATTTGAGTTATAAATACCTCCCTTATTTATTGAGAAGGCAGATAATACAATATCGATTATACATATGGAATCATGCGAAACATTTCCATATTAGCCATGTTGACAAAAGAAGCATGAAAAATAAAATTTAAAAAAATCATACTTCAATTTGTATTCAGAATTGATCAGTTCTTTCTGGAAGTCGATAGCACTTTTCATCATGAGTCTTTTGGAATTGTCTTGGATAATTATTTTAATCAGAGTATTTAAGTCTTTCACAGTTAATTATCGTTACAATATTTCTGTTACTGTGTACCATGATACCCTGATCTGCTCACTTCACTCTGTATCAGTTCCTATAGATGTTCCTAGGTTTTCCTGAAACCATACTGCACAATATATTCCATCACATTTACATCCAATAACTTCTCCAACCATTCCACAGTTGATGGGCATCCCCTCAATTTCCAATTTTTTGCCATCACAAAAAGTGCTGCCATAAATATTTTTGCACATATAGGTT
Organism: Notamacropus eugenii; assembly: GCF_028372415.1. Classification (NCBI taxonomy): domain Eukaryota; kingdom Metazoa; phylum Chordata; class Mammalia; order Diprotodontia; family Macropodidae; genus Notamacropus; species Notamacropus eugenii. The sequence goes on from NC_092872.1 coordinate 87,751,968, forward strand.
CTTTTTCCTCCTTTGATCTCTTTAGAATATAGACCTAGTATTGGTATTTCTGGGTCAAAGATTATACAGTTTTATAACCCTTTGGACGTAGTTCCAAATTGTTCTTCAGAGTGATTGGACCAGTTCATAACTTCATCAGTAATGTATTACTGTACCTATTTGTCCACATCCTGTCTAGTATTTTTCATTTTCCTTTTTGGTGATGCTAGTTAGTCTGATAGGTAGTACCTCAGAACTCTTTCAACTTATATTTCTCTAATCAATAGTGATTTAGATCATTTTTTTCTTATGACTAAAGATAGCTTTGGTTCCTTCTGAAAACTTCTTGTTTATATCCTTTGACCATTTATCAATTGGGGAATGGCTCGCTCTTATTTTTTTTATAAATTTGACTCAGTTCTCCACGTATTTGAGAAATGATCCCCTTAGACAAACCCATTGTAAAAAAAAATTAGTGTTGCTTCATTGCCAATGGTAACTTTTGTCAAAATGTAGTTTCCTTGATTATCTCTTTTAATTAGGTCTATGTTTGCTTTTGCTTTGTCTGAGATCATGATTTCTACCCCTGCCATTTAAAAATCATTTGAATCATAATACGTTCTGCTCCAGCTCATTATTTTAACTCTGTGTGTGTATCTTTCTGTTTCAAGTATGTCTCTTGTAAAGAACATATTATTGGATTCTGCTTTCTAATCTATTCTGCTATCTGCTTCAGTTTTATGGGTGATTTATGGGTGATGCAATTTATTGCATTCATGTTCAGTTATAATTACTAACTGCGTATTTACCTCTATCCTATTTTCTTCTGTTTATCCTTCTTTCTCTCTGTTTACCCTGTCCCTTCTCAAAAGTCTCTTCTGCTTCTGATCACTGCCTCCCTTAATCCCTCTTCTTTTCTCATATTCACTTTTTTTCTTCCTACTTCTTTGTTGGGTAAGATAGATTTCTATACTCAGCTGAATGTGTGTATGTACCCCTCTTTGAACCAATTCTGATGAGAGTGAGTTGGCTGGAAAAACGTTTCACTCTGACCTTTTGTCGGCTCTGCTGCTCCAAAATTCATTTTGAGGCATCTTTTTAAAGTTGCTTAGAGGGAAATGTTGGGAGATTTTGACTGGGATGCTGTCTCTTTTTTTCTATATCTTTGAAGTAACTATTCCTTTATAAAAGTTAATATAACTGTTTTAATGAAACTGGAGTTCTTGAACTCTTAAAATTAGGGGAATACAATTAATGGAGGCTTCAGACAATGACGTACTAGACATCTCCTAACCCCATAAAGGTCCTGGAGAACCCTAGAGGAGGAGTGAAATGCAACAGAGCTGGTCCTTAGAGAGTGGGGGCCAGAGAACAGGGAAAGGAAAAGTAGGTACCCCAAACAGTCCTTGCAATAAGAAGAGAAGCCAAGGACAACAGAAGTGGGGGTTAACAAAGCTGCCTTAAGTAGAATGTGAGGGTATCCTATCAGGGACTTATTGATAAAGGAAGGAGCAAAAGAGAAACAGGCAAAGGGGAACCCAACCACAAGTGTCAGAAAATCTTATGAGGAAAGAATGGAGGAGAAACTTGGGAGGTGAGTTTGAAGCTTTGGCTCTGCCCTCATGATCCCTTTTAACTTGAAAATCCTGGGATCCCTATGAATTTATATGTAACAAAGCAAGTTTTATTTAGTAACTTTATATCTTTTATCTTTTGTCAAAAATATCTTTAGTAACCCTCTGTGTCAAATGCAGATACTGAGAGTGCCCTACCTTTCTTATCTTGTGAGAAGGCTATGTATATGAGCAACCCCTTCCTATCTTCCCAGTCTTTTAATATATTGCTGCCCTCTACCCATTCTACTGTCTAGACATATTAGCCCAATTGCTCTTCCTCACATATGATGGTCCCACATCCCATCTCCAATCCTTTGCACTGCCTGTCCTCTCTGTCTGGAATTGTTTTCCTTCTAACCCATAACTCTTAGAATTTTTGGCTTTAAGCCTCAGTTTAAGCACCATTTCCTCAGTCCCTTGTAGTGCCAAGGCAATATTCACAGTGCCTATAGTGGCCATGAGTATGCCAGCACAGTTCTGAATCACAAAATATAACAGACTCTTCACATGGAAGACAGAACCAAAACATTTATTCAGAAATAAAAAAGCTGAATCCCATCACCAGAAAGTCAAATCCATTGTAGTAACCAGGAAGTCTATACACATTATCAGGCCTTCCCACAAACCAACACCCTCAAGCAAAATGCTTTTCTCCCACCCACAGTCAGTTGCCTGCTTCTTCTCTCTCTCCCAGCTCTGACTAGTCTGACCAACTTCCTCTCAGCTCTGCTCCAGCTTCATCCCTTCCTGTTCCACCTGTTCATCAAGTTCCTTCCACCATAGGTGGCTCAAACTCATGTGACTTAGGCTTCCATGTGACTTAAGCAGGTCACATAGGCCTATTAATGGATGGGAAAGATCTTCCCATTCCATTAAAAATATATTAATTCCTTTAAAAATACATTAACAATACACTCTCCCTCCCCTGAAAGACTAATGCCTTCATCTCTAATGCTACTAGATATTCATCTCCTGTGTTCCAATTTATGTATATACTGTCTCTCCTATCAGAATGTAAAATCCTTGAGGGCAGGGACTGTTTTTGGTTTTTCTTTTAATCATCAGCTCTTAGAGTGGTTTCTGGCACATAAGTGCTTAATAAATGCTTGCTAAGGAATGGATTGATTGTATTTCTTCCAGCTAATTAAGTATCTGTGACCTGATAATTTTGAAACAAGTTGCAAGATGACAAAAGAACTCCCTACCTCTCTCCCTGCCTTCCTCACCTTCAGTCTTCCTACTTTCCCTCAGAGCAATGCTTACTCTACAAAGAATTTTATAGAGAGGAATCCTGTTCTCTAGTTCCAGGCGTTCTCATCTGTTGGAAATATCATCTTCTACTTGGAATTAGCCTATTTCAGTAACTTAGTTACTGCTGAGAGGAATGGACTCAGATGCTTTCTAACTTTCATGCTCTTGCCTAATGAGGATGCCATACTCCCACCTTTTCTCTTCTTACCAATGGCCTCCATCTATTCTTCTCTGTGTGCAGGGTCAGGGAAAAGGAGAAAAATTCTAACTTTGCCTTTCCTTTAATCTCTGTCTTGGTGATGGGCTTTCCTTTTTGGCCATTGCTTTCATTAAACTCAAGGATGGAGGACTATGCATGGTGAGAAGACCATAAAGGAAGATCAATACCAGCTTATAATAGGTCTCAGCGAATGGTCACAGAGATTAGCTCTAGAGCCTAAAAACAAGGGATACAGTGAAAAGAGGGAGAGAGGGAGTGGTGCTGGGTTAAAAGGGAGTAGACTTCAGAATAGTGATAAGGCATGGAAGTCAAAGAAAGGGACCAAAGAATTTTTAGAAGGCCAAAGTAGAGTTGGGTGAGTCTTTTGGCACAGGTTGGAGAAATAACAAATTGCATTTGACCACAGAACAGGCTGAAGATGATGGAAAGGTGGAAATACATTGTCTAAGGTTAGAGAAAGTGAAAGATTAAAGCCTTTGTGAAAATGTTTTATTCCCTTTAAATTTTCTATTCCTTTATGCTCTATTGTCAGGAAAGGGTTATGGGACCATAGATGTAGAGATGGAATGGACCTCCAGAGGTCATATAATCCAGATCTCCTTATTTTCCAGATGAGGAGAGTGAGGCCCAGAGAGTTGATGTAACTTATTAAGGTCACATAGGAATTAATTGGCAGAACCAGGTTCTGAATTTAGCTTTGACAAAAAATTGTTAATCTAATAACAGAAATTTTTAATACCAAATGTAATATGGACTTCCACTCCATTAAATGATCCTTGTAGTATCAGAATTTCATTAATTTTCTTGCATTCCTACTCTTAAGCTATTTACTGTAGATGGGTTGGTTGGTTGTTGTCCTTCATTCTCGAAGAGGGCCAAAATGACATCACTGTGCTAGACTCTAGTTTCAGTGTGTCCAACTCTGGCTGACCAGACCAATACGAGCTCAGAATGCTCTACCATGGATTGGATAAAACTAGTCTGCATTTGGGGTGCATTCTCTAAATTTGCACATCCTACATTTCCATTGAGCTGTTTCAATTCTGCTTGGTCATAGAGCACAGCCCCTTCTCTGATGTGGGCATGCCATGCTGAGCAATCCTATGCCAATGTCTCCCATGTCACATAATCAATTCCAAAGTTCTTAAAAGAGACCTCAAATCACTCATTCTGACCAACATGTGAATTCTTGCCCTGTGTGAGTTCTCCACAAAATAGTCTTCTACATTTAAGCCTACATTTTGCATTCAAAATGGCCAGCCCATCTGAGTTGCACTCTCTGAAGCAGAGTTTGAATGTTTGGCAGTTTAGTTTGAGAAAGGACCTCTGTGTCTGGTATCTTGCAAGGTGATCTTCAGAAATTTCCTGAGATAATTCAAATGTAAGCAAGTCTGTTTCCTGGCATCACACTGGTATACCGCCCAGGTTTCACAGGCATACAATGAAGTCAGAACAATGGCTCTGTAGACCTTCAATTTGGTAGTCATTCCAATACCTCTTCTCTCCCATACTTTCCTTTGGAGAATCCCAAACACTGAGCTAGCTCTGGCAATGAGTGTGCATCAACCTCAATATCAATGTGTACATACCTGGAAAGTATGCTACCAAGGTAAGTGAACTTATCCACAACATTCAAAATTTACTCTAGATTTTGTTGAACATAACCATGCCCAGGTGCCCCCACCCAGGGATATTGCTTTGTGGGAAACTTAGCTCAAGCTGGATCTCAGCTTCTAGTGTCCTTGTCACCTTCCTTGTGATTCAAGGCATAAAAGGCAGAACAGCCAGAATAAGTGGTTTTCCTTGCCCAGTTTTCCAAGGGCTACCAGGGTCTCATGACCAGGTCTTCCTACCTCACCTATCTAATATTCCCTTCCCTCCTCCTAAAACTATAAAAACTTTTAATGGGTTTCTTTGGTTTGTAAATCCACTGGACAGCCCTCAGGGTGGTAGGTTTGCTACCCTGTTATGTTAGTTAAAGATGCTTTATTCCTCAACTCATGGTTTTGATTTATTTTGAGACTTGACACCTTCATTGACTCCCAATCCAGTATGCTTTTTATGCAGTCAGTCAACAAGAAGAAATTTATGCCAGGCAATGTGATCCATATTATCAGTGAAAAAAGTCCAACCATATAGAGTTGCCAAATAGAAAAAGGAAGGAGAAGGATCATAAGGAGGAAGAGTAGAAGAAGGAGAAGCAAGAAAAGAGGAAACAGTAGTAGCAGAAAAAAAGAAAAAGAAAAAGTAGATTGTCCTTTACAACCAGGAGATACTGCCTTCTACCTGCTCATCCAGAGAGAGGGAAATGGAGCAACTGCGGACCTCCACCTGCCTGATTGGGAACTGCTATCCTAGGAGTCAGACAAATGAGCTCCCCAAAGGCCGGTGTTATTGTGTAAAATGCAGGAGTTCTCAAATAAACACAGCCATCATAGGTAGCTAAAGAATTTGGAGTCAAGATTCCCGGCAGCCTTTTCGATTTGGCACTGCAGTTTCCATATTAATCAGCTAGTGTTTAAGGACAAGTGCCTCTCAGTCATGGGGAGGGGAGAAGCCTCTGAGTCTCAAACTGAGGAACTTGAGTGTTTTAGAGTTTCTTTTTTTTTTTAGTCATTTCCTTCCTTTGCCATCATTTTAGTGGAGAGTGGAATTAGAAAGAGAAATAGTTATTGCATAAAGCACATTATTGTTAAACTTTGTTTATAGACCATTTCCTTTACAACAGGGATGGCCCCAGGTAAAATTGTGAGGGGGCGGTGTGTGTAGGGGGGTCGCCTTGATTCCCTTTTCTGAATCTGTTCCTTTTCCCTCCATGAACACAAATCTTTGGAAATCCTGGAAATTGAAGTTCCCTTTCTCCCTTTTCTTCTATCCAAACCTCCAGGAAGTGTGCAAATGTCTGATGATGCTGAAACTGTCAATCTTTCCCTGAGATCTTTGTACTTTAAGGGGATCCTGGGTTCATTTTCTGAGATAGAGGAACTCAACGAGTGTCCTAGAATAGTTAGCTAGCATTATATATGGAACTTTAAGGTTTTACAAAATGCTTTACATGTGTAACACTGACTCTCTTGGCCCCATTGCTTGAAGACAAGCTAGGTTGCATTTCCCTCCTCCCCTACAACTCTCCAGTATCTGTTTGGGGATCTGGGGAATATAGAACTCTTTGCTAATGGCTCCAATCCAAACCAATGGTGCTCCCTCAATTGTAGGGAGGCGGGATTCCCTGGCACCTCTGGTCCATTTAGACACTAAGGGATTAGATTTTACAAAGGAATATTTACTTCAATGGTATATTAACAAATATATAAATTTATTTCCTTAGCAAGTGAGGTTTAATCCACTTCTCTATTTGTATGACCTCAATCTCTAAGGAGGGGAAGGGGGAATAAGGTTTTAGTTTAGATCAGTTTATATAGAGCACAGCCTCAGCTCCAGTCCCATCTGGGATTCTTCTAAGGCTTGAACTTCTGGGTGTGGTGGATGCAGTTGAGACAAACTGAGAAGTACAAATGACACAAAGTGAAACAAACACACCCTTGGTCTGTTTCTTATAGCTGAGGTAAGAGAGAGGGTGCTGGGAAAGGAAGTTGGGAAAAGATGCCTTTCCCTTCTTACTGATTCAGTTCATAGTGCTGGACCTGTGGGTGAACTGTGATCTTTACAATCCGGATGGAGTTGGAGAGAGCATTCAGGAAAAAGAGGAATGGTCCCAGCCTGACAGTTTTAAAGATGCCACTGACTCATGTGGCAGGGGACTAGCATAAGGCAATCTGGGCATGTCCACAATGAGTACTTGTCCATTTACAAAAATATTGTCTTATTTAACACCTGATATCAAGATTGGACTTAGAACTTTTTCTAAAAAGGATTCTATTACTTTGTGGAGATGCCCTAAATATGAGTCATATCGAAGCTTTGAGATTTTCCCAGAATTACTCTGGTGTAGACTCAATAAGCCACTTAGAGAAAGAAACTGACCACCTCTTTCTTTTTTTTAAAATCAAGCCCTCTGGTGAATCTCTCCCAAGTGAGTCCAGAGTTGGAGTTCCTTAGAAGATGGCTATATACTGAAACAGAGTCAGCTTGAATCTACTCAGGAAAGCAAATTATTCATTTTCAGTCTGAGTATTTATACTTCAGAAATTGGCAAATCCCATAAATCAGGCTTGTTTTATTGATTGTCTAGATTTAGGAAAGTGACGGAAAATGTTAATGATGAAGATTAAAATTAAAAGTGCATATTACATTGATTTATTTACTTACTTACTGGAGAGTCTTAGAGTTCATTTAGTAAGAGGACCAGAATCCTAGAACGTTAGAATATTTGAAGATCATCTTTACCCTCCTTAGTCTATTGCTTCTGGTTCTACCTTGTGGGACCAAACAGACAAATTCTAGCTCTTTTTCCCCAGGACAGACATTACTTGAAAAAAGCGCATCATATCCTCCCTGAATGTCCTTGCTATAACAATGATCTAGTTTCTTTCATCAGATAGTTTTTGTAAATGAGGAAATGGAGGCCCAGAGAGGTAAAAGGACTTATTCAAGATCACACCAAAACAGTAACCTTTAAGGCAAGAGGATGACTTACTAACAGTGGAATTGCACAAGCAATAGCAGATATTTTCATGCTACTTTAACGGTTGTGAACCACTGGACACATATTCTTATTTTATCTTCACAACTCTGTGAAATAACAACACTGAGATTTTTGTCTGTTTATTTTGTGTGAACCTGGGGCTCCATTGGTGTAAAGCATTCCCAGTGAAGAAACTCTGTTAATCAATATAGATCAGCAATTATTCTGCTATGAACAGCCTCAGAGAATTCCCTGGGGACACTTAGAGGCTAAATGACCCCAAGTTTACAGCCAGTGTATATCGGAGGCAGCCAGATGTTTCAGTGGATAGAGTACTGGGTTTGGAAACAGGAAGATTCCTCTTCATGAGTTAAAATCTGACCTCAGATACTTACTAGCTGTGTGACCTGGACAAGCCATTTAGCCCTGTTTCCTTCAGTTCCTCATCTGTTTAAAAAAAGAAAAAAGAAAAAGAAAACTACTCTAGTATCTTTGCCAAGAAAACCTCAAATGGGGTCATTACCAGAAATGACTCAAAAATGTATCAGACGCAGGACACTGAACCCTATTTTACAGATGTTGAAACTGACATTGAGAGAGATCACATCCTCCATCTAAGTCTGAGGCAAACTGTGAACCCAGGTCTTTCTGACTCTGAGTCCAGTATTCTTAGACCACACTTACAGTCATGCAGCTTGTGGGAGGGTATTTTTCTTTAAAGCAAGAAGTAACCTTGTAACTCTTGTAACCTCAATACCAGAAGTATCAAACTCCCAGTTTACAAAGTTCCCAAGCTTAGCCACAAACAGATTAAAATGTATTTGGGAAAAATTTAAGAAAACAAATAAAAATATAATGTAACATAGATAATTGTAATTTGTGGTTTTCTAAATCATCAGGAGCCTACAAAGATCTATTTCTATTTGAGTTTGATACTATTCTACTGCATCATACCTTGCATAGCTTTTCCTTCCAGATCTTTGGAAACAATTATTAAATTCTTAGTCTACTTTGAGAGTAATTCTTTAAGGATAATAGTCCAAATTGTAGGTGGTGTCAAACACCTTTTGAGTTTTCTGTGTGATGCTCAATAACTTAAAAGTTAAAGACCATTCCTGATACTTTCAGAGATGCCTCAGAATCAAAACATCAAACACTGCAAGCCCTGCTAGAATTCCTATCTAAAATTCAGAACTACAGTCTTGTTTTGTTCTGTATTTTTCCTGGTTTGTGGCTTTGTTAAAAAAAAGGGCTGAGTCTGGCTCTTTGGATTCACAGATAGGACTGGAACTGTCACTGTTTCCCTAAAGTTTGGATTTCCATGTAAAATCCTTTATAGTCGCAATAATTCCTCTATGCTCTTGGGACTATAAAGTGTGCCCTCTGGTGTCCAACGAAAGGTGTTGCCCTGGAGCTGGCTCCCACAAATGGTTCTAAGAATGACATCTGGGCCCTTTTCTTTATCCTAACTGGCGTTCCTTGATACCAAAACCAGTTCCAGGGTGAAATAACACTTTTTTTTTTTTTAAAAAGAAACTATCCCTGACAGGCTAGTTAAAAGAAGGTTTGAGATCAAGAGTTAGAAGGTACCTTAGAGGCTAGCTAGTCTAAAATCTGTTTTCCAGTGGAAGAAACTCAAATACAGGAAGTTAAGTGATTACAGATAGAAAGATCATACAAGTAGAACGCATCAGTCGCAGAACATAGATCTAGGTCTTTGACATCAAAATGACTAAGTGGTTTGTCTTCAGTAACCACAACATCTAATCATGCTACCTTCTAAACTTTTCCTCTGTGGCTGAGAAGATTATTCTCTACTGGACTCTAGATCAGCTTTAGCTATAGTTAGAAAAGGTAACTACTTTAATAATAGTCAGATGCCCCCAAATCTCACCCCTATTCATGTAACTGAGAACTGCATTTCTTTACATTAAACATCTTCCTCATCTGTCTTTATAAAAAGAACACTCCTGGGAGGGAAACTAGATAAATCCAATTAAATTACAATAAACACATAGCATACTATGTAAAAGGCAGTGGATAGAAAGTTGGCGACAGAGTCTGAAAGATTCGGGTCCAAATCCTCTCTCTGAAACCTAATAGTTAGTCCATTGGCCTCCCCCTGCCCAAAGAAACCACTCAACTTCTCAGGCCCCAGGTAATTCTCTAAGACTAAATGTTGCAAAGTAGCTTTGGAGATTTCTTAGAGGGAGTTCAGTACACCAATCTTCCTTCTCCCTGCAACTAAACCAACCAAAATCCTTAGCACTCCCTTATATTAAGGAGTTTCCAGTCTACATTTGGGACACAACTCTGGACACAGATAAGCAAATACATGACAATTTCAAAAGCAGAAGACAATGAACACAGGGCGGGGAAATGGAGAAGTCTTCATTGAAGAAATGGGTGCTGAACCTTGGAAAAGATAAGGATTCAAGTGGGAATGGCACAAAGGAGTGTATGCCAGACATCCAGGATGACCAGTCTGGAAGAAGTAATGCCAAGTTTTTGAGGAAGAACTATTAGTTTGAAACTCAGAGTTCACTGAGGGGGAGTAATACAAAATAAAGGAGGAGTTCAGCTGGATTGTGGAGTTTCTTAAATTTGAGGGTGAGAATTTATATCTGATTTTTCGGGTAATAGGGAGCTACTGAATTTTTTGATCAGGGAAGTTAAATGATCAATCCTGTGCCTTAAGAAGATGTTTGGAGGCAGCTACATGGTGCAGTGGATAGAGCACATTACCTAAAGTCAGGAAGATATGAGTTCAAATCCATCCTCAGACACCTATTATTTGTACGACCCTGGGCAAGTCACTTAACCCTGATTGCCTCCAAAAAAAGAGAGATAATTTTGGCAGCTATGTGGAGGATGGATTGGCAGTGGAAGAGATAAGAAAGAAATTGTAATAATTTTGGTGAGATCATGAAAACCTGAAGTAGGATCTGAATTTCTCTGAGTGGAAAGAAGGAACTGATGTTAGAACTTTTCTGGCAGTAGACTCAGCAAAATTTGACAACTGATTAGAAAGGGAAATGAGAGACATGAAGAATCTAGGATGACTTTAAGCTCCTGAACTTGGGTTATTGAGGGGATGGTGGTATCTTCAATATAAGATAGAATTAGGGAAGTTTGGAGGAGGATAGAGGTTTGAAAGTTGGAATAAAAAATAGAATTAGAAGTACAATATCTTCCTTATTCAACCTATACATTAATAAGAATCCTCTCCCCAGCACTGCAAGGAGTAGTCATCCAATTTTATCTTAAAAGTTCCTATTTGAGGGGGAACTCATTTACAGTCATTCTATTTCTGTTCTGTTAGGAAGTTTTCTTCTTATATCAAACTAGAACTTCCTTCCCAATAATTTTCACTCAAGATTTTCAGTTCTGCCCCATAGATCCAAGCAGAAAAAGAATAATCCATCTCTCACAAGTTGATCCTTCAAATACCTCGAAGACAGTTATGGATCCAGGTCCTTCAAACAATTATCATATGGCTTAATTGGCCCTTCAACACCTGGGTTATCTGTCATGTTTTCAAATTAAATGTGATCTAAGGATAATAAGGATTACAGTAGACTGTTAAGCATCTGAGTTCCTTAAAACTTTATCTTCTAGGACAGAAGTGCTCTACACATTATGCAGGCACTGGGCACCTGAGAGAGGGATGGAATTTAAAGGAAGGAAAAGTACAGAGAGGGAAAATGGGGACTCTGGACACAAATTTATTTAATGTGTTGCTTCTTGTGGTCATTCAACAAGGTTTAAAGTGGAAGTTTTAAGGAGTTTTACCATTGCCTTACATTAAGACTTCAATGGATATGTGATCTCATCAGTGGGTATTCTTAGCATCTTTGCAAATTGCAACCCACCAGCTCTGACTTGGTCCAGATATATTATTTGTGAAGAGCAATTTGGAACTATGCCCTCAAAAGTCAACAAACTCTTCACACCTAATGTATAACCACAGGTAATTAAGTAGCACAGTGGATAGTGTTTGACTTGGAATTAAGAAGACCTGAGTTTAAATCCTACTTCAGGTGCTTACTAGCAGTATAACCCTGGGCAAATCACTTAACCTCCAACCTTCAGGTATTTTTAAAAATCTGTAAAATGGGACATCTACCTCACAGAGTTGTTGTGAGGACCAAAAGAGAAAGCCTGTGTGTGATGCTTCACAACACTTTAGGTGACATATAAATGCTAGCTATTATTTTATTACTTTACCCTTTGACCCAGTGATAATACTATTAGGCTTATATCCTAAAATGATCAAAGAAAAAATGGAAGGACCCATATGTAGAAAATCTTTATGGCATCTTTTGGTAATGTAAAACAATTGGAAACTAGGGATGCCTATGAATTGGTTAATAGCTAAACAAATTATCATACATCAATATCATAGAATATTATCATACCATTAGAAATGGCTAAAGGAAAGGCTTTAGAGAAAATTGGGAACACACGTATGAACTGATACAGAATGAACAAAACCAAGAGAACAATATATACAATAAAAGCATTGTAAAAAAAAAACAACTTTGAAAAACACGAGAATTCTAATCAATGAAATGACTCCAGATGACCAATGAACAAGTAAGCTACCTACCTGCTGATAGAAAGAAAACAAGCTCTGCATCCTTCTATTTGACAAGGCATATGGAAATACATGTTTTATTTGATTTTTGTTAAGTTCAGGATAAAAACAAAATGAAACAAACATTTTGAAACAAAGAAAAAACAGATGAAAACCCAATTCATTCATCTTATCTTATTATTGCCTATGTCTAGTCATAAGTCCTTCACAAAGGACTCACCTAAGGTGCTTGCGCTAGAGCCCTTCCTCTAAGTCTTTTTATGTTTCAAAGGTACCAACGGAACCTTTGTGTTCTCCATTCATTCTCCTTCATTTATGCCATGTGACTAACATTTCTTTTGCTGATCATAAATTTCCTAAATAATATATTCACTATGATACTACTTGAGTAAACATCATCACTGGAAAGAAGGAACTTGGTTGATCTTATAAAGAAAGGCAACTTTACACAGAGCAAAGAGTATTGGTTCTGTCTTCAGAGACCCTTATTCAAATTTGACCTTTGATATTTATGACCTGTATGACCTTGGGACAGTCACTTCTTCCTAGATTTAATCTTCCTATTAAGTCAATGGATCTCTCTCTCTCTCTCTCTGTCTGTCTCTGTCTCTGTCTGTCTGTCTCTCTCCCTGCCACCTCAACCTCAGTTTCCTCATCTGTAAAGAGAGGGAATTAGATAGATGGCCTCTGAGGTCCCTTCAGGCTCTTCATCCATGATCCTATGAGCATTTCCTTTCTCTATTGTATTTTGGATCAACTGCTACTTTAATTCTTCAAAATATTTGTGCTTCAAGATTTAAAAACAAAAAGCATCTCCAAGACAATATTTGTAATTGAAGAGTGGGATCTTTGATCTGAGGAACAATATAGGATTATCAAAGCCCAGTGTAGTCTCCCAAAGGCAATCCAGACCACTTTTCTATTCATTGTCTCCAGGCAATGTTTATCCCAAATGGATTTACTGACGTACTATCTTTTGAGATTGTCTAGTGAAAGTACCAAAAAGAAGGAGGATTTCTTAGAGATGAGGAGGTCCTTCAAATGCTCTCATTTTCAGATGATACAATGCTAATTGCAACAAGTCCTTATTTAACACAAATCCTCAACAAGTTCCATGTCTATTCAAGAGATAGCCTAACTAAACTAAATGGATGAAAATGTAATTATCCAGGCTATGATATGAAGTTTACTACTGTCTACTTCATAATTTTGCCTAGCTTGAAGTAGTATATGTTGGTATAAACTGATTGAATTTCATGATATGCTTCATGTATTTAGCCAACTTTTTTTGAGTATCAGAGGAAGTTTTTCCTTTTCCTTTTAAATCTTTCAGAAATGTTTCTGAAACAGTGTAGTGAGAGGATTATACTCCAAGTATCTGATTGAAGTCCCTGAAATTCCCATTTTTCAATCTATTACTTTTCTTCTGCAGGAGGGACAGATAGGACTTCTATGCAAGAATACTTACCCTAGGGCATTACAGAGGATAGAATCCCCTTGACTAGAAGATAATGGGATCATTATCCAAAGACAACTTAGAAGGTCAGTAGGAAAGTTCTATTGGATCTGGGTTAGAGAGGAGTATGGTCTGCCCCCAGTCCTGGGGTAGCAGCAGCTGCTGCAGCTGCAGTTGCTTCCAGAGTTCTTGACCCACAGACAGTGGGGGGTCTAGTTGCTAATCAGAGGAGGATAGCAAGGATCTCTTTGCTGGCACTGAGGTAGGATTCTCTTGCTTTGCTCATACTTAGGTCTGGGTCCCAGTTCTGGCTGACAGAGCATGTGGTGGTGGCAGAGAAGGAATCCTCCTTACAGTTAGTTCCGAAGCAGAAAAGAGTGCTTGTGGTCACTCACAGACCAAAGCACATACCAAGAGAGGAGTTAACACCTCTTCTTTAATCATACCACCTTGGAGGAACTGAAAATTTATAGTTCCCTAAAAGTATCCCTTAAAACAGCTTCACAAAATCCCTGAAGTTTGGGACAGTACACTTTCCAGACTGGTAGCAGAGTCCTACCTTAACAAAGAGTTAAAAAGTCAAGTAATTGGCTGGGAAAATGAGCAAACAGCACAAAAAATTCCTTCAGACTATAGAATCAACCAGAAGAAGACCACAATTCAAAGCTCCTACATCCAAAGCCTCCAAGAAAAATATGAACTGGTCTCAGGCCATGGAAGAGCTCAAAAAGGATTTTGAAAATCAAGTAAGAGAGGTAGAGGAAAAATTGGAAAGAGAAATGAGAGTGATGCAAGAAAATCATGAAAAATGAGTCAACAACTTGGTTAAAACCCCCCAAAATGCTAAAGAAAATAACATTTTAAAAAATAGACTAACCCAAATGGCAAAAGAGGTTCAAAAGCCAATGAGGAGAAGAATGCCTTAAAGAATAGAAATGGACAAATGGCAAAGGAGATCCAAAAGCTCACTGAAGAAAATAAATCCTTAAATGTTAGAATGGAGCAGATAGAAATCAAAAAATTATAAAACAAAACCAAAAGAATGAAAAAATAGAAGACAATATACAATATATCATTGGAAAAACAACTGATCTGGAAAATAGATCAGGAGAGAAAATTTAAATATCATTGGATTACCTGAAAGCCATGGTCAAACAAAGAGCCTAGATACCATCTTTTAGAAAATTATCAAGGAAAACTGACCTGATATTTTAGTACTAGAAGGTAAAATAGAAATTTAAGAGAGGAATGTACTGGGAGAAGGAGAAAGGGAGAGGTAGAATGGGATAAATTATGTCTCACCTAAAAGAGGCAAGAAAAAGCTTTTACAGTAGAGGGAAAGAAGTTGGATGTGAGAGGGAATGAGTGAACTATACTCTCTTCAGATTTGACTTAAGGAGGGAATAAAACATACACTCAATTGGGTATGGAAATCTATCTTATCCTACAGGAAAGTAGAAGGGAAGGGGATAAGAGAGGGGGAATGAAAGAAGGGAGGGCAGATTGAGGGAGGCAATAATCAGAAGCAAACACTTTTGAGAAGTCAGGGTCAAAGGAGATAATAGAATAAACAGGGGGCAGAAGAAGGGTTAAAGGAGATAACAGAATAAACAGGGGGCTGGATAGGATCTAGGAAAATATAGTTAGAATTTCACATGACCATTATGGAGGTGTTTTGCATGACTGCACTTGTGTAACCTACATCAAATTGTTTGCCTTCTTGGTGAGGGTAGGTGGGGAGGGAGAAAGGGAGAGAATTTGGAACTCAGTTTTAAAAACTAATATTGGAAATTGCTTTTGCATGCAACTGGGAAATAAAATATATAGGCAATGGGGGTATAGGACTCTATCTTGCCCTACAGGAAAAGAGAAGGGGAAGGAGATAAGAAAAGGGGGGAGGTGATAGAAGGGAGGGCAGATTGGGGGTAGTGACAATCAGAATGCACATTGTTTTGGGGTGGGCAGAAGAGAAAGATGGGGAGAAAATTTGGAACTCAAAATCTTGTAGAAGTGAATGTTAAAAACTAAAAATTAATTAACCAATTAATAAAATAAGGAAATAAATTATTGTAGATACATATACTTGGGCTACATATTTGTAGGACTTCTAGGATCATTCAAACCAAGGACTTCCCCTATAGTCAATTTGTCTGAGTCAGTGTGTCTTTCTCAGAACCTTTCCCATTTGGTTCCGGGTCAAGTTTCACGAAGCAGTATCCTTTTTTTCTATGTCTGCATTTCTGGGAAGAGTGGGGATAACTAGGGGATTGAAGTTTAGAAGCTTGGGTCCCAAGATCCTTCACTCTGCTTCCTAAAGCAAGAATATGATTAGAATATGATTAATGGAAAAAAATGCAGAGGTCCAGTATGCTTGTCTTCTAATTCCAGATGTTTGAAGGTGAGTTATGTGAATAATGTCAGAATTATAGAAGATAGATTCTATCATGAAATAACTAATGAAACTTTCATTTAATGATCAAAAACAATACGTGGCTTTGAAGCAAATTTTCAGAGGGAATCTCCAAAAGAAACAAATACATAAACATTATATTACAGACAGGTTTTAAGATATGTGGACATTTTTCTTTATAATAAGACATGGTATGCGTTTTCCTGATCCTCATCACCATTGTTTATATGTCTTCTCTGGAATCTTGGATCGTAAAGGAAGAAATAATAAGAACAAAATTTAAATCTAAAAGGAACTTTAAAGAAAATTCTTTCATTTTACAGATAAGAAAACCGACATTTAGGTTGCAGCTTGATAGAAGATAAGGTCCTAAGAACGGGAACTGTTTGATATTTTGGTTTAGTTTTATTTTTATATCCCCTGGGCCTAGCAAAGCACCTGGTATGTAGCAGAGATTTAATAAATACTTATTCATGAACCAAGTTCATGTAACTACCGCCAGAATTCAAATGCAGATTCTCTGATTCCAAATTCTCCATGCTTTCTACTCCACCACATACCACATCTTTCCTATTCTTACCATGCTGCTTTCATGTTAGCTCTAGCTCAAGAAACAATAGTGACTCCTCATTGCCTACTAGACCATTGCTGACTGGACCTACTAAACTAAACTATTTTGTGTGACTTAATTTTTTATGAGTATTTATTGTGAACTTTGCCTGACTTTCAAGTCTTAATATTCTGAACCATGATAACTAAGTAAGCTTATTTCCCATAGTTCTTCAACAAGGACCTTCATTTCAGATAAGCTGGTATATTTATTCCCTTCTCTCTCCCCACTTAGGATCTCATGCCATACTAATTCCTGGGTCTTAACCTGACCTATGGGTTATTTGTCCCTACAAGAAATATTCTCTTTTCTACCCATCCATTCAACTGTTTCAAATAAAATTGCAATGAACTCTTAATGGTTTTCTGTTAGTCTTATCTCTTCAAGGCTTTAAATGCTTTCTATCATACTTTTGGTTTATCAGATTCTTCATTTATCCATATAGGGTAGTCAGGTTGACTGTTCTTGAACACTGGAGTGGAAGGCTATAGGAAGAGCCAATTTGTAATGACAATGGAGGAGAAACCAGGTAGTAAATTAAAGGAAGGAATAAAGTGAAGGCATTATCAGATTAGCCATGATAGCATATAGTCAACATGAATGAATTGTGGGTAGGGTGGATTCTGGGGGGCTAGGGGATGATGCTGTGAATGTTTGGTGACTACTATGAATTGCTATCTTTTCAACTTTGCTCCCTTTTTGAATTCTTACCTGGCACTGACAATTTGCTAGCTGGCTGATTATAAAACTAGCTGCTCCCGAAGGAGGATATTCTAACTTAAAACTGTTCCTAGTAATATCCTTACTGGGTTATATAAATGCCTTGTTAAATTGCTTAGAGCTGGCCTTAATGAGTTCAGCCAGTTAATGATTCTCTGTCTTCCATTTGAGAAGTTCCAAAGGAGTAAAAATTAGATTCATACATTTCTAGAATTCCTGAAATTCTTGCTAATCATACTTTTATATAATTCATCATTAATTTCAGACACCAAAGTTTTGACTACAGGGGATAATTTATTATAATGGTCTGTCACTAAGTAATCAGAATTGGTTGGGTGGTCTTTCATTCTCAAAGAGAACCAAAATGACAGTTACAGTGTGTCCAGCCATGGCTGAACAAAACAAAACAAGCTCGTAATGTTCTACCACAGAGTAATCAGAGTATAGCAGTGCTGAACTGCATGGAATCATGAGATAGATTTAGGGCAAGAAGGGGCCTCAGAGTCCATATAACCCAACCTCCTCCTTTTACAGATGAGGAAACTGAGGCTCATATAGGTTAAATGACTTGCCCCAATATCATAGGCAAAATCAGAGACCAGGTTTTCTGATTCCAGAACCAGTGATCTTTCCATGTACCACTCTGCTGATATGGGCGTAGAGGAATAACTTAACATTTAATAGTTATATAAGCATGGCCTCCCAAGTATGTTATGACATCAGTGAAGTTTTTCTTTGCCTCTCTCTCTACCTCCCTTTCCTTCTCTAGGTCCAAATAGCCAGTGTTTAAATTCACATTAATTTTTTTTTAGTGTAGCCACTAGGGGGTGCTGCAATCAATGCCTGACCCTATTTAGTAGGAAAGTTTAGGTGTGGGCAATCAAGCCCTTATCCGTACTTGTCAAGCACAATGCCTCAAATCAGGGTGCCCTCTGGGTAATTGCCAGGTTTTCTCTGGTTCCCTAGAGAGCAGGCTTCCTTTCTCCCCTTAGCTCTACCACTGTAGGTGGGATTGACTTTTCAAATCTTTGCTCCCATTCTCCCATCTTTGCTTCCACCCTCCTGGCTCTGCCCTCTGTCCCTTTAGTCTTATCAGAAAAGATTTCTGCTTCAAAGTGTCAACTCCACCCTCTGAACTGGACCTCCAGAGACTATTTCTGGAAGGAGTTAGACCCCTCAGTTCATTTTCTGCACTGTTACAAAGCTCTGGACACTTATCTTTTATTTGTCCCTCTGAAAAGGTACCAACACTAACATTGCCTCTGGAGAAGAGGAGGTTTTCACAGACTGCCTTATTCCCTTGTTCCACTCACCATCTTGGTTATATTTCAGACCATAATTCCCTTTACTGGTCACCACTTGTCTATTATCTCTCATATTAAAATGTAAGCTCCAGAGACTGCCTCACTTTTATATCTTAGCAAAGTACTTAGTAGGTCGGAAGCACTGAGCCCAGGATGCCTTCTCATCTCTTGCTCATTGACTGGCATAGTTGATACTGTGTACTGGCAGGTGCCTCTGCTATCTTCTTCTTTTTCTTCTTCTTCTTCTTTTTCTTCTTCTTCTTCTTCTTCTTCTTCTTCTTTTTCTTCTTCTTCTTCTTTTTCTTCTTCTTCTTCTTCTTCTTCTTCTTCTTCTTCTTTTTCTTCTTCTTCTTCTTCTTTCCTTCTTCTTCTTCATCATCATCATTTTGATACAGCTCTTTGAGGTTTACAATGCCATTTGCATATGTTACCTCATTTGACCTTCATAACAAGTAATGCTATTTTTTTTTTGGAGATGAAGAAACAGACTGAGCTAGGTTAAGTGACTTGCCCAGAGTAAGTTTCTGAAGAGGGATCTTTTTGACTGTAAGTGTTTCTCTCTCTCTCCCCTCCCCCCATTGGGATTTACATTTTAAAAGAGAATAATTGGGAGAGAATAATTCTTAACCTCAAGAAATAAATCTCTAATGATGAATTTAGAGTTGCTAGGTGGAACAGTAAATAGAACACTAGCCCTAGAGTCAGGAAGACTCATCTTCCTGAGTTCAAATCCAGCCTCAGACACTTACTAACTATGTGACCCTGGACAAGTCACTTAACCCTGTTTGCCTCAGTTTCTTCACTTGTAAAATGAACTGCAGAAGGCAAGTCACTCCCCAACATCTTTGTGAAGAAAACCTCAAATGGGGTCGTAGAGAGTCAGACATGACTGAAACACTTAACAACAACAGCAATGAATTTATCCAATTACTATATTACCAGTATTTAGAGAGATATTTCCAGGCAAGTGGTCCTTCTTGGCTCCCTTAAAATTACATCTATGACCTTGCCTGCCTTTCACGCCAACTTTGGATATAAGCATAAACTAGTGACTCTTCCCTAACATTTAATTTCTGAATGTACTCAAATGTAGGGGAAGGAGGGCAGAGAAGATGTTTGTGTAGTTTCATTTCCATCTGCAAGGAGACTTGGAGATCCTTGCTGTTCTTTCTTTTGCTATAAAGTCTGTCTAGACTCCCAGAGCTATAACACCACGGGCTTTTGTGTACATAGTGATTCCTGCTACATGCATCTCTGAGGAGTTGTTTAGTATGGTCATAAAAGATGAAAAGGCGTAATTTCATTCTCTCATCCCTTACTTTCATCTTCTTCTCTTTCTCTCTGTGCTTAAGTTCTGAATTTGCGCTCTGGGTCTCTGACATGGATTATCTTTCTGTCTAAGGAGAAAAGCCTTACTGTTCCATCCTCTTTTCCCTGACTGGTTTAAGCCACCAGCCTCCAAGATCTCAAATATCATTGAAGTTTTCTTCAGATTGAGAGAGTTTGAGAAATTCTAATGAAATAGTTGAATAGAAAGAAGCCCCTGTTCTCCCTTCCCACCAGTGTTAGAATGTACCAATATTCCCTTTATAGTTTGTGGGAGTAAAAAGTATTAACAATATAATTATTCCCCCCCCAATTTTTTCTAGTCAGCTATTTCAATACCTTGATAATGACATCATTAAAAATGTAGAAATGAACTTTTTCTGATAATGTTGTTTAATTTTAATACAGGGCATTCCAAAAGTCTTAGGACAGATTTCTGTATTAAAATCTATTTGTTCCATCATAATAATAGCAGTAACTCTTTGTACTTTATATTCAAAATACTTTCACATACCTGATTTCATGTGGTCATCACCAACACAAGTAGGACCATTGATATTCTTTTATAATTGGGGAAATGGAGACAGAGAGAAGTTAAGCAGCTTGCCTGGGGTCGCACAGCAAGTCCTTAGCAGATCTAGGGCTAAAAAATTGATCTTATGACTTTCAGTGTGGAGGAGGAGGTAAAAAAAACATATGTGTATTGGTGTGCTCTGTCCTGAGGTCAAGAGTAACTAGATAGGATGGTGTAATGGAAAGAATGCTGGACCTATGGTCAAATCGTGAACTTAGGTTCTGCCACTTAATACCTATGTAACCTCAGAGATTTCACTTAACTGCTCTGGGCCTCAGATTCTTTTTTTTAAAATTTAATTAATTTATTTGTTGTCAGTTTTCAACAATCCCTCCCATAAGTCTTACATTTTCTCCCCCACCCCCCTCCCCAAGATGGCAAGTAATCTTATATGGGTTCTACACATACATTCTTATCAAACACATTTTCACATTAGTCATGTTGCTTAGAAGAATTAAAACAAATGGGAGAAACCATGAGAAAAAAAACAGAACAAAATAAAACATAACATAAGAGAAGAGTCTGTTTCATTCTGTGTTTCCCATTCCATAGTTCTTTCTCTGGATGTAAATGGCATTTTGCCGCGAGTCCTTTGGGAATGTCTTAGGTCCTTGCATGGCTGTGAAAGTCTTAGTCTGTCAGAAACAGTCCTCGCACCCTGGGGCTGCTACTGTGTATAATGTTCTCCTGGTTCTGCTCATTTCACTCAGCATCAGTTCATAGAAGCCTTTCCAGGTTTTTCTGAAGTCTGCCTGTTCGTCACTTCTTATAGCACAGTAGTATTCCATTACATTCATATACCGCAGCTTGTTCAGTCGTTCCCCAATTGATGGACGGACATTCCCTCAATGTTCAGTTCTTGGCCACCACAAAAAGAGCTGCTATAAATATTTTTGTACATGTGGGACCTTTGCCCATTTTTATAATCTCTTTGGGATACAGCCCTAGAAGTGATATTGCTGAGTCAAAGAGGATTCTTTATCTATAAAATGAAGAGGTTGAACTAAATTGTCCAGCTCGGAATTTATGGTTAATTGTCTGCCAAGAAAGTCTTCGGTCAGTCGCAGAAGAAACTTTTTAGCTTTAAGTCCTCTTGGACTTTTTCTTCCCTCCCCACCTTTCCACCTACCCCATGTCTCTTTTCCCAACATTAGTTCTTTGGAAGTTGAACACTGGTTTATTTTTCATTTTTCTTTTTATTTTGTATTGGATCTTGGTATTGATTCCTGTGTTGTTCCTCAGGGCCATCTTCTAAGACATTTGTTTTACTAATGGAGGCCCTGACAGAGAGACTGGAATTCCAGAGTGACACATTTCACATGCAAAGAAGGAAACATTTGCCTTTTTTTGAGGGTGGAGTGGGAATGAAGAATGGGAAGATACAGGGTAGAAAGAGGGATGCTGGTTTCACCAAGAGCCCAATAGCTCTTAATTTCTTTCCGGGGGACTGATTTAGCATATATCGCAAGAGACTGTGTGTTTATGCATTCTAGGAAATGACTGGCACATTGTGAATACATGGTCATAATAATAATTATGATTATAATAAAAAATGATGATTAAAAAGTAGCAGCTGACTCCCATGAGGACCTGCAAAGAGTAAAATGATTTCCAACAGGAAGTGACTTCTCCTCCTCACTCCCTACCCCAAGAGGCAAGTTACCTTTTCTGATATGGTTTAATATCCTGCTGCAGGTATTTTACTAAATGTTCGTGGGGACCCATGAAGGATTTACCCTGTGTGATGAACAAGTTGTTTTCACCCAGAGTGTTTTTCTTCCTTAAGCTATTTCTAGGATCTGAACTAATGATCATCCTAACTAACTCATGAAGAAAGAGTAGACACCTTTCCACTAATCAAGTCACTTCCTTCCTGCTTGTAAAATGTAACTCAAAGTCTACTTTCTCCACAAACAATGACAGGCTTGCATGAGCCAAGGTGACTATGTCCTTAGCATCTCGTCTAGTGCTTGACATCATTCGAATGAATTCAAATATGTATTAAACATCTATTATTCACCAGACTTTGCCCTAAGTGCTGAGAATAAAAGGACAAAAAATGAAATGGTTCATGCCCTCAAGTTGTTTACATCCTTTTGAGGGGAAACGACACATACATAGAAGAAGAAATATAAAATGTAAAGTATAATGGGAGACCTTGGGCAAATCAGTCAACATGGGGATGGGGTGGACTAAGTCCTTTGTATATAAAATGAAGGGCTATCCTTGGTGTCCTCCACAGTGCCTTCCAGTTCTAGAGTTATAATTGGTTGAACAAAACATGTGCCAAAGGAAGAGCATTAGTCACTAACTGGTGGGATCAAGGTAGGTTTCTCATAGGAAATGGCACTTGAGATGAAATTCGAAGGAAGTCAGGGAGGGATTCTAGGATATAGAAGTGAGGGGAGGAGGGGGAAAATGCATTTTGGGCATGAAGGACCAGCTGCACAAAGACATGGAGATGGGTGGTAGAATGTGGTATTCAGGGAAGAAAAAGCAAATGATATGACTGGAAGGTAAAGTACAAGAAAGGGATTTTTGTGTAATAAACCTGAAAAGTACCCTGGCATCGCAATGAACTTAGATCTAAGAAAGAAATAAAGAGAGAAGAGGACCAACATCCAAGCTGATGGATGGGATGAGAATGATGAT
This sequence comes from Notamacropus eugenii, assembly GCF_028372415.1. Classification (NCBI taxonomy): domain Eukaryota; kingdom Metazoa; phylum Chordata; class Mammalia; order Diprotodontia; family Macropodidae; genus Notamacropus; species Notamacropus eugenii. The sequence goes on from NC_092872.1 coordinate 87,775,268, forward strand.
CCAGTCATGGAGACGGAAATATAGAGTGGTAGCAGAGGAGAACCATAAGATAGTGGTATCTTGAAAATCCAGGAATAAAGGAGTGAAAATCCAGGTCAAGAGTGTTATATGATGCAGAGAGGTCAAGAAGGATAAGACCTGAGAAATGACCATTGGATTTGACAATTAATAGATCATTAGTAATCTTGGAGAAAATAGCATTATTTAGTGGTAAGGTTAAAAGATAGGTTGTAAGGGATAAGGCATTTTATTTTTTGCTTGGTTAAATTTTAATTTATATCTTTTATTTAAGATGACCTATATTTTCCAAATGTATTCCTGCCATTTTTCCCTCTCATAGAGCCATCACTTATGCCCCGATGCTTCATAATAATGTGTTCGTCCTTTGTTGCCAAAGAAGACCATGTCATCAGAGAAATGATGACGTGACTTGCACTTGACTTTGTTTTGAGTGAGGGAGGGCTTCATATGCAATTCCCTAAAAAGGTCATATGTATTCAGATTTGCACTATCTGAAGTTATAATTATGTAAACTATAGTAACTGGTTCCAGACCAATGGAAATATGTAGTGAATTTGAATAATGCAAACACTTCAGGGAGATTAATTATTTACACTGATTAGGACCTAGCTATAATAAAGAATGAAAAAAAAGGGGCAAAAGAATTCAGTAAAATAGAGATAAAAAATTCAGATATTATATACAGTGTTCCACATCTTTAGCCCTCTACCTCCACAAAGAAGCAGGGTGAAATGCCTTCTCATATTGTTTCTTTGGGGCCAAACTTGGTGATTACAACTTTGACTCATTCAGTTTTGAGGAAATGTGTTCTTGCCAGCCTTTGTTAGGCACACTGCACCTCTCCTCAGGAACCTTTTATCCCTATATTTTAAGCCACGATTTAAAAGTTAACGTCCCATTCTCAGATGCTACCTTCTTCGTACTCCAGAACTTTTATTTCATTTTAGAAAATATCTCTTATTTTCATTTCTTCTACATACTCATGTATTCCTTATGGAAAATCCATTTTTATCTCTTCAAGCCTCTGCTTACCAGTATTATGAAATTGCTTGCTTTTTTATTTTGGGAGGATCTCTAAATGCACGATCATTTAAAAAATATTGGTCACTGTTTTCTTTGATTTACTCATCTTTTCAGCTTTAGGGCCTGAATTGGAGCTTTTTTTTTTTTTTTTTTGCTAGGGCCAGGCTCCATCCTTTATACTTTTAGGCTGGTGATTGCTCTGCTTAGTCTACCCATAGGTCTCCTGGGTTCCTGCACTGATCTCTACCTGCCATAGTTAGCCACTCTCCCCACACCCCCATCTTTGAGTTTCAGAGCACTGGATCTTCAGGACCCTCATTATCATCTCAGGACAGATTGTTAGGGCTCTCAGAGCCCCTGAGCTTGGGATGTGCCTATTTGAGTGCTGTGGTATTGTAGTGGTCACTCAGTGGTTACTGTTGCTCCCCAGGGTTTCTGAAGTTTTCTTTCTGGGGATTTTGGACACCCTATGGTTTTCTTAGGGCAGCCCACTTCTCCTGTTGCTCCTAGATTCAGAGCCTTGGAGACTACCCATGCCCCTGAACCATCTCTGGTTTGTCTGGGATGTAACCCTGCTCTGGAGTTGACTTTGCTGACTGATCCCCCTTCCTGTTGACTGTGGGCTTGTGTTTACATTTTCTGCAGTTCTGAGGTAGAAGAAGTAGTTTTCTGTAATTTCTCATTTGATTTATTGATCATTATTCTAGTGTGAACTTTAGGGTATTGCTGGAACAAATATTTATGAACTGGGCAGCTAGGTGGTGCAGTGGATAGAGTACCAGTGCAGGAGTCAGGAGGACCTGAGTTCAAATCTCACCTCAGACACTTGACACTCACTAGTTGTGTGACCTTGGGCAAGTCACTTAACCCCAACTGCCTCATCCTGGGTCATCTCTAGTCATCCTGATGAATACCTGGTCACTGGATTCAGATGGCTCTGGAGGAGAAGTGAGGCTGGTGACGTGCATAGCCCTCCCTCACTCAAAAAACAAGTGCAAAACGTGCAAGTCATGTCATTATTTCTCTGATGGCATGGTTTTCTTCAGCAATGAAGGACAAACACACATTTATGAACTGGGCAGTCTATCCCCCTATTCAGATAACTGTCTTAATTGGAAACCTATCTCCCTATCTTCCTTGATCCTGTTTTTCTTTCAGCCTTAAAGTAGAATCTGGTCTAGTGTCTGAGCTTAGAGATTGTTTTTTAAATTCTCATTTTCACTCACATTTATCCAAATTTCTCTCCCTTCAATTCAACATTAGGCCTAGTCCAAACCCTTCCAAATCATCTGCACAATTTCCTTCTCTTTTTTGTTTGGATGAGACAAACTCCCTTTCTCTTCTCCAGTTGGTTTTCTTATAACTTCTTCCCAAGGATAATAAGAGAGACAAAATCTCTGGGCTTGATTTCTAGACTTCTACCTCAACTGTAGAAAATATTTTATAATAATTTATGAAAATGGAAGCCTATCTTAGTTCTTGGATGAATGTCTTGAATAGTATATTTTAAAATTATTTTTAATGTGAAATGTATACTCATAATATCCTTGTGTAGTTTGAGACATGATTAGAAGAAAATAAAGCATCCTCCTTTTCCCTAAGCCAAAAAAAAAAAATCATGGCACATCCCAGGAAGAGATTTATGGAAAATAATTAAATCAAGGGAAATCAAACAAAACACATCTATCAGATACCTCCTATGTCCTCAGCTGCTGCTAGGTGCAATGGGAAATGATAACTTACAACCTATTTGGAAGAAGATTAGCACATATAGAACAATTAAAAATAATTCACAACAATACGCAATTAGGTACTCTATTGTGTGGTAGAGAACGTGAGAGCTGTCAGAATTCACAGGAGACTGGAAGTACTAATTAGGTAAAAAAAAACACCAGACTATCAAAAAGGAGACTCAGAGGAAAGAAACCCAGATTAAGCATAAGAAGACTTCAGTTACAATCTTGGCTTCTGTCACTAACTAGCTGTGTGACTTTGAGCAAGTCCCTTTATTTCAGTGACCCCAGTTTTCTCTTCTGTGAAATGGAAGAATGTATAAGGACCTGTGGGATTTCAATCTGTAATCCGAGTTCTAATGTAAATAAAATGATCCTTTGTTAGAGGGCTGTACAACATATAGTCTGTGGTCTGCTTGAGACTGCCAAAGGATTTCCAAAATATAGAGTTGCCACCATGCACTCTCCTGTTTATCATGTGACCCTCAGCAACCAATGATTGTCCATCTGTCTCTAGTCTAACCTATCTACAACCTGAAGAAGTTTAGCCTATTTTAATTTTGGCCCCTACTCACTGCAGGGTTGTGCAGGTCTGCTTTAATAAATGGTATCAGATAGTGCTTTAAGTGTATAACAGGAAAAAGGTAGGGAAAGAATTCAAGTACCATATATTCTAGTTTGCTAAATTAAAAGGATTCATCATATTAACATTTTTCATCTTTAAGATGAGAGGTTTAGACTGGCTCAATTCTAAGACCCCTTCCAGTTTTAAATGCTATTATCCTCCTAGAGGATGAGCTTAAAGCAATTTGTTGATTCTCTTGCTATTAAAAATTGCACATTCTTGGGAGCTGTGAGGGAACTCAGAGGCCCCTAGTCCAATTGGGAACAACAAAGAATTCCTTCTATAATATCCCCTGCAAGATATCACTCCAAACACAGCTCAACCCAAACAGCTTGCTGAAGTTTGGTCCAATGGCCGTCTCACATTGGCAATGCCTCTATCTCTATGGCTTTATCCTCTGATTGGTGAGTTTGTTCTCAGAAACTCAGTCATCTTCACTACAAACCTAGTTTAGCCAATGCCTTCTTCACTCTACTTTTTGACATCAGTTCCTCCTCTGATAGCTTTTCTGACCCCCGACCCTTTCCATCTCCATCCCCTTCTTTTTGGCTCTCTTGAGACATCTAGGTGGTTCAATGGATAGAACACTGGGCCTGAAGTCAGGAAGATTTGAGTTCAAATCTTGCTAGCTGTATGACTCTGAGCAAGTCACTTAACCTCTGTCTCCCTCAGTTTCCTCAACTGTAAAATGAGGATAGTAATAGCACCCACCTCCCACGATTATTGTGAGGTTCAAATGAGTTGATATTTGTAAAATGCTTAGCGCACTGCTTGGTGCAGAATAGGCACTAAACAAATGCTTATTTTGTTACTTCCCTCCCTTTTATGTGTTTTCTTCCTTTCTTAGAACATAAGCTCCTTGAGATCAGGGATTATCTTTTTTTTTTTTTTTGTATTTGCATTTCCTATGCTTTCCATGGTGTGATACATGTAGTAAGCATAGCAATAAATACTTTACTTATCTATCTGGTCAGTTGAAAATCTTTACTGAATGTATGCAAATGTATGACTCAGTTGTAGAGATGCAGATGGTCATAAAAATGAGAACATGGGATGACTACAGCACAGATTATATCAGCTTCCCTTTGCAAACTCTATTTGGCTTTGAATGTTACCGATACTCTATACATAGTTTCAGAGAGGCACTGGCAAAGAGAAATATGGAACATTAACTATAAAAAAACAGACTGTGAACTTCATACTGTATTTCCGGGAGCCTGTTGATGCTTGTTCCAAATTTACTAGATACTGGACAGGGCAAAATTAAGATACTTTAAAAATCAGGAATTTAAATATATATTGACTATATGTTTGACAAGGAATTTATTATACAGAGAGATGACTTACAAATCTCTTTTTTAGCTCAGTGTTAAAATCTCCTATTCATTGAGAGAAATGAAACTCCTGAGAGACAGTTTCTGGGTGATTAATAATCAACTTATTAATTAGGCTAGCTGGCAATCAATAAATTGATGGTCAGTGGTTTTTCTCGGTAACCTAAGACACCAAGGGAGACCCTGAAATGCCTCAAATCCCTTCTGAAAGGGAACTCCTTTGACAAGTGAAGATCAACCGTGATTGGTGGACATTTAATGAGGAAGTGGGCTAAAAGACGTTTACTTCAGCATCTCCTGCTAAAAATGTCACTTGATTGCAAGGCTCAGAAGCTTCAAGGCTTTGGGAAAGGGGAAGCCTTGTCCATACCGACATCTCTAGTTAATTTCCTCCTTCATGAGATGAGTTGCTCTAAACTCTAGTGGAGGGAACTAAGGACAGGGTGTTCCTCCTCCAGGCAAAGGTTCACCCAGACTGGATTCTGTTTATACTCTTAAACAGAATTTGGTCTCCCAGTTGGTTCAATTAGCATGTGCCTTGAGGGCTAGGAGCAGTTATATTACTGTGGACTAATTGATCTTTTCCCGAGTTGGACCTTAACAGAAAATAGGAGGGGAAAGGGTGAATTGCAAGTTAATATTTAATTATTAATATGAGAGCATAATATTAATTTCCCTTATAACATTACAGGAGGTGAGAAGAATCCTCAAGATCTGCCTGAAAGAATTGCTTTTTAACCTCTCCTCCCCCAGCAAATTTAACTCTTTCGATAAAACCTGTGGTCCAGCATTCCAAGCTCTGGATTTGCAAAGACCATGTTCAGTCTTGAGACTTACAACAAAATCATAGTTCTTTGGTTCATTTTTACTCCATTCCAGCATTTCTTCCAGAAACTTCAGAGTATATAGCTCCCGTTTAGTTCTCCAATGTTGTGGATAGAAGGGATCCTGTGCAAGTACTTAAGATAACAAGGTATATTTGTATATTTCACTCCCATCTCCCCAAAACTCACAACATACTTTTAAGTTTAATCTGCATTATTAACATTTTCTCTATCTTGCTCTTAAGTCCAGACAATTAAAAAACAATAAATCAAACCCTGATTTGTAATGACTGCCAATTTCTGAGGGGTAAATGTCCAGACAGAAAATTTAACCATCAGCTTTCATGAGCTAGCTGATTCCAGTATAACCCTGGGTAAATGACAGTTTTTAGTTCACTCCACAGAAAATGCCAAATAAGACAAAAGAATGGTACTAGTTCATCAACAATTGGTGTTCTGTGAGTCCTGTCTTCTACCCTGGGGAACCTATACAGTCCTCAGGTCTAAAGGTTTAGGCTACCACCATCCCCCCCCCCCCAAAAAAAATTAAAGCTTGCTAAAATAAATAAATAAATAATTTCTTCAACATCCTAAATGAAATATGTGCAATTATTTAAACCTATGAGTCATCTCTAACCCTTTCAGGAGTTAATGCATGTGTCTCTTCGTTAACCTTTTCAGATATTATGGCATAGTTATGGTACCAAGCAAAAGTTAACCTCCCTGTATAATCTTATAAGTTAATCTGGATACCCTGAGCTTCTTTCTACAAAAAAGAGAAGGAGATGAAATAACAGTAATGAAGTAACAGCCCAACACATTTTTAGGACTAATATAATATGCTTTTTGTATGTTCTGTATTTAATATGTATTATTTCCTCTTAACTGAATATAAGCTCCTTGAGGGCAGGGTCTGATTGTTTTTCTTTATATTCCTAGCACCTAACATAGAGCCTTGTTCATAGCATATGCTTTAATAAATGTTAATTGAATTAAATCAATCTGTTACCACATTCCTTCTTGTAGAATAGAGCAGAAATATGTTTGCCTTTATTGCTTTAATGTGGTAACATAAACAGTTGTTGTTGTCATTGTGTTTGTCCTACATTTTCGAATAAGACCATGACATCAGAGAAATGATGATGAGATGTGCACTTGACTTTGTTTTGTGGGCTGGCGGGCAATGCAGCCTCACTTTCTCCTCTTGTGTCATCTGAATCCAATGACCTGATATTCATCAGGATGACTGAAGACAGCTCAGGATGCAGTGGGAGACCTTGGCCTTTTGAGGCAATGGGGCTGAAAGAGACCCTTTATGACTGTGCAATAAAGATGATGAGGGGAGCCCATTGTCATCTATTTTATTGGGTATAGTGGGAATTGTTGTTGCTGGTTTCAGTCATGTTGACTCTTCATAATCCCATTTTTGAGATTTTCTTGGCAAAGATACTGAAGTGGTTTGTTATTTCCTTCTCCAGTTTGTTTTATAGATGAGGAAGTGAGGCAAACAACGTTTAGTAACTTGCCCAGGGTCTCATTGCTCATAAGTGTTTGAGGCCAGATTTGAATTCAGGAAGTTCCTTCCTGACTCTCGACCCAGTACTTTATCTACTGCTCCACCTGGCTGCTCAGTAGTGGAAGTATGTTAATTTAGGATAAGCAGTTCCATTTTGTTTTAAGCCTCCATTTTGTGACTAAGTAGTTGTTATACAAATTGTTTTTCTGTTATAAAATAAGGTATTGAGTGATATAGATAGGAAATGACAATGTGTGTACTCCCCAGTTTGGTAACCAACTAGGAATGATGCATGTGTCCTCCCAATCTGGCATATGATTACTAATAACATGTGTGTCTTTCGAATGTGTTGTACAACTACTAATGATGTATATGCATCCTGCAGATTTAGTAAATGCCTCCTAATAGTGTGTGTATTTGTCCCAAACTTGGTAAACAACTGATAAAGTCTTTCTAATAGCATGAATTTTAATTGTCACTTTCTTTTCTCCCAGTTATATTTAAAAATTTTTATATCATCTATTTCTTACATCATCATTATTTTAAGTATCCTTTCTTCTTCCTCTCCCAGAGAGCCATCTCATATAACAGAGTATTTTTTAGAGAGGGAAAAATATCAGTACAAGTTTTCAATATGTTGGAAAAATTCAAAAACATATGCAATGTGTAACATTTATGGGCTTCCTATCTCAATGAATGAGTGGGGTAGGGATGTCTTTTCATGTCTCTTCAGTCTATGCTTGCTTGATCTTTATTATTTTGTTTCGTTTACTTTTGATTTTTCTGTGTATTGTTTTTTTTAATTTACACTGTCATAGTTACTGTGGATATTATTTTATTACCTCTGCTTACTTGATTCTGCATCAGTTTACATAGCTCTCTCCATGTTTCTCTGTATTCATCATACACATAATTTATTACAGTACAGTTTCATTACATTCATGTAACACAATTTTTTTGGCCATTTCCCAATTCCTAGGCATCTATTTATTTCTAATTCTTAGCAATCACAATAAGTGCCACTATGAATATTCTGGTTTCTGTAGGAATTTTTTTCTTATCATGGCTTCCTTGGGGTATAAACCTCATAACAGAGTCTCTAGTTCAAAGGGTATGGACATTTTATTCCATAAATTTAGTTCATAAATTGCATGGCTAGACTATTTCACCACTCCACCAACAATTTATGCTTATCATGCCACAAACCATCCTACATTGCCTGTCACCATTTTTATTTTTCACTTATGCCAGTTTACTAGGTGTAAATGATGGGGTACGGACTCTGTGAACTCCCTTGAACTCTCCATAAATCTTCCCACTTAATCTGGGTTTTCATGTCCAAGTCTGTTACACTTAACCTAGTTTACCCCTCCATTGCCTGTTACCTCCAGATTGCCAAGAAAACACAAGTGCTCTATCAGCCACCACCACACCATCCATATGTGGAACCATCGGTTACAACAAATGGAGAAGTTCTAGATGTTGTGGACAAGTTCACTTACCTTGGTAGTGTACTTTCCAGGGATGTACACATTTACAATGTGGTTGATACACTCATTGCCAGAGCTAGCTCAGTGTTTGGGAGGCTCCAAAGAAAAGTATGGGAGAGAAGAGGTATTAGACTGACTACCAACTGAAGGCCTACAAAGCCATTGTGCTGAGCTCTTTGTTGTATGTCTGTGAAACTTGAATAGTCTACCAGCACCATGCCAGGAAATTGAATCAATTCCATTTGAACTGTCTTAGGAAGATTCTGAAGATCACCTGGCAGGATAAGGTACCAGACACTGAGGTCTTTACTTGAACTAAACTGTCAAGCATTCAAAGTCTGCTTCAGAGAGTGCAACTTCGATGGGCTGGTCACATTGATCAAATGCGAAATGTACGCTTGCCAAAAAGACTATTATATGGAGAACTTGCATGGGGCAGGCAATCACATGGTAGTATGAAGAAGCGATACAAGGACACTCTCAAGGTCTCTCTCAAGAGTTTTGGAATTGATTGTGTGACATGGGAAACACTGGCATAAGACTGCTCAGCATGGTGTGCCCACATCAGAAAGGGTGCTGTGCTCTATGAGCAAAGCAGAATTGAAACAGCTCAGAGGAAATGTAGCATACCCAAATTTGGAGTATCCATCCCAGATGTTCACATGGACTATTTGTGCCCAATCTGTAACAGAGCATTCTGAGCTCATATTGATCTGATCAGGCACAGTCAGACACGTTGAAACTTGACTTTGTCATGGTGATGTCATTTTGTTCCTTTTTGAGAAGGGCAACAACCAACCAACCTTCAGATTGCCTCCAGCTATTTACCACCCTTGATCACATCAAAATCCTACTTTCTTGGTTCTGACCTACAGTCACCCCAGGCCCATCAAGATCCTCCTTAAACTCCTCCTCAAGACCCTCCCTGGACCTCTCCTCCAGGACTACTAGACCATCCCCCAGATCCTTCCCCATAGTCTTTCTGTATATAAAATTCTTATCTCCATGAAGGTGTTCAGATTCATTATAGCCCAGATTCTATCTGTCTCGTTTGTCAATACAAGCATCACAGATGCTTAGGCTCTTTAAGAATCAACCCAATATGGTGGATCTTTTAGTAAACTTTGTTATAAAAGAAGACTTGAGTCGAATTCATTCAGGTAAGACCTGGGGTGTTAGTATTTTGGGGTCCCAAGAAGCCCAAACCTCAACATTATGGTTCCCTGACCTCAACATGAGGTGTCTAGTAATACCAGATGGTTTTGATGACTACTGCTTTATAATATAGTTTGAAATCTGGAAGTGCCATTCCTTCTTTTCTCTACTTCCTTTCATCATTTCACTTCATATTCTAGATTTTTTGTTTTTCCAAATGAATTTTATTTTTTATTTTATGAGATTCTTTAAAATATTCCCTTGGTAATTTGATTGATATAGCATTAAAAGTATAGCTTGATTTTGGTAAGTATTGTCATTTTTATTATATATATGTATGGCTTAGCCATGAACACTGAATATTCCCACAACTGTTTAAGTCATTCTTTTATTCTTTTTAAAGGAGCACTTTTTAATTGAATCTATACAAGTCTTTTATGTCCTTTGGTAGGTTGATCCGCAGATATTGTATTGCATTTTATAATTATTTCCAATGGAATTTCTCTTTCTCTTATTTCTTCTTGTACTTTGTTGTTATTAGATAGAAATATCCATTTTGATTAATTATTATTTGTTATATTTATTGTGTTATTATCATTTATTATTTGTTATTATTATATAGAAATGGCAGTTTACTTTGTAGCCTGCAACTTTGCTGAAGCTTTGTATTATCTTAATCTTTGCTGATTCTCTAGGATTTTCTTTTTTTTTTTTAATTTATTTATTTAACTTTTAACATTCATTTTCACAAAATTTTGGGTTCCAAATTTTCTCCCCATTTATCCCCTCCCCAACCCCAAAACACTGAGCATTCTAATTGCCCCTATCACCAATCTGCCCTCTCTTCTATCATCCCTCCCTTCCCTTGACCCCATCTTCTCTTTTTTCCTGTAGAGCCAGATAACTTTCTATACCACTTTACCTGTATTTCTTATTTCCTAGTAGCAAGAACAGAACTCGATAGTTGTTCCTAAAACTTTGAGTTCCAACTTCTCTTCATCCCTCCCTCCCTACTCATTCCCTTTGGAAGGCAAACAATTCAATATAGGTCATATCTGTGTAGTTTTGCAAATGACTTCCATAATAGTCGTGTTGTGTAAGACTAACTATATCCTGCCCCCCATTGCTTCTATTCTCTCTTTGGATCCTGTCCCTCCCCAAGAGTGTTGACTTCAAATTGCTCCCTCCTCCCCATGCCCTCCCTTCCATCATCCCCCCAACCCTGCTTATCCCCTTCTCCCCCACTTTCCTGTATTGTAAGATAGGTTTTCATACCAAAATGAGTATGCACTTTATTCCTTCCTTTAGTGGAATGTGATGAGAGTGAACTTCATGTTTTTCTCTCACCTCCCCTCTTTTTCCCTCCACTAAAAAGTCTTTTGCTTGCCTCTTTTATGAGAGAGAATTTGCCCCATTCCATTTCTCCCCCCAATATATTTCTCTCTCACCACTTAATTTCACTTTTTAAAGATATAATCCCATCCTATTCAATTCACTCTGTGCTCTGTGTGTGTGTGTGTGTGTGTGTGTGTGTGTGTGTAATCCCACCCATTACCCAGATACTGAGAAGTTTCAAGAGTTACAAATATTGTCTTTCCAGGTAGGAATGTCAACAGTTCAACTTTAGTAAGTCCCTTATGACTTTTCTTTGCTGTTTACCTTTTCATGCTTCTCTTCCTTCTTGTGTTTGAAAGTCAAATTTTCTTTTCAGCTCTGGTCTTTTTATCAAGAATGCTTGAAAGTCCTAGATTTCATTGAAAGACCATTTTTTCCCCTGAAGTATTATACTCAGTTTTGCTGGGTAGGTGATCCTTGGTTTTAGTCCTAATTCCTTTAACTTCTGGAACATCATATTCCATGCCCTTCGATCCCTTAATGTAGAAGCTGCTAGATCTTGTGTTATCCTGATTGTATTCCCACAATACTTGAATTGTTTCTTTCTAGCTGCTTCCAATATTTTCTCCTTGACCAGGGAACTTTGGAATTTGGCCACAATGTTCCTAGGAGTTTCTCTTTTTGGATCTCTTTCAGGCGGTGTTCTGTGGATTCCTTGAATACTTATTTTGCCCTTTGGTTCTAGAATATCAGGGCAGTTTTCCTTGATAATTTCATGGAAGATGATGTCTAGGCTCTTTTTTTGATCATGGCTTTCAGGTAGGCCCATAATTTTTAAATTGTCTCTCCTGGATCTATTTTCCAGGTCAGTTGTTTTTCCAATGAGATATTTCACATTATCTTCCATTTTTTCAATCTTTTGGTTTTGTTTTGGGATTTCTTGGTTTCTCATAAAGTCCTTAGCCTCCATCTGTTCCATTCTAATTTTGAAAGAACTATTTTCTTCAGTGAGCTTTTGAACCTCCTTTTCCATTTGGCTAATTCTGCTTTTTAAAGCATTCTTCTCCTCGTTGGCTTTTTGAACCTCTTTTGCCAATTGAGTTAGCCTATTTTTCAAGGTGTTATTTTCTTCAGCATGTTTTTGGGTCTCCTTTAGCAAGGTGTTGACCTGCTTCTCATGCTTTTCTTGCATCTCTCTCATTTCTCTTCCCAGTTTTTCCTCCACCTCTCTAACTTGATTTTCAAAATGCTTTTTGAACTCTTCCATGGTCTGAGCCCATGGAATATTTATTTTGGATGTTTGGGATACAGAAGCCTTGATTTCTATGTCTTTGCCTGATGGTAAACATTGTTCTTCCTCATCAGAAAGGAAGGGAGGAGATATCTGTTCACCAAGAAAGAAACCTTCTATGGTCTTATTTTTTTCCCTTTTCTGGGCATTTTCCCAGCCAATGACTTGACTTCTGAGTGTCCTCTCCACACCCACTTGGCCTCCAGATCTGCCCAGCCAGTGCTTGGGGTCTGAGATTGAAATGCTGCTTTCCAGCCTCAGGGCTTTTGGTGGGGGCGGGGCTGCTATTCAGTGTGAGATTAAGTTCAGGTGCTCAGGTGGGTGCAGGGCCACCACATGGGGCTCATTTCCCTCAGGGGGTTTATGCAGAGATCTTCAACAATGGATCTGGGTTCCTGCCTGCTTTGGGAGGCCCTGTCTGCTGCTGCATCTGCTGCTGCCTCCCGAAGGGGCCTGAGTCATGGGGACACTCTGCTCCCCTTTTGGAGAGCTAAAAAGACCTTCTCACTAACCTTTGGTACCTGTAAGTGGAGGGACCTGTGCTGCCTCTGGAGATTCTGTCCCTGAAGCCTGCTCAGATCTGCTCCTCTCAGTGCCTTGAGGCCAAGGCAGGGCTGGACTCTGCTGTGGGTCCGGTGCACGATGGACCTTTGGTGTTGGTTTTTCACATCTCTCTGGAACAGAAATCTCCTCCACTCTGTGGCTTCTGTTCTGTGGCTTCTGCTGTTCCCGAATTTGTTGGGAGTTCTTCACATGTATTTTATGGGGCTGTAGGTTCGGAGCTAGCATATGTGTGTCTTTCTACTCTGCCATCTTGGCTCTTCTAGGATTTTCTTAGTAAACTATTATATTGTCAACAAATATGACTAGTTTTATCCCCTTTTTACTTATCTTTTTGTCTTTAATTTCTTTCTCTGTGCTTATTGCTGTTGTTATTATTTCCAGAACTGTATGAAATAATAGTGGGGAGAGTGAGTATCCTTGTTTCACTCTCATCTTTATTGCAAAGGGTTCTAGTGTATCTCCATTGCATATGATGCTTGATTTTGGTTTTAGATAGATATTTTATATATTTTAAAAGATCCTTTTTTGCCTATACTTGTAGTTTTTAACATAAGAGGTTTTTTTTAACGTGTTGTATTTTGTCAAAAGCCTTTTCTGCATCTATTGAGAAAATCATATGATTTTGGTGTTTTTGGGTGTTGTGGTTTTTAACATGATTAATTATGATGATTGTTTTCTTAAAGTTAAATCAGCCTTGTATTTCTAGTACAAATCTCACTTGATAATAATGAATGGTTTCTCAGATAAATTGCTGTATTCTATTTAACAGAATTTTCTTTAAAACTTTGAGTCAGCTATTCATTAATGATATTGGCCTATGGTTTTCCTTCTGTGTTTTAGCTTTTTTTGGTTTAGTTATTGGTTCTATATTTGATTCATAAAAGGATTCTGGTAGGGTGCTTTCTTTCTCAATTTTTGAGAATAATTTGTAAAGTATCGGTATTAACTGTTCCCTAAAAGTTTGATAGAATTCTCTTGTGAATCAATCATGATTCTTTGGTAGTTCCTTTAGAGCTAGATCTTTTTCCTTTTCTGAAGTTGGTTATATAAGATCTCTAGCTGGTCTTATGATTGTTTGGGTATTTTATGTTTTTGAAGATATTCCTGTATTTCTTTTGTGGCCTCAGTTTTGTTGGCATATTACTGCACATAATACATTCTGATTATTCTTTTTATTTCTTTTGGTTTTGTTGTGCTTTCACTTTGCCCATTTGCTATTTTATTGATTTCATTTTCTGCCCTGTTTTTAAAAATCAGATTCACTAAAGGTTTATCAATTTTATTGGTCTTTTCAAAGAACCAGGTTTTAGTTTTATTCATCATTTCTACAGGAATTTTTTGTTTCCCTTTTATTTCCTTTCTAATTTTTAATCTCTTTCCCTCTCTATACCTCTTCTTTTGTGCTTATTTTATATTTTTTTTTGCTGGCTTTCTAATTTTTAAAAATGTATATTCAGTTCATTACTCCTCTTTCCTCCCTGCCCCACTCCCAGAGCTGCTTTAGCTGAATTCTAGAAATTTTTGTATAATGTTTCATTATTGTCATTTTCTTTCATATAGTTATTAATTGTTTCCATGATTTGTCCTTTGACTCACTTGTTATTTAGAATTTCATTGTTTTGTCTCTATTTCAGTCTATATGTTTTGTTTGTGGTTCCCAACTCAGCTGCAATTTTTATTGCATTATGGTCTGCAAAAGATGTATTAACTCTTTCTGCCTTTTTACATTTTTTTTTTGCAATAGCTCTTTGCCCTAACACAAGTTCAATTTTTCTAGAAGTTCCATGTGCTACTAAGAAATATGTATATTCTTTTGCTGCCGTTTAAAAAATGCTATGTCTTTTAAGTTTAATTTTTCCAGGAATTGGTTCAGTTCCATATTTTCCATTTTGTTTATCTTTCTGTTAGATTTATCCCAAACTGAGAGAGACATATTGAAGTCTTCTGTCACTATGGTGTTATTATCTATGTCTCCATATAGATCAGATAATATTTCTTTTATAAATTTGGTTACTGTGGCATTCAGAGCATATATGTTTATTACTAATGTTGGTTTGTTTTCACTTCGGCATAGGAGAGTTTTCTTGTTTATCCCTTTTCTATTTCTTGAATTTTTGTTTTTACTTTGTCAAAATAGCATGATGGCAACTCCTGCCTTTTTTTGAATCTTGATGCATAGTAAACTTTTTTTTCATTTCTTCAGTTTTATTTTTTGTATAACTTTTTAAAATATGTTTTTTGTAAGCATCATATTGTAGAATTTGGTTTTTTAATCCAATCTGTCACTTTTTTCATTTTATTGGATTGTTTAATCTATTCACATTAAAATTATGAGAGGTTTATATTTTCCTCAATCTGTTGCTAATATTGATCCTTTTTTCCTCTCCAAGTTATGATTTCCCCCATATTTGGCTATAAATACAGTACCATATTCCTGGATATTTTATCTTCTGGATGACCATATTCCAGGCTCCCCACTACTTTAAAATGGTGGTTGCTAATTCTTGTGTGACACTGGCTTTGGCTCCTCTGTACTTGAATTACTTCTTTCTGGATGCTTGCAGTATTTTTTCCTTGACCTGGAAATTCTACATTTTGGCTATCATATTCCTGGCAATTTTCATTCTCAGGTTTCTTTCAGGAGATTTCTGGTGTATCTTTTTTACTTCTACTTTGTCCTCAGTTTTAAGAGACCTGATCAGTTTTATGACTTCCTGAAACTTATTGTCTAGGTTCTTTCTTTTGGTTTTGGCTTTCAGGTAATCTGATGATCCTTAAATTTTCTCTCCTTGATCTGTTTTATAGATTACTTGCTTTTGCTAGAAGATCTTTTCCATTTTTTTCAGTCTTTTGATTTTGTTTTAATCTCTCTTGGCTCATGAAGTCATTAGCTTCTATTTAGTCAATTCTAATTTGGGGGGGAGTGTTTTTCTTCACTAAGGTTTTGTACGTCTTACTCCAAACAGTTAATTTTCTTTCCATGTATTCCATAGCCCTCTTTTCTTTTTCTCTTTTTTTTCTTCTAGCACTCTCATTTGGATTTAGAAAACATTTTTAGCAATGAAAAATAATTCTGGCTTTATCTTTTCCATTCAGGTTCAGGCTACACTTGTACCCAAGCCACATTTTTCTTTGATATGTTGCTTGGAGGTGTTTTGGAGTCATTCTTTTCTGGGTTTGTGCCTTACGCTTCCCTCTCACCATAACAGCTCTTTGTGATAGGATTCTTTTTCTGTTTTTTATTCCATCGTATTTACTGACTTTAGACTTTATGTTAGAGCCTGACTCTGTGTACTTTTGCGGGGATTGCCTGAACAGACATTTTGTTCTTTTGGGTTCTTCTGCTGCTTTATTGGAATATTATTGAGAAATATATTTTTCCAGCATCTCAGAGACAGCTTAGGTTGGCAACCTACAAGCTTTCAATACTCCAAAAGTCATCTCTTTTGGGGCAAAGGCCTCCTGGTCTGAATTCTCAAAGTTTTTGAACTGGGTTTGGGTCTGAGTAACATACTCATGGGCTTGTCTCTGGTTAGAGATTCCAATAGATCGTTGCTGGATTCAACCACTGTCAACCATCTGCGACCTGCTGTAGCTAGCCCCAGGCTGCTTTCCCCCACCCCAATCCATCTTGGGAGGGCCCCATATACTCTCAAAGTTTATTTGAGACTAGACTTTCTTTCTAAGAAGGTAAACGTTTCTTCTCATTTCCTTTTCTTTGTTTTTTCATTTTTGTTCGTTTAGTTGATTGCTATTTTTATTTTGCTTTTATAACTACTCTTGTGACTCCATTAGGCCCCTGCCTGAGGGCTCCTCTGGACCCTCCTAGCTTTAGAGTGATTATCAATAGTAACTGTTGCTGTTTCCCACTCACCCTGATGTTTTTCTTTTTCTTGACCTCATTAAAGGGGCCATGCCCTGGTTACTTCTTAAACAGGCCTATTCAAAGAATGGGTGTTGTCTCATCCTAAGTGAGTGCTTGCAAGGCCTTGGTCTAAAGGGTCCGAGGTCTCCCAGTGCATCCTGGGTCATCTCCAGTCATCCTGAGGAATATCAGGTCTCTGGATCCAGATGGCTCTGGAGGAGAAGTGAGGCTGGTGACCTGCACAGTCCTCCCTCACTCAAAACAAAGTCAAGTGCAAGTCATGTCAGCATTTCTCTGATGGCATGGCCTTCTTTGGCAATGAAGGATGAACACAATGTGCTGAAAGGCACTTATAAGAACCAGGGAGGTGGTAACATTTAAATTTTTGAATTAAATGTCCACTTTTCCTTTGTAGAATCATATTCAGTTTTACTGGGTAGATAATTCTTAATTATAATCCTAGTTCCTTTGCCTTCTGTAATATCATAGCTTTCTGGTCCTTTATAGTGACAGCTATTAAATTTTGTGTGATTCTCACTGTGGCTCCATGGTACTTGAACTATATTTCTTTACTCTTTGCAGTATTTTCTCCTTGACCTACAAGTTCTGAATTTTGAGTATAATAGTCCAGGGGTTTTCATTTTGAGATTTGTTTTAGGAGGTAACTGGCAGATCCTTTCAAATTTTATTTTGCCCTGTGGTTCTAAAATATCTGGGTGGTTTTTCTTTATAATTTCCCTAAACATGGTATCTAGGCTCTATGTTCATGGCTTTTAGGTCGTCTAATATTCTTAAATTATCTCTCTAGTTTTTTCCCTATGTAGTATTTCACATTTCCTTTCATTTTTTTCCAGCCATTTGATGTTATTTTATTGTTTTTTTGATATCCCATGGAACCATTAGCTTCCATTTGGCCAATTCTAATTTTTAAGGAGTTAATTTCTTCAGTACTGTTTTGTACCTCTTTTACCAAAGCTGTTTATTCTTTTTGTAATTTCTCATTTCTTTTTTTAATTTTTCCTCTTTTGCTCTTATTTGATTTAAATTTTTTTGCTCTTTTTTAATCTTTTTTCAACTCTGCTAGAAATTCTTGTTATACTTGTGTTCAATCCTCACTTCTTTGAGGTTTTGCTTTTAAATGTTTTCAAGTCATTGCCTTTTATACCTGTGTCTTGAGTTTCCCTGTCACCACAGTAGCTTTCTTTATGGTTGGGTTCTTTTTTGTTTGCTTGTTTTTCCAGTTTACTTCTTGACTTTAGACTCTATGTTAATGTTGGGGTCTGATCACTTCTAGGAGGAAGTCTGTCCTCATTGTCTGCCTTTTTATGTCCTGCTGCTCTCACTTTTCAGTTTGCGGTTCTTCAAGTTTTCAGTTCTTCCAGTGTGGTGTGATTTGGGGAGAGGTCTGTTTCTCCTGCACTCTGTGCTCTGCAAGTTTCTGACCCAGGTTTGGATCTGTTGGCTTGTATGTGCTTGAGTTTCCATCAACTACTGGACTTAGTTACTGTTAGCTAGTTACAAGGTTTTGCAAGTTCAGAGTGACTGAACTGCTGGCTCTCCTCTGGTTTTGTTCTTCTGCCCTGGGTTATTCCACTGAATGCTTATGTATAGGGCTAAAGGTTAGTACTGAGTCCCTACTCTGTTCTTGGATTGGAAGCCACATAGCTATGTTTATGGAACTTTTTCCATATCCACAGATAGGACTTCTGTTCCCTTGAGACAAATCATCTCTGCTTTGGAACTATGACCCCAGACTAGGAAATGAATGACAGAACTGCCATATAGCACTGTTATTGCTATCAGTGCTATTTTGGGGGGGAGGGGGTGTCTTTTTTTGCCCCAGTATTTCCTGCTCTGATGTTTAATTCCCTTACTATCCCTGGGCACTGGAATGTTCCCTGCTTTCTACTGCTTTCATTACTACACTGTGCTCCTGGCCAGCCCAGACAGCAGCAAACCGAGGTAGATTACAGTTAAGTTATTTGCCCAGAATCACACAACTATTAAATGTCTGAGTCTGGATTTGAACTCAGGTCTTTCTGACTTCAGGCCCAGTGTGCCTGGATGCCTAGAATATAGAAGGAGTTTGATTGGAGCTCCCCTTGGCCCTCTTGCCTCCCTTTCCCATGAAGCAGGTTGAGTGCTCTCTGGTTACTTGCTAAAGAATGTGTACAACTGGGTTTTATGTATTTGCTGATGGGTATATATGAGTCTTTTGTGTTGTAAGCATTTCCTTTCTGACAGCTAAGCCTCTCAGCTACTTTATCAGCAGTGGAAGGAGTCCTGGCCCTGGAATCAGAATGACCTGAGTTCAAATTCAGCCCCAGATACTTACTAGCTGTGTCACCCTGAGCAAGTCACTTGACTTATGTTTGCCTCAGGTATCTCATCTCCCAAATGGGGATAATAGCATCTCTCAGGATTTCTGTAAGGATTAAATGGGATAATAAATGTATGTGTGGGCAGCAAGGTGGAGCTATAGTGCATAGAGGGTTGGGTCTGGAATGAGGAAGACTCATTTTCCTGAGTTCAAATCAGGTCTCAGACACTTACTAGCTGTGTGATCCTGGGCAAGTCATGTAGCCTTGTTTGCCTCAGTTTCCACATTTATAAAATGAACTGGAGAAGGAAATGGCAGGTCACTTCAGTATCTTTGCCAAGAAAACCCCAAATGGCACCACAAAAAGTCAGATTCAAGTGAAACAACTGAACAACAAAATGTATACATAAGAGCACAATATATAATCATAAACATATGAATAATCAATTGCTTTATATGGGTTACATAAATGTAAACTAATGATAGTACATACCTGCTCTATGTCTGATAGGTACTTCATACACTGAGTATCTTTCTCAAAAAGACCCATTTATCTTTCTTTCTTTTT
This sequence comes from Notamacropus eugenii, assembly GCF_028372415.1. Lineage (NCBI taxonomy): Eukaryota > Metazoa > Chordata > Mammalia > Diprotodontia > Macropodidae > Notamacropus > Notamacropus eugenii. The sequence continues at coordinate 87,794,932 of NC_092872.1, forward strand.
TGTTAAATGAGAAACCCTAGACACGAATCCTATCAGCTTTGTTACAGATCCCCTCCACTCCCCATTCCCAATTCTGGGGTATAGTATTATGAGAGTAGCCTGGTTTCTCTTCTTTTAGGGTCAGACTCCTTCAGCAATGAGCCAGGTCCATGGAGCCTAGCACCAGAGCCCCTTTTCTGGGAGACCTCTCCTAATCCCATCCCTAGCGTGGGTAACAATTAAAAAGGAAAAAGCCTCTTGCATTTGGTGCATTCTCATGTGGTTTAATGGCTTAGAATTGCTCTGAAAACCTAGTTTCACATAGAAGAAAATGCAGAGTAACTTTAGATGTTTCTGTTTTTCAGTCATTTCAGTTGCGTCTGACTCTTCATGACCCCATTTGGGGTTTTCTTGGCAAAGATACTGGGTTAGTCTGCCATTTTGTTCTCCAGCTCATTTTACAAATGAGGAAACTGAGGCAAACAGGGTTAAATAACTTGCCCAGGGTCACACAGTAAATATCTGAGGAAGGATTTGAATTTAGGCCTTCCTTACTCCAGATCTGGTGCTCTGTCTTCTATGCCACTTAACTGTAATTTTTTTTTTTTAAAAACCCCTACTTTGATTTAAAAATCATTTAAAAAGAGCCTCATTTTAAAAAATGGAAGCAAAGTCGTAGACCCATAAGTAGAAACAGTAATGATAATAAGTATAATGATAGATTATATTTGCATAGCACTTTATATACATATATCACCTCATTTGATTCTCATTATAATTCTGTGAGTTAGAAAATATTGGCAATATTATTATTCCCATTTTATAGATGAAGAGACTACAGAGAAGACTCAGAGAAGTTAAGTGATTTTACCGTAGCTTACATAGTCAATAAGTGGCAGATTCCAAAATGAACCTTCTAACTCCATTTTTTCTTTCTACCATACTATGCTGTTTAAATGTTCACAACCCATAGAGCATGAGGTTAGGCACTGCAGAGAATAAAGAGAAAACATAATCCTTGGCTTCCATGTCTCTTTCTGATCTGTTTTTCTCCTGTGTCTTGTTTTTTCCAACCCTTTCATTTTACAGAGTAGTCAGAGAAGGCTTAATGAAGGAGGTGGCACTTGTATCATATATTAAAGGGAGCCGACAAGATTTGGAAGAGCCAGAAGGAAAGTGGGGAGGCATTCAGTGTACAGGAAGAGGTGATGGAAAACAGATAAATTGTGAAGAATGATGAGAGGTCTAGAACATAGGATGGATCATGAAAAGGGGAGGGGAGGTGTTATTATTGTGTGTGTGTGTGTGTGTGTGTGTGTGTGTGTGCATGTGCACACCTGTGCCAGATTGTTCATACAAACTAGGGTATCTCTGAATAACTGAGAGCAAATTGCAAGAACATACCAAGAGTATTAGGGGCCTAGAGAAGAGGACAAGTGAATAGATCTAAAGATAAGATTAAAAATGTTTTCCTACAGCCTGTTCTACCTGAAAACTTATAGCCACTATAGAATATGTAATGTACTATATCCATAAAAGGATTTTAGCCAGCTGTGTGTGGGTGTATCTCTTTTTTGCCAAGAAGAGATAAGGAAGACTGTACCCATAAACATCCTGTTACATCTTTCTGATGCTATGTGGAAAATGTCAACAAAAAGCATATCTCAGAATTTTTACCCAGTGTTGAAAGGATGATACTGAGAAAAGCTCTTAGTCTGGATATTGTTGATTATGTCCAAGAATATTTTCATATTCTTATGTACTGTCTACCAAAATCAATTCATTTATTTACTTAGATTTATAGTAAAATCTTAATTGTCCTTTTGTTTTTACATTATCTTCATTTCCAAATGTGGTATGTGTATGTGTGTGTGTGTGTGTGTGTGTGTGTGTGTGTGTGTGAGAGAGAGAGAGAGAGAGAGAGAGAGAGAGAGAGAGAAACCAACACATTGGCCAAGTTTGAAAGTGTATCCATCATTGAATAGTCATAGTCTTCCACTTGTATGAAGAAAAGAAGGTATATTTTCCCTTCTCTTCTTTGGGGCCAAGTTTGGTCTTTATAATTATACTATATTCATTTTGTAAAAGCTATTTGTGTGTATTAAGTGTGAATGCTGTGGTCAGATTATTCAACCTGAAAGTTCCCTTTTTTGAGCAGTGGTTGGGGGGAGGGCCCAAACATGATTTCACCGGTATGGCAAACCTCTAGTGGAGAAACTCATTCCATCAACAAATGTTGGTGAGTCATTTGAAAAATACATTCTTAAAGAATTATTTGGGGCTTCTGAGAGTTTAAATGACTTGGCTTAGATGCGTGAAAGATGACATTTGAATCCTGGAGTCTTTCCAACTCCAAGACCGGCTCTCTATCCTTTACACCAATGGTTCTCAAGCTTTTGGCCTCTGGACTGACCCCTTTATATTCTTGAAAATCATTGCAAGTCACAAAGAGCTTTTGTTTTGTGGCTTATAACTTGTGATATTAACATACTGGGAAGAAAAACTGACTGGTTTTTAAAATATTTACTTATTACTTCATTAAAAATTATAATAATAAATCCATTATATGCTAACATAAATAATATTTCAAGTGAAAAAATAACTATTTTCAAAAATAAGAAAAATTAGTAAGGACTGACATTGTCACATATTTTTGCAAATCTCTTTAATCCCTGGCTTAATAAAAAACAGTTGGATTCTCATATCTTTTTCTGGATTCAATCTATTGCTATATGTTGCTTTTATTGAAGCATATGCTGAAAATCTAGCCTCATACAGATTTGTAGTTCAAAAGTATTTTAATAGAATGTCTTCATATTATTATGAAAAAAAATTTAATCGTAACCTTGAAAGGGTGTCAGGGACCCCTAGGGTTCCCAGGACCACACTTTGAGAACTGCTGTACTACATTATAACTTATTTTTTGTGGAAGCCACTCATAATCGAGCAGGAGGAGTCACAGATTCTATTGAAAGAACTTTTAACCTAAGGAAAAAGGTGTCACAGTGACAGTGTTGGAGTCAGAAAGACTTCAGTTTACAATCCTGCCTTGGACAGCTCATTTAACCTCTTTCTCCCTCAGTTTTCTCATCTGCAAAGTGGGGATAATAATAACACCTGACTATCAAGGTTGTGAGGATAGAATGAGATAAGACTTATAATAGCAAATAGTAGAGACACATGCATGGGTCATGTTATAGATAGAGTGCTAGACTTGGAGTCAGGAAGACCTGAGTTCAAATCCAGCCTTAGACACAAGCAGGTTGACCCTGAGCAAGTCATTTCCTCATGTGTAAAAAGGGGATAAAAATAAATTTGTTCCCCAGGTTATTGGAAGTATCAAATAAGATAATAACTGTAAAGTGCTCTGTAAATGCTGTTAAACTTATTCAATGAAAATATCTTATAACTAGTGGTTGTTAAGATTCATTCCTACAAATGTGAACAAAATTATTTGTGATGTACGAACAGCAAGGGCAAAAAATTATTAAGGAAATCTTCAGACCAGATGATAAAGACCCATTTCCAATATTCATCTGTTGCTTTTTGTAGATTTTCTCATGAATGTCAGATGTAAAGGATTCCTACTTTTTAAAGAAATTGTGACATTTTAGCAAGGAGCTTTAACCACAAATTGTATTGCCTTCCAACTAGCTATAAAAAGTGGGTAGGCCAAATCTTGGGCTATTGATCTGACCCACACCTTTTTATCATTTTCCCTCCCACTGTGTTCTTTCCCCCAGATGGTTATTCCACCTCTTCTCTACTGGGGCTATAAACAGGCCAGAATAGAAATACCCTACAAATCACATTACTGAGCCCTGAAAAGATCAAAGATGAGCACTGTACTGGGAAGATCAAAGTGGTGGTGTCTTCCATATGTATATGAGGCATTAAAATTCTCACACTCTGGAGAAAAAGATTGTAAATGGAGATCTAAAATGGCACAACATGAATCCATTCTTTTGACAAAAATTTCAATGAGAATAGGAAACAGGGCCTACTTAACCCATTCTTGTGACAATTTCAAATTTATAATCTTTTTCCCAGATGCTCGAGCCAAGAAAATGAGTAACAGAGGAGGCTTAAAATATGGCCTTAGTCTTCTTTCCAGCAGTATATTTCTTCAAAGGTTTATTTGATTCACAGCATCAGACATCATTTGAATATATTCCTTGTTTCAATTATACTGTGAATAATCACTCTCTGGTTTTTTCCTCCTTTACTGGGCTTTTGGGAACAAAAATCACATAGGAGATTATATCCCTCAAGGGGATAGCTATGACTACTATACCTTCACTCTAATGTTTGAATGGATCATCTTATTGAAATGCATTAGTCTGTTCTTAATTACTTTTATTGGCCAGGGTTATTTTTGATTAACATTTTTATTCAAAGACTATGTGTCAGGCCCCTTTTTTAAGAGAGGTCTCATTCCCTGCCCCCACCCCTACTCCAGGAGATTCAGAAGCTAAATTCATAATGGAATTGTGCACCTTTTATGTGGAAAGCTAGCTAGCAGTGCTTTGCAAATAGGAATTAGTTCAGCCATATTACTCTCCATCTTTTGAAAGAAATGCTGGAAAAATATAGAAATTGATTTCTACAATCCCTTCCCCAGTACACAAACAGCAAGGCCAAAATCCAAGTCCTGATTCCAGATCTCAATTCCCCCTTGAACCCGGGCCGTCTCAATAAAGAAACTAGAATTCACCACCAAAACAACAAAATTCAATATTTTCTTTCTTTGGTCCTTTTCTGTTTCTAGCTTCCTAGCCATTTATCAATAACAACCAGTTTCACATTTTAAGACTTTTCCGTATCCCAATTCCATTCCCTTTAAAAAATGTGCAAAGTTGCCACCTGTTTCAAAGCACACAAGAGCAGTTTTTTTGAGGGGAGGCGTGGTTTGGTCAGGGGAATTTATTTTGTTTGTTTTTAAAAATTAAGTTAATCAATAATTTTTGTTTTGACACAATAGATACTTCTCCCAGAACAACTCAATAGACTTGACCCCCTACAAAGTGCAGCTACTGGCTCAACAAATTGTGGCAGTAACAGAATATTTATAGTGATGTAAGAAATGAGGAAAGAGATGATTACAAGGAATACCAAGCTGTGTGAATTCACACAAAGTGAAATGAGCAGAACTGGAAGAATAATTCATGGGAGGACAGCAACATTGCAAAGAAAAGCTGCTTTGAGAGATTTCAAAACTTTAAACGGAGCAGACCATTTTCTCTTATGTTTTGTTTTGTTTTATGGTTTCTCCCATTCATTTTAATATTTCTATGCAACATAACTAAGGTGAAAATGTATTTAATAAGAATGTATGTGTAGAACCTATATAAGATTGCATGCCATCTCGGGGAGGGAGTGTGGAAGGAAGGGGGATAGAAGGGGAGGGGGGAAAATATCTAAGATATATGGAAGTGATTGTAGAAAACTGAAAACAAATAAAATAATTTTAAAAAATTTTAATATATTCATTGTGTCATGTGTTACTGATCTATTGACGAAGAAGTGATGGACACAAGGTGCAGAAAGACAACTACATTTTTAAATAAGGTCACCACAATGATTTGTTTTACTTGAATATGCTTATTTGTTACATGTATTTTCTTTTTTTTTTCTCTTGGTTTTTAATTGCGGAGGAGGTGTCGTGAGGAAGGGGGTTAGAAATAGTTATATTCTCCAAAATGAGGGGCACTGAAACAATTTTTTAAATGCACAGAAGAGAATAGAAGAAAGCACAGATAAGCAGTACAATTGTGCAAGTAGCATGTAGAATTTATTCCATACTTTTAAAAAGAGCAATAAAATGAAACATAGATCTATAGTTTCATAGACAGTCTTCTTTTGTATTCTGCTGTGTGTATGGAAATGATCTTTATTTTGGTGTTTGAATTCAAACTTTTTAGAAGGAAAAAAGTCCATCCCTGAAAACAGTTTATCAATTGTAAAAAGAAAGGAAGAATAAGGGAGATTCTTTTAAGAGTTATATTCAAACTTTGCTCTGAGTGTTTAACTCCCTTCAGCATAAATGGAACTCTGGCACAAAGATCAAAACTGTGATCTAGTTTAATTATCATCCAAGTTATTTCCATTTTTATTTACTGGGGTTTTGAATGAGACCATCAGCAATGTCACCGCATCCTATGAAAACATTGTACCCTATTATGTAGTTCAAGTATTCAAAATGTTTTAAAATTTCATAGCTTGTTAATATCTATGTATAAAGAAGTTTTATTAATGCCTTTTGTTTCTACATCACAGTCATTTCCGGGCATAGCATCCCTTCCCTCCCACCCTCAACCTTGAACTCTCCCTTGTAACAGTTAAGAACAACCAATCGATACAACGAGGGAGTGTGACAGTATTTGCAACATCCTGATGGGAAAATGGGCAGAGGTATACTTCATTATCTGTGGTCCTGGGACAAGATTTTGTTATTATATGAACTCAGACTTTGCCTTCCCTTTGAGATTCTTTTTGTTAATATTACTGTAGATTGTATATTGTTCTCTTGGTTCTGCTTACTTCACTCTATATTAGTTTATATAAATCTTCCTGTATCTCTCCAAATTTGTCATATACCTTATTTTTGTACTATACAATGATATTTCTTACATTTAAATGAATTTTGTTCAGCCATTCCCCCAAATGCTGGAAATCCAGTTTGTTTCTCATTTCCATAGGTTTTATGAGAAACAGCTTTTCATAGTTGATTGACAACCAGTTTTGGACAAGTAGGAAGAATTAGGTTCAGTTTTCTGCTCCTGACACATACAGCCTGGGTCTGATAGACACTTATTCTCTTAGTGTCCTCAAGGCAACTACTCAAGACTATAAGTTTCAGTCAGTCAACAAGAATTTATTAAACACTTACTATGTGCCAAGCACTGTCCCGGGAATACAAATAAAGCAGAAGGAAAGATAATCTCTGCTCTTAACAGAACTTACATTTCAATGGGAGGGGCTAGGGAAAGGATAGTGGGCAAGTGAACATGAGGGATGATTTCTGATTGCTACCTGGTGAGAAATGAAGGGATGGCTAGTCTGGGTGCTCTCCTTAAATGTGCATTCTGGGAGGAGTCATCCAATTAGAGGGTGGAAGCCACAGGGACTGAGCTCAGGTACTAGTTTCAGAGTAGGTGCTGAACTACATTGGTACATGAAATGAGGCTTGAATTTTTTTCCCCAATCAATCAACAAGCATTTATTAAGGCCCTACTATGTGCTCAGCATTGCACTAAGCAATGGGATACAAAAAAATGGTCCTGCCCTCAAGAGAGGGCAACATGTAAATAAACAGTAACAAGCAAAATGCCAAGAGTTAGATGTAAGCCAACTTAAGAGAAGAAAGTTCTAGCAGCTAGAGGAACCAGGAAAGACCTCTTGAAGAAGGTGGAATTAGAGTCAAATCATTTTTTTTTTTAATGATTCGCAATGTAATTGGTAAAGGTATTATCTTGACTGTCACAGATTCCAACTTTTCTACTAATTAGTAGGTAGCCATGGAGAGTTATCATGCCCTCAAAATTAATCAACCTGTGGCCAGTTTAGTGATGAATCTCCTTTAACTTAGCTCAGCTAATTCTCAAATATCTCACAAAGTTTCCTTCACGAGGTTTGTATTTGAAGCTATTATCACTTGTAAGATGTGTCACATTGTCCTCTGACATATCCTTTTTTTAAAAAATTTTATTTATTTTTAGTGTTGTACAATCACTATCATAAAACTTAGATTTTTTTCCCCCTACCTACCCTACACCTCCCCACTCCCTCCCTGAGATGGCATACAATTCTATATAGGATCTACACATGCATTCCTATTAAATACATTTTCACTATAGTCATGCTGTGTAGAAGAACTAAAATGAATGGGAGAAATCATGTAACAAATCAGAACATAATACACACACACAAAAATGATCTGCTACGTTCTGTGATTGACTTCCATGGGTCTTCCTCCAGATATGGAGGGCATTTTGCCTTAGAAGACCATTGAGAATATTTTTTTTAAGTCCTTGCATTACTATGAAGTTCCAAGTCTACCAAAAAAACCTCTCACACTCTGTAGTCGTTGCTGTGCACAAAGTTCTCCTGGTTTTGCTCCTTTTGCTCAGATTCAGATCATATAAGTCTTTCCAGACCTCTCTGAAGTCTTCTTGTTCATCATTTCTTATGGCGCAATACTATTCCATTACATTCATAGACCATAATTTATTCAGCCATTCCCCAATTGATGGGCATCCCCTTGATTTCCAGTTTTTGGCCACTACAAAGAGAGCTGCTATAAATATTTTTGTACACATGGTAAGCTTTCCCATTTTTATGATCTCTTGGGGATACAGTCCTAGAAGCAATATTGCTGGGTCAAAGGGTATGCACATGCTTGTAGCTCTTTGGGCATAGTTCCAAATTGCTCTCCAGAATGGTTGGATGAGCACACAGCTCCACCAACAATGAATTAGTGTTCCAACTCTCCCACATCCTCTCCAACATTTATCATCTTCTTGTTCTGTCATGTTTGCCAATCTAATAGGTGTGATGTGGTACCTCAGAGTTGTTCTGATTTGCATCTCTCTAATCAAAAGGGATTTAGAGAATTTTTTCGTATGATTATGGATATCTTTAATTTCTTCCTCTGAAAATTACTTGTTCATATTCTACTAAATAAGTAAATTAATTTAGGTAGAATTGTCATTTTTATTATATTGGCTTGGTCTACCTGCGAGCAACTGATGTTTTTCCACTTACTTAGGTATGACTTTATTTGTGCGAAAAGTGTCTTGTAATTCTGTTCATATAGTCCCTGGGTTTGTTTTGGCAGGTAAACTCCCAAATATTTTATAGTGTCTACCCTAGCTTTAAATAGGATTTCTCTTTCTATCTCTTGCTGTTGGTTGAATTTTTAAAAAATTGATTTTACATTAAAAAAATGCAAAACTCTGATCAAGCAGTTAAGTTGTAATGATACAGATTTTAAGTGTCTGCTTGAAAGTAGCCCCATGGCAGGACACATCATGCTAGCTAGAGAATTCAAACTCTAGTTCATGTAGAAAGGGGGCATGTAGCTGGCTAGAATCATGAACAGGATATCAAAAACGCAGGACAGCAATCAGACTGGAGGGCATCGACAACATTAAGAATGGATTTAGGACCTGAGTAGGTTGCTTAGGCAACTAAGTGGCATAAAGGATAGAGTAGTGAGCCTGGAGCCAGCTGAGTTTAAATCCTTTTTCCAACACTTACTGAGTGATCCTGGGGCAAATCCCTTGACCCCTGTTTACCTCAGTTTCCTCATCTGTAAAATGGGGATAATAATAACACCTACCACCAAGGTTGAGGTGAGAACTAAATGAGATAATAATTATAAAGTGTTTAACACAGTGCCTGGCACATAGTAAACATTATATAAATGTTAGTTGTCGTGATTGCTCATGTTTTTCATTTAGAAATTCAAAGTGGCCAGCAAGGCTCAGATGAAAGTTTGCTCATAGGGTATTGAGATAGGACAGGATTCACGTCATCCAAAAGACAACAGTCTTCAAATTTGGATAGGGAATTCAGGGACAGCATCTCAGAAGCTGAAACAGGTTGGCAGCTCTTTACTACAACACTAGCAGAGACTGTCTACTTTTTTTCCTGCTTTATTTTATTTTGTTTTTAAATGTTAATTCTTTTAGATATTTTAGGTCATAGTTTCCCCCAGATATTCTCTATCTTCCCTTCCCTTCCCATCTTAGGCCATTACCCTTGAACTGTCCCTTGTAACAAAGGAAAAATGATTTTTTAAAATGCTGACAAAACTTTTATACTCCTGACCTGGAGCCGCATTATAGGTATGGTTAGACAAAGACTGTTAAGGGCAGGACGACTGCCCTAAATTGAAGCAGGGCTCTTTAGTTGCTAGTAATTGCAACAATGGAATATTCCATAGCAAGGACAAATTGATATTGATTTGTAAGTAATGATTCACATTGGGTAAGGATGAGGGAGGCATCATCTGAAATACCCCACATTATATTGCACTGACCAATACAATTTCAAGCCATTAATTCATTATAATTAACCCTGCCTTAATAGCTTAAAAACTTTGCTGTAACCAACTACCCATGTACTACTGTTCCCAGTTATTCCGATGACACCTCCCATCCTGTCTTACAGGGTATGCCTATAATAGATAATATTTGGATACCATTCTACAGGTTATAAATCCCTGTTCTTAGAAAAATCCTTTAATGGTCAGGCAGTTAGGTGGCTCGGTGAATAGTATTAGAATTTATATCTGGAAATCTTCCAGTCCTGCCTCAGATACTTACCAGCTGTATAGCCTTAGGCAAGTCACTTAACCTCTCGAGGCCTCAGTTTCCATATCCATAAAATGAAGATCATAATAATACTTACCTTACAGGGTAGGTGTGAGGATCCATTGAGATAATATATAAAGTGCTTGCAAACTTTAAATCATTAAATTAAAATATACATGCTAGCTATTATTACTAATCCTATGAGACAGAGCAAATATCAATATCTCCATTGTACAGAGGAAGAAGTGTGTGAAATGGACATAATTATATTTCTGGTAACTTACTATATCTGATTGTTGGTAGGAAAGGCCTTTGTGAATGTAAAGTCCTAGTTAAATATAAAGTTTAGACAGCTAATTGGTGTAGTCGAGTACTGGGCCTGAAGTTAAGAAGACTCCTCTTCCTGAATTCAAGTCTAGCCTCAGATACTTATTAGCTGTGTGATTCTGGGCAGGTCACTTAACGCTGTTTGCCTCAGTTCCTTATCTGTAAAATGAACTGGAGAAGGAAATGGCAAATCACTCCAGTATCTTTGCTAAGAAAACCCCAAATGCGGTCATGAAGAGTCAGACAGTGACATATAAAGTTAATAGGATTTAGAGTGTGGAGGGCTTAGCGGCCACCTAGGTCAACTCACTTGTTACAGAAATGAGGGAAATGAGGTCCAGAGAAGCTGTTTCTTGTCTAAGATCACTTAACTAGCAAGTGGCAGGATTTGAACCTAGGACTTTTGACTCCAAATCCAGTGTTCCTTCCACTGTACAGCAATGTCTTTATCACTAATATTCAAGGGAGAAAAAATACCTTAATGGAAATATTTTAGCCAAAGCAAGGCAAAGCAGAGTTTGGTTCAAGGAAGAGGGGAAATGGAAGGGTGCCTGTTTTTCTTGTGTTTATAATAGATTAAGCTTTAAATATTTTAATTTCTAAATTTGAAATTGTATGTCTTGGTAAAATTAAATACTGCAAGCTAAAATTTCCCTCATTGATAGGAATGGTTGTCAGGATGCTAATTTGAAGCCTAAGTGACTTGTCAATCAACATCTTGGTAAACTATCTACCTTCAAATATATAACACAATTAATTGTAGCAAGCTTGTCCCATAAGACTTTGAATTTGGTTTTGCATTTTTCCTTTTAATAAGGAGCAATATTTCAAGAAATCTGATAGCTACTTAAGCTTACCAGACATTGGAGTTTAGTGCTACATTAAAAAATAAACCTCTAACAATTCTCATAATCATATTTAAAGTATATTTGCAGAAACTCCATTTATCTTTATAAACCCTGACTTTTCAAACAATTTATTGGTGATCTGTTCACCGGAAGAACACTTGTTTACTTCTCTTTTCTTTGTTTACAATTGGGATGATGTATCCATTTTTGAGAAAACTAACCAAGAAATTAATAACTTAGAAATAGTTTAGGGATATTTTCTGGAGTGTTGTGACACTCAACTGAGATAATGGATATAAAGTACTTTGCAAATCTTAAAGTTCTACGTAAATGCCAGTTATTATTATTAGCAATAATAATAATTGTCATTATTTTGTTATTATTAGCTTCCAGTCCCCAAACCTCCAGTTTGGTGATGACTTCATTCCCTGAGCCTTCTACTTTACTCCTGCCCAACTCAAGCAATGTTAAAAAAGTAGTACAGGAGTGTGCTAGTAAATGTTTAACAAACAGCCTCTCCAGTAAAAAAAAAAATATGTACACATTCTTCTAAGTGGACTCTTCACATTTAACAATTTAACACATTTCACAATTTAACAATGGCTTTCCAAGTCAATTAGAGCTGGCTCCGGTATACTCCTACATTGTAACTTGAGTCCTGAATTCCCCAATTTCCTATGTACTCTTTCACCTTGAAGGGACATTATTGATCATGTAGTCCAATTAACCTCATTGGGGAACAGGATTGAGTCCCAGAGAGGAAAATTACTCCACGCCTATAACTTGGTGGTGAAAATGACTTATTCCAATCATATAGAACTCAGTGGTCTTTACACCTGATGAAATGTTCTTTTAATTTTACTGAGGTACCAACCCATAGTGTCCACTTTCTGCCATACTCTTTTCCAATTTTCAAACAGCATGCTTCTGTCCCAGAAGTTGGAGTCTTTGCTTTCATCAAACAGTAGATTACTATAGTCACTGACTACTGCATCAGCTTCATATCTAAATATATCTTTCCTCCTTCCCCTTGTTAAAAAGAAAAATAAAAGAAAAAATGTATTTCAGTGAAATCAACCAACTAATCATCCAAATCTGACAGTATATTCCCCACCTCCGCCAAGAAGGGAGATAAGTTTTCCCATCTTCCATTTCGAGGCAAATTTGGTTATGGTAATGTTTATTTAATTTGATGATATATAATTTATTTTGTTGTTACCATTACGTGTATTGTTTTTCTGGTTCTTCTTGATTTATTCTGTATCTGTTCAGATAATTCTTTCTGCTTCTCTCTATTTGTTAAATGTAAAGTTTTATTTACTTTTAAAATTTTATTTGTTTTTAACGTTCTTTTCTTTTTAAATTTTGAGCTCCAAATTCCCTCCCTACGCACCATCCCTCTCCCACTCACTCAGAAGACAAGCGATATATCAATTATATATGTGAAATCATGCAAAACATTTCTATATTAACCATATTTTTTTAAAAAACAAGAAAAATAAAGAATGTGAGAAATTACAGTTCAATTTGCACTCATAATTCATCATTTCTCTCTCTGGAGGTAGATAACGTTTTTCATCATGAGTCTTTTGGAATTGTCTTCGATAATTGTATTGACCAGAGTAGCTAAGTCTTTCACAGTTGATCATCATTACAACATTTCTGTAATTGTGCTCAGTGATTTGCTAGTTCTCTCTTCACTTTGCATCAGTTCAGATAGGTCTTGTTGTATCTTTCCGAAACAATTCCCTTCATCATTTCTTATAGTACCATGATACTCCACCACGATCATATTCAACAACTTGTCCAGCCATTCCCCAATTGATGATCATTCCCTCAACTTCCAGTTTTTGCTACCACAAAAAGAGCTGCCATAAATATTTTTGTGCATATAGGTCCTTTTCCTTTTACTTCAATCTCTTTATGATATAGTGGTATTACTGGGCCAAAGAGTATGAAGAGTTTTATGGCCCTGTGGGCATATGTCCAGATGGTTTTCCAAAATGCTTGGACAAGTTCACTCTTCCACCAACAGTTCTTTACTGTACCTATTTTTCCCTCATTCACACCAGCATTTGTCATTTCTGATAGGTGTAAGATCGTACCTCAGAGTTGTTTTAATTTGCATTTCTCTAATCGATAATGATTTAGAGCATTTTTTAATATGACTATGGATAGGTTTGATTTCTTCTTCTGAAAACTCGTAGTTCATATCCTTTGGCCATTTATCGATTAGGGAATGGCTCTTATTTTTATAAAATTGACTCAGTTTCATATTCAGTATGTATTTGAGAAATGAGGACTTTATCAGAGGAAGCTGCTGTAAAAATTTTTGGTACTACTTCATTGTCTATGGTACCTTTTAGCAAAATGTAGTTTCCCTTTTTACCCCTTTCTATTTGGTCTATTTTTACTTTTCCTTTGTCTGAGATCATGATTGCTACCTATCCCTGCCTTTTTAAGTTCACTGAAGCATATTAGATTCCATTCCAGTCCTTTATTTTAACTCTGTGTATATCTTTCTATTTCAAGTATGTCTTGTAAACAACATATTATTGGGTTCTAGTTTCTAATCCATTCTGCTTTCTGCTTCTGTTTAGTGGGTGAGCTCATCCCATTCACATTCATAGTTAGGATGACTAACTGTGTATTTCCTCTCATCCTATTTTCTTCTGTTTCTCTCTGTCTGTCTCTCTCTGTCTCTGTTTCTCTCTCTGTCTGTCTGTCTCTGTCTCTCTCTTTCTCTCTGTCTGTCTGTCTCTGTCTCTCTCTCTCTTTCTGTCTCTGTCTGTCTCTGACTCTCTCTCTCTCTCTCCCTTGCTCTCTCGCACTCTCTTGTAACTCCTCAGAAGTCTATTTTACTTCTGACTGTAATCCTTAATCCAACCTCTCCTTGGTCTTCCCCCATCTTTCTTTTATCCCCTTACTCTTCAATTTCCTCATTGGATAATCACAATTCTATATACAGCTAAGTGTGTATATCTCTTTGAACCTATTTCAATGAGAGAGGTTCTAGCATTGTCTGCCACCCTTCCACGAGATAGCATTTTTTTTCTATTTTTCATTCTTTTGACTTTGTTTATTGATATTTCATAGTTATTAGTTTTCACTTGCCCAATTCTAATTTTTAAGGGATTATTTTCTTCAGTTGCTTTTGTACCTCTTTTCCCATTTGACCTATTTTGCTTTTTAAGGTGTTCTTTTCTTCAGTGAATTGTTGTTTCTCTTTCACCATTAGCAAATTCTATTTTTAAGATGTTTTTCTTCACTATGTTTTATGCCTCTTTTACCAAATGGTTAATTGTCTTTCCATAATTTTCTTGCATCAGTCTTTTTTCCCCCAATTCTTCCTCTACCACTCTTGTCTCTTTCTTTAATTATTTCAAGAATTTTTGTTGGGCTTGGGACCGATTAGCTTTTTTAATTTGAGGCATTTTTTTGTAGCTGTTTTCATATTGTTGTCTTTTTCTGAATTTGCCTTGGTCTTCCCTGGCCCTATAGTAGCTTTTTATGATCAAGTTGTTTTTTTTGTTGTTGTTTTTGTTTGCTCATTTTCCAGCCTATTTTTTGACTTTGAACTTTATGTTAAAGTTGGGCTCTGCTTACTTGGGGATAGGGAGACACTGTCCTAAACTTCAGGTTTTTTATGCTGCTGTTTTCAGAGCTAGTTTTAGGGGTCTGCAAGCTTTTGGTGCTTCCAAGATGGTGTGAACCTATGATCATTGCTCTCCTAGTCTGCACTTTGGTCTTGACCATGGAAGAGCCCCTGGTCTCCTGCAGCTGTGTATGCTAGTGTTCCTCTTTGCCTTGAAAATGCAACCAGAGTTCCTGATCCCTCGTGAATGACCATCAGAGCTCCTCTTCACCTTGGAACTGCCACCCAGAACTTCATATGGGAAATAAAGTTGTCAATTACCTGCACTTCGTGCTAGCAAAGGATCCCTTGTAATCTCTTTCAGACCAGTCCTCTGACCTTCTTACCATCTCTGGGCTGAGAACTCCTGCAACAGCAGCTGCTGTAGTTGTAACAGTTGCAACAACAATGACAATGCTGTAGTCACTGCAGCTGTGCTTGTGAGCTCTAGATGGACCTCCATCAGACCACTGCCAGGTGTTATAGACTTCTCCTGCCTACCTCTTCAGTTTTCTTAGGCTGGAAAGATATTTCACCCCAAATTTTTGTTGAGTGGACTGCTCCAAAATTTGATTTGAGGAACTATTTTAGAGTTGTTTGAAAGGGAATGTTGGGAGAGTTCAGCTGGGTGGCTACTCCTAATATGCCATCTTGGCTCTGCCCCTCAGAAAGCCAAATATAATGTTTTAAAGTATTTATTAGTTTCACATGAGTAGAGCTGGAAGAGACCTCAGAGTCCATCCAATCCAACCCCTCAGGAGGTTGGAGTATCGATGAGGCTCAGGGAGGCTAAGTAAGATTGGTCTAGAGTCACACAAGTAGTGCTAGATATCTTTGTTTTTCCATCTCCTTCTTATTCCAATTTCTTCTTCCCCCCACTACACCCATAGAACTATCCTTTATAGCAAATAATAATCCCAAAACAGGGGAAAAAACAATTAGACAAAACTAACCATTATATATATGAGTCCAACAGTAAATGCAATAGTGAAGTATAATCTTAAAGCTATGTTTCATAGCCTCAAGGGGCTGTAAGGGATCTCAGAGTAAAGTGAGGACACTTTTAACCCATAGAAAGGGAGTGACTTGGCTGATGGCTCAGAAGTAGTAAGTATAAGACTCCTCCCCATAACCCAGATCCCAGATTCCCATACTACTGTGTGTGTGATTCACATCACTCTACCTCCCTCTTGACTTATCAATTAAAATATAAGCTCCCTGAGAGAAAGAACCAAGTCTACCCAACAATGACATAAACTCCGTAATGCCTTATTGCCTCTACAGGGTCTTGCGCCGTGTGGATACCCTATGTATGTTTAATATCACTGATTATGGTAATAGAATGGTAAAGCACACACTCAGAGTATTTTATTTTGCCCAATGTACTTTTATTTATTTACTTACACTGGAAATTTATAGGGAAAAATTGTGTTCCATGAATAAAATTTATGCCCATTAAAAAAAAGGGGGAGGGTCAGCTAGATGGCACAACGGATAGAGTACTGGCCCTGGAGTCAGGAGGGCTTAAGTACAAATCTGGCATCAAGATACTTGACCCTGACTAGCTGTGTGACCCGGGGCAAGTCATTAACTACTGATTGCTTTATTAAAAAAAAAGGTTTTATCTCTTGAGACTCTGAGTGGTCTTGAGGTCAGTTATTTTTTTAAAAGTCTGAGTTCAAGGACAACATAAAGATATTCCTGGTAGCAGTTGCAGTTTCACAAAGGGGCTCTGCTATTCTCATCCTTCAAGAATGAATGCACTTGAGTCAACTGGAAAGCCTGAAAAGGGTTGTTTCATTTCTGCCACCCACACTGTATTCATATCTGTTTGTCCATCTCACAAAAATACTTTTTATACAATTGCTGAAATTTCCGAGGACCATCTAGTCCCTGAACCATATATATCCTGCAAAACAATATGATATGCTCAGCTCATCTATCTGGTTTAACATTTAAAAAAATAACTAAGCTATTTCTCATAGTGTGATGCAGTGAGTCACAGGTACTCTCTGATCCTTCATGTCCTATGCTGCTGAAGTTTGGGTAATGTTCTTCAGTCTTTTAGCTGATGAAATGATTCACGACTGAATTCAGGACTGAACTATAAACAAAAAAAACCAAACCATATTGGTCAGTTCTTTCATTTGATACATGATAATAGTTAGATTTATTCATTGTTTTTATTTCACAAATCATCCCATCCCCCATATCATTTATATGACATGCATGAGATAGACTGGTATTATTATCTCCCTTTTTTAGATGGGGAATGAAAGGTTAAGTCATTTGAACAATGTACGTTGGCTAAACTAGGGTGAGATCTCAGAATCTTGCCTCCTACTCTCACACAGGGGTTCCCAACTTTTGGGCTGTCAGAACCTCAGGAGAGGTATCCGACTCATTAAATGATTCAGAATTGTAAATCATCTTACCTTCTGTAGATTCAATGAACATGCCTCACATATATTAATATCTTTTAATGAATAGAGATGCTGTGGTGATTACTAAAATATAGATTCATTTTAAAAGTTACTGAATTGATCATGTTCAATAAAATTCATGAAGCGCTTATTAAGCACCTACTATGTGTAAGGTACTTTGGAGAGCAAAAATTAAATAGTTCCTGCCCTCAAAGAGATGCTGGACAAGTCAAGGCTGGACAACTGAATACATTTTAGGAGAGAAGTGAAGGAGAATGATGATCAGAATGATTCTGAGGTTGTGAACCTGATGATGTCCTCAGTGGAAATAAGGAAATTTAAAGAGGAGTATAGATTAAAGAGGAAGGTAATTAGTTTTACTTGGGATGTATTGAGTTTGAAATACCAAAGGGACATTAAGCTGGTGATGTCCAGCAGGTAGCTGGTAATGCAGGACTAACATTCAGGAGAGATTGGGGCTAGATATGTAAGGTTAGGAGTCATCTGCATGGAGATGATAATTGAGTCTATGGAGCAAATGAGTTCATCAAAGGAAAGAATATATATAGAGAAGGACTTAGTAGACACTGTTTCACAAAGTCCTGTAGGATTTATTGCTTCTATTATGAGCAACCTTTCTAAGAAGACTAGACTAGAATAAAGTAAAATTATTAATCCCTCCAAAGGTGTCTGCCTGTCTGATCAGATCAAGAGTGAACCTATTAGAAGCTGGAGACCAAAAACTCCAGTGCCTCCTGTGTTTAAGCTGTGTGGGCATTGCAAAACACCAACAATCAGTCTATCAAGAGGCTATCCTTAGGTACTTATACTCAGGTACTTGTACCAGGTACTTGTACCTGATACTGTGCTAAATTCCTGAAAAACAAAGAAAAAGCTAAAACAGACCTTGTTCCTAAGAAGTTTATTTTGTAGTGGGGGAAGATTGCAAGCTTTAGATTAAAAACTCCTTGAGGGCAGGGACTGTATTTATATTAATTATATCCCCAGTGCTTAGCACCATGCCTGGGTGCATAGTGGGAGCTTCCTAAAAGTTTATTGGATTGGAAATGACATATATAAAGAAAAATGTAAAAGATAAATTGTGTGTTCCCCTTCATTGCAGAAGAAGACCATACCATCAGAGAAATAATGACATGACTTGCACTTGACTTTGTTTTGAGTGAGGGAGGGCTGTGCAGGTCATCAGCCTCACTTTTCCTCCAGAGCCATCTGAATCCAGGGACCAGAAATTCATTAGGATGACTGGAGATGACCCAGGATGAGGCAATTGGGGTTAAGTGAGTAGCCCAAGGTCACACAGCTAGTGAGTGTCAAGTGTCTGAGGTGAGATTTGAACTCAGGTCCTCCTGACTCCTGCACTGGTGCTCTATCCACTGTGCCACCTAGCTGCCCCCAAGCAGTACAAGATAAATACCAAGTAGATGGAAGGTACCCATAGAAGGGAGGGTACTAGTGTTAAAGTTTAAGGGTATTTGGGATCAGGTTCTGCTCAAATGTATTTGACTCAAGCCTGCTTTCAGCCAAAGAAAAACAAAGTTTATTAAAGATCCTCCATATTGGCCAGATTCTTAAGAAATCTCACCACTGTCTACACTCTTAAGGAATCTGAGCGTTTGTGATGCTTGTATTCAGACCAGATAGGAGCTGAGCTAGACTGAATCTGAGCATTTTCATGGAGGCAAGATAGATCTTTTATATACAGAAAGACTGTGGGAGGGAATCTAGTCTAGTGTAACTAGAGGAGGGGTTTAGGGAGGGTCTTGAGGAGGAGTCTAGGGAGGATCTTGATGTGACTGGGCTGACTAGAGGTCAGAACCAAGAGAACAGGATTTTGATAGGATCAAGGGTGAGAGATAAAGTGGAAGGCCATCTGGAGGTAACAGACAATGGAGGGGTAGGCTAGACTAAGGGTAACAGATTAGGGCGTGAAAAGCCAGATCAAGTGGAAAGATTCAAGGAGAACTCAAGGGAGTTCCCAGCGTCTATACCCTATCACTAGCACTGGGGAGGAAGTGGGGGACTATGTGAAAGGTCTCCTGGAGAAGGTAGCATTTTGAGCTGAGTCTTAAGAAGCAGTCAGAAATTCTCTAAGAGTCAAAGGTTAGGAGGGAAAGCATCTCAGGTATGGGTGAATAGCCAGGGCAAAGGCACAGAATATGGCTGCATTATAGAGTGTGTGCAGGGAAGCAGAAAGTAAAAAGATTAGAAAGATGGGAAGGTTCCAAATTGTGAAGAGCTTTAAATACCAAACAAAGGGCTTTATATTTGTCTTGGAGGTAAAAGGGGAGCCATTGGAGGTTTTTGAGGGGGCAGGGCATGAAATAGACATAAACTTTAGGAAAATCCCTGGCAGTTGAATAAAAGATACGTTGGGGCGGTCAGAGAATTGAGGCAGGGAGACTCACAAACAAAATATGTTTTTCTCTTCTCAAGAACCCTGTGCTAATATCCATATCTTCAGTTGAGGAAACAGAAGCTCAAAGAAATTGTTAGTGACAGACTGAAGACTAGAATCTAGGTCTCCTGATTCCTGGTTTGGTAGATGAGGTATAAGCAGGAAATTTGAAACAAAGTCTGGAGCACCAGAGAGGATGTTATAGGATGTAGAAAGAATCTTTGTAGCTGGAAGAGGAGTTGGGGATACAGCATCCAGCCAGTTGGAGGTCCAGCATCAAGAAATGGAGGGATGCCACTTACCCCAACCCATTCCCAATGCTTTAGTGGGCTTTCAGCTATCTCTTGAAGTGGGACCCTGGGTTGGAAAGGCAAATGGATGATCCTTAATAAAAACAGGCAGCCACAGTTGTTATTTAATCAGAAATATTAAGAGAAATAACTATGTAAAGCTTGAGAGAGAGGGCTGAGGGCCAAAAGGTTTAAAGAGAGTAAGAAAAGGAAAAACAGTAGAAAGAGCATTATCTCTGAGATGGAACCCCCATGACCAACAAGTACATTAAAAAAAACCAAAAACCTGATATAGTTTTTAAAAGCTGTTCATTTCCTGCAGTTACATTCCTGCAATGTAAGTAATTATATTAGTTACATGGATAAAGGCGGAGGGGGAGGAAGCAGGAAGGGAGATCTATTTCCTTTCTGTTTTTTTTTCAATCCAGAGACACAGTGTCTGGCACATAGTAGGAGCTTTTGCTTGTTTCACTTGTTGCGAATAGGTCTTTTTATTGTCAGCTGTACAGAAGAGTTTAGAATGTTAAAATATAGTTTGTTTGGTTTTTTGTTTGTTTTTTCTGGAGAATAAAAGGGAAGCACTGGCTGAGTTTGGTCCACGAGATTCCTCCAGCCTCTCTCAGCTAAATCAGAATGTACTGATTAGATGTGAGTCAATGGAAAGAGATGCAGAATGGCTGATTCACCAGGTGCTAATGTCTATTTCCTTACCTCAGGAATGAATCATTACTTTTATCGGTTGTTTTGTTTTTCAATACTTACCTCTTATGTCAAGGTAATAGTGGCAAAGCAGGAAGGAAATCTCTCTGAATTGCAACACTGTCCTTTAAAAACCTTCCCAGTCACCCACCAGCTTTGTTCCACTAAAATGTACACAAGTGTTGAGTCTCACCTCCAGGGGGAGCTCTAATGGAACATTAGAACAGTGAAACATGGAAGCCACACTTTAGCTTCCAGCTTGAGTGACCTGGCAAAGTAAGAAATGAAAAGAAAATCATTTAGCTTTGGAGTTTGACTTAAGTAAGGAAATTATCAGGAACAGTACTCTGAAAATCTACTACAGGTTTTCAGTTAAGTTTTGAAACTCTTTTAGCAGCGAACTCTTTTAGGAATGAACTTTCTAAAGCCTGACCTAGGAATTTCAGAAGACCTGAAAGTAGACAATGAGGGCAGTTAACATTTCTCTACTAGGCTGCACAGAATTCAGGAGTAATGAGCAATTCCAGAGAAAAATCTACAACAGAAAATATTATTGGGGAAAAAGGTAATTTTGCTGATCTAGCATATTGCTGTTCACTTGTGTCTGATTGAACAATGATGTTCAATCAATGATGTCTGATGAACAAATGACCCTATTTGGAATTTTCTTGGCAAAGATACGAGAGTGATTTTCCATTTCCTTCTCCAGCTCATTTTACATATGAGGAAACTGAGGTAAACAGGTTTAAGTGACTTAACCAGAGTCACCTAGCTAGTAAGTATCTGAGGTCAAATTTGAAGTCAAGTCTTCATGACTCTTTCCCTGACACCCTATCCACTGCATCATCTAGCTGCTCCTGATCTGGCATAATAAGTGCCTACTATTCGACACACTAAATTTCTCAAGGGAAAGTGATTCTGGAAGCCTTAAGGAACTACATAAATGTGGATTGTTATTGTTTTATTACTTATTTTTTAATACTGTAATTTATTTTTTAATTTCCAATTCTCTTCTACCCCTTTCCCATCCCCAACCCATTGAGAAGGCAAGAAAAACAAGACCTGTTTAAAATGTATATAGTCAAACAAAACAAAATCCTATATTAGCCATGTCCAAAAGAAAACAAACTTCAATCTGTACCCTGAGTCCATCAGCTGTCTGTCTGGAGGTAGAGAGCCTGTTTCATCATGAGTCCTTTGGAAATGCAGTTGGTCTATGTGTTGATCAGGACTCCTAGGCCTTTCAAAGTTGTTTTGTCTTCACACTGTTGTTATTATTGTATTAATTGTTTCCATGGTTTTGCTCATTTCACTTTGCATCAGTTCCACATGCTGTCCCAGGTTTTTCTGAAATCAACTCCTTGATCATTTTTTAATAGCTCAATAATATATAATCACATTCATATGCTATATCTTGTTTAACCATTCCGCAAATGATAAGCACCCTCTTATTTTTCAATTCTTTGCTACCATAAAAGGAGTCACTATAAATACTTTTGTACCTATGGATCCTTTTCCTCTCTAATCTCTTTGGAGTATTATTTTCCTGTTATTATTGTCAATATGACAAGAAATTATGATTTCCTGGGAGTGGATAGGTGCAAACATTCATAACTTATAGTCACAGAGAACTACTTAATGCTCAGATTACTTGAATTGTCTGTCCAGGGTCACACAATTAGAAACGTCCAAAACAGAAATTGAACCTAGTTCTTCCTGAAGCCAAGTCCATCATAAAATCCATGATGCTATAATACCTCTCTATCTTAATATTCCTTTAAAATTATTTTTCTTTTGGTCCAGAAGGATCTGTGAATTCTTTAGTGTGGGGAAAACTAGTATGGAAACTCTTTTCAAAGTTCAGGTTGCCAAATTGTACATAAGTTATAGTTTTAAAAAGTTACCTGGAGCCCTGAAAAGCTAAATGACTTTACCTTGCTTGAGTACCGAGTAAGTATCAGAATCCAGGTCTTCTGGTTTCTGCCTTCTATCCACTATATCACCCTGCCTCTTAAAAGCATTCCTAGATTATTTTCTGCCTCTCTGCTTTGAGGATATTTTTTAAAAATCAGAGTATAAATCTTTTTGTAAATTTAACTGTTTTCTATTGAGTCCAGTTACCTCTGTACAGTTATAGAAAGGAAAGATCTCTAAATCAACAGATTCCAGATGAATGAATGAAAAGAACATTTGGGAATATAAAAGTACTGAGAGTACAAATAGAAAAGCTGAAGCAGTCCTTCCTTTCAAGCACTTCACATTCTGGTTGGGGGAACAACTCATATGAGTTTCAGCTGCAAGTCAGATGGAAAGGTCCCATGGTCCTTAGGGTGTAAGAACAAAGCAGACAGTAATACACTATCTTTACTGGCATTTCCATTGATTAAAACATATCCTTTCCTGATGCTGAACCATTTGGCAGCACCAAGGATTTCAGTGGTCAGAATTTTCTTTTCTACAGTATCCAGTATTTGTGGCTAGAGATAAGGAGGAGTCTTAGTAGTACTCAAATAGAAATGAGGTCCCTAGACTATACACAAGGATCCTTCTGAGCCATATAATAATTTAAAAAACCATATATGAACATTACCTATGGTCTACTATTTTGCTGTTCAGTCCTTTCGGTTATGTCCCACTCTCCACAACCCCATTTTGGGGTTTTCTTGGCAAAGACACTGAACCGGTTTGCAAAGATACTCAGTGGTTTGCCATTTCCTTCTCCAGCTTGTTTAACAGATGAGGAACTAAGGCGAAAAGGGCTAAGTGACTTGACCAGGTCACACAGCTAGTAAGTATCTGAGACAAAATGTGAACTCATGAAGACAAATCTTCCTGATTCCAAGCTCAGTGTTCTATCCTTTGAGCCACCTAGCTACCCTACTGCATAATCTATTGTATTTTTATTTATTAATATTTAGTACCTTATTGTCAACAACAAATTATGAATATTAATGAATATAAATAGTGATTAATGATTTATTAGTATATGTTTTATTAGTATTCCCCAATTACATTTTAATACTGCTGCATTTAGGAATGCTGTTTGATACCTCTGGTCTACAGCACCCACAGTAACAGTTACTAGGTTGAAGCTTTCATTATAATAGAGAGAGAAACCACATATGGAGAAGTGAGAGTAGTAGTATAGAAGGGTATGGTGGATATTTTGGTTTCTAAAATTTTGGAGATGATCATTGGGGCCGTAAGAGGGTACATTAATGCTAAAGATTCTACTATTGCAACTTCATGCTAAACTTTTTTTCTTCTTGAGACTAGATCTGTGAGTCTACTGATATAGGGAACTCCCTCTATGAGTTCTGCATCTTAAGGTCTCAGAGAGTTTCGTTTGAAATTTATCACACTCTGTTTTTGCTCCAGTTATTCCCGTATACATCATTTCCCTCACTAGATTGTAAGTTACTTAGGAGAAGGGTCTGTGTCATATCCATATTTGCTTCTCTGACATCTAGTACTGTAGCACCTGGAGATAATAAATGCTTAATTAATATTTGTTAAATTAGCTCATTAAGTTTTGTAAGTGGGAGCAATAGGACTTGTCCACTAATTAAAGAAGGATATGGAATAGGGAAAGAGAAAAGTCCAAAATGACTCCTATTGTGACCCTGGGTATCATTAATAGAAATATAGAAGTTGGAGAGAAGATCAGATTTTGGGGGGAGATATTAAGAGATCTGTTTTGGACATTCTGGTCTCAAATTCATCCCTTTCCCTACCCTCCTAGCCACTACTATCCTGGTTTAGAGCCTCATCACTCCTTGATTGGTCTACTGTAATGACTTCCTAATTGGTTTTGTGGGCTCTAGTCTCTCCCTTCATCAATACATCTTCCACAAACTAATATACCTGATCCACAATTTCACCTTTTCATTTTCCTGTTCATGAAGCTGCTGTGCCTCCATTTTGCCACTACATGAAGTATGAACTTTGTTAAACTTTATAATCTGACCTTAGCCTACCTTTCTAGAATCACTGTACATTGTTTTCCTTCTCTCATTCTATGTTCCAGCCAAACTGGTCTGCTTACTGTTCCCTCATGCAAAACTTTCCATGTCTATTTTCCATGCCTCTCCACAGGCTTTCCCCCATTCCCTCCTTACCTTTGCCTCATGAAACATTTTTCTTCATTCAAGATTCAGTTACTGTACCACCTTCAACAGGAAGTACCCAGTTCCTAACACCTTTCCTCCATATCCCTCCCTTAAAATTATTTCAAAATTTTCTTTCTTTACAATTATTTTTGAAATGTGTATTTCTATCTTATGTTTTGCTATTCCCTTCATTTCTGAATATGCCTCTTCCTACTCCCCTATCTGATGAGCCATCTCTTGTGACAAATAATTTTTTTTAAATCAGTTAAGCAAAGTCAATGCATCAGCTGAGTTTGGCAGTCTATACAGTGTTTCCCATTCATAATCTCCCTTCTCTGCAAAGAAGGAGTGAGGTGGACTTTCTCATCTTTTTTCCTGGGGTCATATTTTGTCATCATAATTTTTGTATTTCGTTTTCTGTGTATATATTATCCACACTCCTCCAAAAGAATTTAAATTCCTTGAGGCTGGGACAATTCTGTTTTTGTCTTGTATCCCTAGCACAGTGATTGGTATCTCACATTCCATTGTGAAATGCTAGTTGAATTAATAAATTAAAGGTCCCACCAGGATATATTGATAAAGATATCCAGCAAACTATTGGAAATGTGGAACTGGAGCTATTAGAAGAGGCAGACATATAAGATTACAGAATCAAGAGCTAAAAGGGTCTTTGGAGATGATTTCATTCACATTCACCACTTTACAGGTGTGGAAACTGAGATTTAAAGAAATTAAATGCCTTGAAAGTCCAATACTTGTTCAGCATTGGAAATAGATCACAGCCCCAAATGAGAGAATATATAGAGAGAAGAGGCCCAAGGAGAGAATTTGGGGAACACTCATGTTTAAGGTTCCTAGGTAACATACAGAGGAGGCATCAGATCCCTCAGCTTTAAAATACATGTAGCAAAATCTCCTTTACCTCATGGGATTGTTACAAAAAATAAAATGAGATGTATCTGAAGGCATTTTGGTTTACTTTCCAGTTTATTTTTCATTTAATTGAACTAAGAAGCTAGGAAACTTACATCTGTTTCTTTTAAAGTTTTTGAAGTACTTTTACATTCACTTAACCTTGTGAAGTAAAGGGAACATGTGGATTTATCTTCACTTTTCAGAAAGAAAATTGAATAATGTTAAAAATTTTGAAATCATGGTGTGATTTTAGGGTCAAAGGGCTACTATTAAAATCCTAGCTCTGCCCTTTACTAGCTGTGTGATTTGGGGCAAATATTGATTTATAAATTGAGGGAGTTGGATTAGATTTTCTCTTCCAGATAGCCCTTAACTTGTGATCCTAGAAAATTAGTATTGTTATTTCTAGAAAATTTCTCAAAGGAAGGATAGTAAATTGAATAATGTATCTTACAAGTATTTTTTGTCCCATAAAGAAAGTTATTCTTTGCATATTTTTGGTTCAAAGCCTTTAAACAAAAGCTAATTATCTCTTTGTTTAAATAAATAAAACTTCTCAAATTTAAGGGAGACCTGGCCAATGAGCCCAATCCTTATGAGCATGTGCAGAGTGTTTGGCTGATGCAATCCCCGTGTGAACTTTGGAGCATGGACAGTCATTCTGTAACTGATTGTGGTCTACTGACCATGTGATAAAGAAGATCCTTTTTTAATTGGCTATGTAGCTAGAACTGAGAGTACATTCTAAAGGGATTAGTTGACCAGGATGTCTTCCTTCTCTTGTTCTGGCCAGGTGATGTTTGTAGGATCTTTTGAATGAACATGCTCATAAGAACTGGGGTCGTTGACCAGTCCCCCTTGGACAAATTTAGCAAGTTTTTTTTTTTTAAGTGCAAGAAGTGCATGTGACAGGAGACAGGTCCCTGCCTTGAGTCTAGCAGGAGAAATAAGCTATACATTCAAATAAGGACTATTCAAAAGAGGTACAAGTTAAATGTTATAAGAGCTCACATTTTGGAAAAGTCATTGAGAATGGGAGAGGGGCAGAAGAATTAGATATGTGTGAAAATTGCTATGACTTTTAGAAATGGGAAAATGAGCTCTTCAAACTGCAGGCTAAAAATAGGTCTGATTTCAATTCCTGGCAAAATTGTAGAATATTGTTTTTTTAAAATGTTGACATATTTTGTTTTTATATCACCTTTTATATCCCCTTCATTTGCAAATATATCCATTCACCCCACTGGCTTCTAATCCATTCCTTGTAACAAAGAATTTAAAAAATAGACAAAAAACTTAAAACATTTTGACAAAATTAAGCAACATATCAATGAGTTTTGACAATCTATCCAGTGTTCTGCAGGTTTAGTTCCCCATTCCTGCCAACAGAGAAGAGCAGTGCATTTAGAATGCTGTTAAAGGGAAAGCTTATAAATACTTAGAATGGGAAGCATTGATTACTAAGAACCAGTGTGGCTCATCATGAGCAGGTTATGCCAGTATGACTTCATTTCCTCTTGTGGCAGGGTTACTAGATGGATAGATCATGGAAATGCCACATATATGGTAGAGCTCCATTTTAGTTAGGCATCTGAAAAATGTCTTTCACAATTATGGACAACAATATAGAAAGATAAAGGCTTGATAATAACCTAGCTATGTTGATTCAGAATTGACTGATGGAGAAAATCCAAAGAATTTTGAATAATGGATCAGTGTAGACCTGGAAGGGGGCAGCTAGGTAGTACAGTAGATACAGCTTCAGACCTGGAGATAGGAAGACCCGAATTCAAATTTGCCCTCAGACACTTACTATTTGTGTGACTCTGGGCAAGTCATTAACCCTATTTGCCTCGATTTCGTCTGTAAAATGAACTGGAAAAGGAAAATAGCAAACCATTGCAGTATCTTTGCCAAGAAAACCCCAAATAGTATCATAAAGATTTGGGTATGATTGAAACAACACAGTAATAGCAATAAACCTGGAAAGAGGGCTCTAGTATTGCACTATAGAATCTCATTCTTGCTGCTATGATGGTCAATACTTTCGTCAGTAACACCTACCTACTAGAGTTGGTATGATTAAATAAGATAATATTTATAAAGTCTTTTGCAAACCTTAAAGTACTATACAAAAGTTATTATTAATGATAATAACCTTGAATTTCTAGTTCAAAGCCATAGTTCACTGTATGCTTGCTTAAATTCTTTAATATAGAGGTTGATTGGGTAGTATGTTCAACATAATTTATAATCCACTATCACAATATTATTTCAGTACTCAGACAGTGAAGTTATACAAAATATAGTGTAGCCCAGTGAAAGGGCAGCAGGGGCTCAGTGGATAGAACGCCTAAGTTCATATCTGGCCTTAGATACTTACTAGTGGTGTGACCCTGGACACTTTGGAACTGATCATGAGACATCAGGAACACCGGCAAAGGACTGCCCAGCATGGTGTGCTCACATCAAAGAAGGTGCTATGTTCTATGAGCAAAGAAGAATTGCAATAGCTCAAAAGAAACATGAGATGTGCAAATTTGGAGGCATCTCTACTTCAAAAGTTTAAATGGACTATTTGTGCCCAAACTGTGGTAGAGCCTTCTTGAGCTCATATTGGTTTAATTCGCTACAGTCAGATGTATTGTACCTTGACTCCAACATGGTGATGTTATTTTGGTCCTCTTTGAGAACAAAGGACAATAACCAACCAACCAACTGATCAACTGACTATAGACGAGTCACTTAACCCTGTTTGCCTCAGTTTCCTCATCTGTAAAATGTATCTTTGCCAAGAAACCCCAGATGAAGTCATGAAGAGTCAGACACGATTGAACAACAAAGCCCATTGAAAACAGGTATCATTCAATCTGGCGTATTTTTGAAGAGATTTTCATTAAATATGTTTCTCACTCTATGATGTAGGTATTATGAAAAGAAAAAAAATATATAGAAGAAATTCCATAAAGTCCTCTTGAACTAGACATCAAATCCCTAGACCTCAGATGGAAATTCATGATCTAGTTTTCCATGAATGACAAATCATATTCAAAGAATGGAAAGAGCAATTCATTTCCAAAATGGTCAGAATAGTGTGAGACAATGGAAAGAGCACCTGTTCTACAGTCAGAAGATGTGGGCTCAAATCCTGCCTTTGCTACTTGCTACCTGTGTGACCTTGAGCAAATCTCTTAATTTGAACTCTCCAGCCTTCAGTTTTGTCCAAGTCCTTAAGTCATAGACATAAAGCTTATTGGATGAAGGAAGCCCTGAAGAGAGTAGCAGATAATAGGAAACCCCTATTTTTCTTTCTGTCCATTAATTGGAATCTTCAGTGGTGATTCAAACCCACTGTCTCTAAATTCTATATCCTTTCCATTGCACCATACTGCCTTCTAAAATGGGAGATAGAAGGAAGAAAGAAACAAGTATTAAGTCCTCTTCCCTTTCCTTTATACCATTTTCATTTTATCAAGAGATTTGAAAGTCTGTTAATCTGAATTCATTGAAAATGTATATCATAGTCTTCTCCTGACTTAAAATAATTTTAGTAAAATCTTGTAAGTTAAGTGTGTACTGTTCTAACATTTTGAAAAAAATATTATGGGCTTGTAGGGTCAGATTATTCCTCCTTCCCCCTTCTCCAGTAGAGGGCTCCTTTGCTCTGAACCCAGGCCTGCAGTATAACTGGGTTCAATCCTATCAGATCCCTGAATCTTTCTAAGGAGAAGAGGGTTTCAGTCTTTAAATCATTAAACCCTCGCTCTGATGCTTTAAGCACAAATTATTTCAACCTTAGGTTTCATCTTTTGTCTAAAGTTCCTCAAAATGGGTTTTAAAAAGGTGCTAAATGTAAAACATGAATCAGTTATGGGACAGGTATTTATTGTACACAAAAGAAATGCTAAATATAGAATGCTCATACAAGAGAATCAAAATCCCATAGTTCAAGTTGGAAGCAGTCTCTTCTTTTAATAAGTACACTGAGTCATTGGTTCTTCTGGCTCTGACACACCCAAAAGCTGAGTCACCATCTCCCTAGAGTCCCTAGAAACTTACAGAGGGAACTGGAAACTTCAGGTGCATGCTTCTGGGATTGGCCCCTAATAGGCAAATTCAACCTTGGTTACCCTAATATGGAATGTTCTAGGGACAGAAAATTCCATAAGGTGAAGAGTACTGAGCAGGACAAGGAGGCTTGCTTGAAGCAGGGACAGAGTTATAAAAAACAGTACTAGGTGTAGGAGATCAGAGAGGTTTCCTGGACCAACATGGGTCAGACCAAGGTCTCCCACTGTACTTGGGGCCACCTCCAGCCGTCCTGATCTATATTTTGCCACTTGACCCAGATGACTTAGGAGAAAAGAGTGAGGCTGGTGACTTTGCACAGCCTTGACTTACTGAAGTCCAATTCACTTGCAAGTCATGACATCACCTTCCTCATGTCATGGTGTCCTCGAGAACTAAGGATAAATAACCTGTGAGTCGTAGTAGCTGCCCACTGGAGACCCAACTGGCCAGTTCCAATTGAGCAACACAACTCCTTTCCTTCCTTTCCTTTGCTTCCTTCTTCCTTCCCTCCCTCATTCCTCTCCTTCCCTCCTCTCCCTCCGTCCATGTGGGGAATCACATCTTTACCTGCTGCTACTTTGCCCAAAGGAATATAAATTTTGATCACTGAAACCTCACAAGGTATATCGGGGGTTTATGGTGTAGATTTCTTTTTAAGGACTATGCCTTAAACCCAAATTGCTCTGGCTCTCATCGATTGGACAGCAATAAGTCCCAGCGCATGTCTCACTTGGCCATTATTTGGGTTCTAATGGTTGAGAGTGAATCTAAATAGCAATTGTTTCTGTTTTGACCATAAACTCTGAGGGTCTTCTCCTCCCAGATTAATTTTTTTTTTTGACTAAGTAAAAGAGGTCACTCTTTGACTCATTTCTTACCTAGCCTTAATTACTAAACAGGCATTTCCCCAGACAAACCTGGGAAAGATCTTAGCTTAAAAAGGCCAAAGTTTCCCATTGTATCTGGAGCCATCTCCAGTCTTCCTGATCTATATTTTGCCACTGGACCCAAATGGCTTAGGAGGACAGAGTGAGGCTGGTGACTTTGCACAACCTTGACTCATTTAAATGCAATTCACTTGCAAGTCATATCATTATCACCTTCCTGATATCATGGTCCTCTTCAAGAATGAAGGACAAAAAACAATGAACAATTCATCCCTGAGAAGGGAATTAGATGAACCATGCCATGGGAGTCAAATGCTTTAACTGCTTTTTTGCCTTATATCTTGTCCTGATCTTCATTCGGAAACTATAAAGTTTAGTGAATTCCTTTGCATTCTAGTCCTATCTTCCCAGGATTTCTAAACTTTTCCACCCCTTTAATTGAATCAAAATATCTATTTGAATTTGCTTGCCTTGTTTGCAAATATTGCTAGATAGAGCTCCCTTGATTCCCACTCCTTTTCTTGTCATAAAGACTCCAATACTCAATACACAGGGTGCAGTCCAGCCATGTACTTATGTAATATAGTGATGGCAGGGCAAGGCATGTAGGAACTTTTTAAAAGTAAATTTGTTCATGTGGTAGCCTACCTAGAAGCTGGAATGCCTGATAATTCAAAGCCTTTTTGAAATGCTAGAGAATTCCTGTTCTTTTTTTATCATATTGACCACACCGATCAGCTGGACCTTGGGTAGGTCATTTAAAACACTTTGACCTGTATTTTTCCCATCTGTAAAAAGGGATAATAATATATTTTGCATACCTCACAAGTTGTGAGGAGTAATAACAAAAACTCATAATTACACACCATTTCCCTCACACCATATCTTTAAGGTATGTTATTTAAATACTATTACCCCCATTTTACAGATTAGCAAATTGAGACTGAGAGGTGCTTATTTTTAATTATTTTAGGTTTTTTAAATGTTCAATTTTAAGTTATCATCATCATTATTAATATTATTAAGGGCCTAAGAATTGAATATCAACTCTATGCCCACAGTTGTTTTTTTCCCCCAGAGTTGTACTATAGTTGCCTCTATTTTTACTTGTCCACTCATAATTTAGCAGGGTATGGTTGAGTCAGGCTCATTATCTTTAATAATGTCTCTAAGCTGCAAGAAAAATGGTGGCTTTGAGCCAAAGTTTGAAAACATCTGTATTGTGAAAACCCAACCTAAAGGACTGGTGCATTGGCTTTTCTTTAGGATGTACATTTTAATTAGTGTTTGCTTAGGTCACCTGTGGAGGAACGCCTATTTCATAATGAAGGAAAATGGCTCCAATTTTCCTTTTTGAATAATGTCAAAAGTATGATATGTGCAATTAGATGAGGAAGAAAGAAGGGTTAGTGGTTAGAGCAGCATACTAAGAATAGGATTCTTGATTTCTATTATTAGCCTGGCCACTAATTTATCATGTGGCACAAACATGTCACCTGCTACTCAGTTTTCTGCTTCTCACTTTTTTGTCTGTCATATCTGAAGACACTGTTTTCATAGTCAGAAAATAGGACTCTTTTCTTCAACCTTGAATTCCCTTGATTAGCAGTGTAGCAGATCTGGGATTCAGAAGGCAATCATGTTAATTTCTAGTTGGACCAATCTCCATTTCACTTAAGCTTTATGGATATCGTTTTAATGTTTGCCTCATAGATGTTGGAAAAGGATTGCTAATTTTAAAAAATCTTTTAATTTCCTTACATGTTTGGTATTCTGTTATACTAAGAAATGTTAAACTTATTCTAATGACTTATTTATTTGAAAAAAACCCGATTGTTTCTATGCTTTAGTCATCAATCAAAAACAATTTCATTATGACAATACAGATCTCTTCCTTCTTCCTCCATTTAAGGTATTCAAGCTTATTGTGCTTTATGAACTTAATGAAATAGATATCTGGGTTTTATTTGTTTGTTTTGTTTTTTCAATTGAACTTTTTCCTCAAACATAGCTAATTTCTTCAAAATACAATCATGGTGAAATCTGCAGTCTTTTGATCAGCTGCGAAGAATGTTTAAAATCTGTTTCCCCATTTGATTAAGAATAAATGATGCACTTAACTCTAAATTTCTTGCTATTGGTCCAAAGCTACTTTGTTGCCTATGAAGCTATACTTTCTGGGTCATAATTAATGTCCATCTATTGAGTTTATACCTACACATATATTCCATTCTCCTTACATGGATAGCAATTCTTCATTTAATCCTGAATAGCTCACAAAATCATGAATGACTAGTATGCTTGTCCAAAACTCAGTAGTGTTTTTGTGCATTCAGAGAGCACTGTTTTCCTTTGAAAGGAGATCAAATTAAGGTCCAATAGCAAATTTTCAATTCATCATGTGAATGAAGATATGCAAGGAATTTGTCACATGTCACATATTACTACCTATTAAAAAGTATGGAATTACTCACTATATTCTCAGGGGTCAGTGAATAGGAAGACAAGCCATTTTGGGCAAAGGCTGATGGGAAGGCTATCCAACAATTCAGGACAGTTTCCTCTCATCATTACATCATTGTGGCCTGGAGATGTGGCCTGGATTCTCAAAAGTTATGACAGTGGAATACATCCTTTGGTAGGTTTTACCAAGCTGGAAAGGCTTGGGGTACCAGGCGCATTGATGGATTATGAACTGAAGACCAGCATAGGAGGGCAAAAGGGTTTCATCACTAGGAGATTTGCACCCAGGTGATACATGTTTTCCCCAAAGCAATTAATGAAACTATCCACTGACATGGGGAAATATCTTCTGCAGAGGAAGGACTACTTTTAGTGGGGAAAGCATAGATATTTTAATGCTTACTCAACTTCAATAGGTCCTCCTCAGGTACCTTCATGCAGAAAGAGAGCTGAACTTGTTATCAGAAGACCTGGGTTTAAGTCCTTGACTAAGTCATGTCTTGCTTTGCCTCAGTTTCCTCATCTGTAAAATGGGAAGAAATGAAACAAGCACTTATTAAGTGCCTACTTTGAGCCTTTACAGATTGTGCTAAGTGCTTTACAAATATTATCTTATTTGATCCTCACAACAACCCTAGGAGTCAGGTGCTCTTATTATCCCCATTTTATAGCTGAGGAAATTGAGGAAAACAGTGTTTAAGTGGCTTGTGCAGGGTCACACAGCCAGTCTAAGGCTGGATTTGAATTCAAGTCTTCCTGACTCTAGACCCAGTGTGTTATCTAGACCCCATGATACTCTGGGAGGTGAGGCTCAAATTACATAATGCATACAAATATTTTGTAACTTGAAAACACAGTATGAATCTGAACTATTATTATTGTCACTCTCCCTAATAATATCTACCTATTATTTTTTCCTTCTTTAATGAAGTTGAAATTTTGTACTTGTACAAATAGTTCTCTGATGAAATCATTGAAAAACTTTTTTTCTTACATCTTCACATACCTAGAATGGGCAAATCCTCTCTTGGTCACTTATCTTCTTTTTCTGTCACTTTCTATTCAGCCTAATTGTATTTCAGTCTTACTAGTTGAGAGCTGCTTAAGGAGTGGTTTGGGGTTTTTTTATCTGTTTGTTTGGGTTTGGGTTTTTTTTTTTAAATTTTTCAGGGACATGGTTCAAATTCCAGTGTAGGGAACTTTAGGGGACCCTCCAGATACTTTTGTTTGTTGGTGTTGAATTATTCTCTTAAAAAGTGGAATGGAGGAACGAGCACATGTGGTAGAGCACATAGGTCACTTAAGAGTTAGGAAGAACCAGCCTCAAGTCCTTCTACTGATACATACTGGCTGTATGACCTCTAAGACATTGAATTGTAAAAGAGTTACCCAACTGCATTGGTAGA
Source organism: Notamacropus eugenii (assembly GCF_028372415.1). Classification (NCBI taxonomy): domain Eukaryota; kingdom Metazoa; phylum Chordata; class Mammalia; order Diprotodontia; family Macropodidae; genus Notamacropus; species Notamacropus eugenii. Next base: position 87,829,718 of record NC_092872.1, read on the forward strand.
AAGGGAGTTTCTTCACTGGGAGTCCCTTGCACTAAAAAGATCACTAACCAAAGAAAAAGAGTTTGGAAATGTTTTTGCTACAATGGGATGAAGCTAGAAAACCATTGCTTGTTAAGGTATGCCTCAATTTGAGGAAAATTAATGTATGCAAATCCATATTTGCAAAACCAGGAAAATTAGTGGTGATTAGTTATATTACAGACACACTCTTCATGTTATAAAAACAATTTATGTTAGAATTCCTTTCAACAAGTTCTCTTATTGCATTCAAAATGTAATTTGGTTTTCACAACTACATCTTTTAAGGAGTTGCTGACTACAGAGCAAAATTGCTTTTTTGTCCAATTTTCCAGCATCAAGTGGAGGTGGTAGATATTATTAGACAACTAATACATATTCAAGTTGGGTAATATGGGTGCTTTGTGGATCTATACAAGTCTTTCTGTGGGGTGACAACAGAGGATGTGTCATGTTTGTGCTAACTATGGAGTTAACATGACTTGCAAAGTGTCAATTTGAAGATTATTTATAAGTTGTTCACAGTTGAGGTGCCCAACCTTTTGGAAGGAATATTTTTTTTTTCAATTTACCAGAGCCTTGGGTGGGGAGGAGGAGAAATTCAACCACAGTGCTACTGTCAGTGATGAAAGGGGTACTATTGACAATCAAGTCCCTAGCAGATCAAGAAGGAGGGCCATTATTACAATCTGCTCCCCTTCCAGCTCAGAATCTTGAGAAGGCTCATAGAGATAGGATTGACTGTGGAGAAAGAGAGGTATCTATTGACTGTGGAGAAAGAGAGATATCCATGAAAGTTTTGAGATATCCAGTTGGATCCTGTTCAATTGGGTGGGAACCCATGGATCAAGGGATATATTTCTCATTTGCATTCTAGAATGAAAAAGAATAATCCTTAAATACAGTTCTATACTTGAGTTAACTGAAAAGTGTTTAATTATCCTCCTTCACACTCTATGCCTGCTAAAGTGTCCTACTAGCTATTTCCCTATATTCTCATTGCATTTCCTACTTTCTAGCTTTTGTACAGGCTGTTCCCCATGCCTGGACTGTTCTCCCCACTTCTTGAAATCCCTGTCTCCCTTCAAGGCTGAGCATAAGTGTTACTTTCATTCAGAAACCTTTTCTGATCCTACCAAACCCCAGTTGTTAGTGTCCCTTCTATCATGGTGTATTTATTTTGTATATATCTTATATTTACTTGTATATGAATAGGAGCTGCCTCACTTACAAATGTGAGACAGACTAGCAAAAGGCAGATACTTAATAAATGATTGATTGATTTAGGGATAAAGTTACTAAGTGTTTTGAGGAAACTAGCAATAGGTATTCTTATTCACTTTCATTCATTTCCCAAACTCCACTTAATGACTCTTTTCAGGACCCTCCTGGCTTCAGAGTGATTATCAATAGTAGCTATTGCTCTTTCCCTCCCAACTTGATTTACTTATTTGGCTCATTGAACCCATTACATCCTGGACCTTCTCCAGTCATCCTGATGAATATCTGGTCACTGGATCCAGATGGTTCAGGAGGAGAAAGGGAGTCTGGTGACTTTGCATACGCCTCCCTCACTCAAAACAAAGTCAAGTGCAAGTCATGTCATCATTTCTGTCATGGTCTTCTTTGAAAATGAAGGATGACCACATTACTAAGTGTTAGGAAGCAACAATATAGGCACATACTTTTTAGCCTGAATTAATCCAGAATCTGTGCTACATCTATTTTAATAAAAGAAAACAAAGGCTATAATCTCTATATCTTAAGCATTTGACCTTTGTGATGTTGACTACTTGGATCATAGATCTAGTCCAGGGTCAGGGGTGGATTTTAGGAGTGATTAACTCCAATTGTCTCATTTTACAAGTCAGGAAAACTGAGACACAAAGAATTTAAGTCACTGGCCTAGGGTCGCACAGCTAATAATTGTCTGATACAGGACTTGAATGCATATCTTACAGTTTTTGAATCCAGTTCTCTATCCTGAGCTTTATGGTGTTTATATAAAGTTTCTCAAATGGTTGAAATGCATTTTATTTGATGAATAATAGTTTATACTCATTAGTGAATTATCTTTTTTGGGGGGGGTTAGAACATAGAATTAGGAGTCAATGTCACAAGGTTTATCTTTTACACTATCATTACAATAAATATTACTGAGCCTCTTTGCAGTAGATGTAAATAATTTAATAACATGTCAGTGAAAGACTCCCAGTCATAGAATATTAGACCTTGAAGGGACTTTAGGGATCATCTAGTTGAAAATCTTCATTTTACATATAAGGAACCTTAAGTCTTGGGAAGTAAAGTAACTTGACCAAGGTCACACAGTGAGTAGACAGCAGGCAAAACAAATGTATGTGCTTGCTGCATAGTTCAGGTAATTTAATTTTCAAACAATCCTTGACATTTCCTGGTCAACCCTATATATTTTGTGTAATTGAATAGACTTGGGAAATATGAGTCCTCCAGACTTCTTTCTGCTAATGTGTGTTTTGCTAAAAAGACAGGAAAAGATTGACACACAAGTTTCTTGTGAGAATAATCAGATTGTGGAGCAACTCAGTGACCAACTCCTAAAATGTAATAAGTTAGATTCTCATACTGTCATTTTAGTATGATGGACTTAGAAATGAAATGAGAATTCTCTTTGTTCAGGCAGGGGTAATAGCTTGTTTATTCTATTTTAATGTCTAGCATTTCCAAATAGAAAAGGTCTGCCTTGTTTTTAATGCTGTGGCAAGAGAAGGCTCTTTTTACAACGTGAAATTCTCAGAAGAATGGAAAATCCTTTCAAACCAGTTGAATTCTGAGCCTTGGAGAACTTAGCATAATGTGTCTCAGTGTTCATAGTGACATTACCTGCCAGCATGCAGAAGCATTGTAAAGAGGGCCACCCCAGTATAAAGGAGCCCTAAATAGCCCTGATAACTTTATTTCCCTCTCAGGTGAGCCCCACCTTTCTCTAGAGACATTGAGATTACTCCAGACTTACAGTACAACCCTAAGTTTGATATTCCCCTAAGTGAGAGCCTCATTTAGTGGGTCAGCAAGCATTTATTGTTTACTAGATGCCAGGCACTGTGCTAAGCATTGGGAATATAAAAGCAAAAGCATTGTTACTGTCCTTAAGGAGTTTAATGGGAGAGAAAGCCACGCTAATAACTATGTACATACAATGTACATGCGTACATGCTGTATACAATGCAGATGGAAGATCATCCCAGAGGAAAGACAGCAGCAGCAGTAGTAGTTGTAGTAGTAGTAGTAGTATAGTAGTAGTAGTAGTAGTAGTTACTACTACTACTACTACTAGTAATTAGAAAAAGGTTTTTCACAAAAAAACTCACATTTGAACTGAGTCATGAAGGAAGCCAGGGAAGCCAGGAGATCAGGTGAAAAGGGAGGACATTTCAGGTATGGGACACAGCCAGTGAAAGACATGAAGACAGGAAATGGAGTGGTGTGTATGAGGAATAGCTAGAAAAAATTCTGAATTACTTCCTAATGATATGTTAGTCTACATGAATCTTGGTAGTAGTGATCTTGGGCTCAAGAGTAAAGCTTTAGTCTAAGCCTTAGTTGAAACCTCTTGTTGTATAAATGAAGAAACTGAGACCCAGAGAAATACTGTGATTTCCCCAAGGGAATAGTAAATGTAAGATCCCAGATTTCAACCTAGTTTCTCCAACTCCAGATTCTCTACAATCTGAATCAAAACTCTAGGAATAGAAAATCATATATTCTATTGCTCAGGATAGATTATAGACAAGTTTACCAAAGAGTGTTTGCATATGATTCACCTTCCAGATTGCAGTCATGATTAAATAGCAAACTTATATCCCATCCATTGCTGGAAAGCAAGTAGCAACTTGTAGTCAAAGCTATAGTGTATATTTACTGAGGGTGTAGCCAATGACAGTATGAGGACAGGACTTCCTTAAACAGAAGGAAACCTTCACTTTAATGGAAACAACTGCTGAATGAACATTGGAGAAAGACAAAAACTGGAGAGACTTTATCATTATGATAACTCAGAAAGAAATTGCTTGTCCCCAGACTCAAAGTGTAATTGTCCAACTTTTCTTCATTTATTTATTATCATGGGTCCAGATAGGGTTAGGACTGTAAGATCACAGATCTAGAAGTAGAAGGAAATCTCTAACTCACTGCCCCATTTCATATGAGGAATGTAAGGTTAACAGTGTCAGTATCTGCTCAAGGTAATGCAAGTAGTAAGTATTCATAGAATCATGAATTTAGAAGTCTATGGGGCATGAAAAGTTAGTTGTCCAACTCTCAGTTTTCCCTTTCTTCTTCCTTTTCTCCCTCCCTTCCTCCCTCTTCTTCCTTTTTTCTTCTCTCCCTCCTGCCTTCCCTCCTCCTTCATTCCTTCTTTCCTTCCTTGCTTTCCTTAAGCAGATTTTAAAAAATTTATTTTTTTAGTCAAGAAAAATTCATTTTCTTTCTCTTCTACTTCTTACCTGCCACAGGGCAAAAACAATTCTTGTAACAAATATGCACAGTGAAGCAAAACAAAGCCCTGCATTTCCCATGCCCAAAAAATAGATTTCAATCTATCATCTCTCTGTCAAGAGGTGGGTAGTAAGCTTCATCACCAGACCTCTAGAATTATCCAATTGTTTCATTTTTATAAATAAGGAAACTGAGGGAGATTAAATGACTTGCTCAAGGTTATACCAGTATTAAGTGTCAAAGGAAGGATAGGCACCCAGGTTCTTGGAATTTAGAACTAGAAATCATCTCAAAGGACATTTCATAGGTTTCTTGTCATTTCTGAACCCCTTTTACAGCCTGGAGAAGCCTCGAAATAAATGTTTATAAATGTACACACTGACATTCATAGGAGAACAAGTGAAATAAAATATATTGAAATAAAAATACAATTTTCCCTCATCCAATAAGGTTTTCTCATGGCATTAAAGATATGGAATATCTAATGGTGTTTCAAGTATTTTGAGGATGCAGAGCTAAGTACAGATACGTATTATAGGTTAGCCTGAAGGAAATTAGTGTTGATGTATTTGGAATGCCTAATTGTTTTAATTATTTTGTTTTCTGTCTAAATAATCACAATTCCAATGAAATGTCTCATAAAGAAGAATGCTCAATCAATTTAATTTGTACATGATCTTTGTTGAGCTAAGGTACCACTCCTTCATGTTTCTCTTGGAGTTATCATTGACTCTTTTTTCCCTTAAGCCCTTATTTTCTATGAGTTACAATGTATCTTTAATCCCACCTCCACAACATCCCTCACATTAAGTCCTTCTTAACTCTGTATTTATCCTAGATCATACTACCCACATCTTACATGACCTATTGCCATCACCTCCTAACTGGTCTTTCTGCTTCCAGCTTTTACATTCTCTAATTCACCTTGCAAATTGCTGCCAAATTGAAATTCCTGAAATGCAGATCTGACCAGGTCACCCCCTTTATTTAGAAATCTTCAGTGGTTACAAACTCTCAGTCTGACGTTGAAGGCCTTTCTGGTTGTCATTTTTATTCTTATTTGATATTACTTCCTTTCGCATACTCTTTATTATAGTCCAACTAAACTGCTAATTTTCCCTGTTCCATGACATTCCACAAATGTACCTCTCCTCTGTGTCTCTACACTCTACAGGTGCGCCCCCATACTTGGGATGTCTTCCTCACCTCTGCCTTGTAATATCTTTAGCTTTCTTCAAAGCACAATTGGGTGCTGCCTTCTTCATGTTAGTTAACATCAGTTAGCACTCTCTTCCTTTCTTCTTCTCTTAACTAGTACTTTTATTGCATAGTTTAATTAAGTTGTATTTACTTATTCCAGTACAAGTTGTATCCGCCCATAATGTAAGTTCCTTAAGGGTAGGCATTGTTTTCCTTTTGTGTTTATATCCTCAGCCCCTAAGACAGTGCTTTGTACATTTTTGGGGGAGGTGAAGAGGAGGAACCAGATTTATGGGCTGGAGATGGGACTGGGAACTCCCATGTGAAAACTCCTTCCATTGATTTAAATCAACAATTAAACTTAGAAAGCTTTCTGAGGAACTGACAAGTGATTTGCCATGGTTAATAGTATGAATCAGATACAGGACTTGAACTCTAGACTGCCTGACATCAAGGTCAGCCCCTCGTCTCCTGACTCTCTGCTACATAATTGGTAATTTAACACAGGTTTGTTAAAAACTTCAATTCAACTCAACCCAATGCAGCAAAAATATTTTAATTGTATTCTATTTTCAAGGCAATGTGTTGATGCTAGAGTAACATGAAAACAAAAATGAAATAACCTTGCCATCATTGTGTTCACATTAAACTGGGAGATATGACATGATCATGGATATTTAAATATAACAAACACACAAGTATATTTAAATATAACAAACACACAAGTACTTGACCTCCTATGTACTAGGGGACTAGCATAGATACTAGAAGACAAAAAAAGAGCACTGAGTATAAAGGATTAGGGTAGACTTCATGGAAGAGGTGGTACCTGACCTAAAACTTGTTGGTAGGATTCTGAGAGTTGGAGATGAAGGAAGAGTGCATTCCAGGCATCAGGGATAGATAACCTGAGCAAAAGCAAAGAGATTGGGGGTAGGATGTTGAATTCTAAGATTAGTTAGTAGGGTTAGTTCATTCAATTCAATTCAATTCAACCAGCACTGACTAAATACCTATGTTCACAAAACTAAAAATAGACCCTACCCTAAAGAAACTTAGATTCTACTGAGGAAGGAAAAGGGTAGTAACCTTCAACACAGATGAGTACTTGCAAGATCTTTAGACAATGATATATAATCTGATAAATTGAGGAGGGTGAGGGCACTAAGAACTGGAAAGTTATAGTAGAGCCAGATTATGGGAGGTCAAGTACCAGGTAGAGGATTTTGTATTCTATACAGAAAGCAATAGGGAACTAGTGTCTATTTATGAGGAGGGGAATGGTAGAGTCAGATCTGTGACTTAGGAAGATTATTTTGGCAGCTGGGGAGGTATAAAACGGATTTTTATCAAGCGTGTCTGCAAGTAGGGAAATCAATTAGAAAACTATAACCATAGGAGCAAAGGCAGCTAGGCACAAGGGAAAGAGTGGTAGAGTTGGTCAGGAAGGGTGAATTCAAATATCACCTAAGGCACTTAATAGTTTTATAATTATGGGCAAGTTACTTAAACCTCTACATGGCAATTTCTTCATCTGTAAAATGGGAATAAGACCAACCTATCTCATAGAGAAGCATTATAAAAGGCAGAGACTGTCTTTTACCTTTCCTTGTATTCCTAGCCCTTAGCATAGTCTAAGTGCTTAATAAATGTTTATGGAAACACTGATTACTAGTCGGGGTCAGACTTGGCTAACCTTGTGAAAGGTCAAAACTAGGGTGCTGGACATATGGTATGATGAGATATACTGTGGAGGCAGAATCAATAAGACTTGGGGCAGAGTTGGGTATGGGACCATATAGAGTACATACAGGTCTTTAGATGAAATAAGTTAGAAGGAAGAGAATTTTTAAAAAGGGGTGTTCTTGAGTAAAACTTTAGTCACTCATGGAGAAGGGAATAAACTTGATGGATGTCATTCATTGTCTTTGGTGCTGCAAACTATCTTCAGGTTGTTGAAAATGGCTGGTAGCCACTTGAGATTTCCTAGAGAGTTTTCTTTAGGTAAAGTGGGAATGAAGACTTCAATTATGGTCCATTCTCACAGTAGACTCAATCTGATGGGAGGAATTAGTGTGGGAGGATGTGTGAACACTCAACCCTACAGCATAAGTGGACTTTGTAAATCTTAAGGCCACTGTTCCCAGAATGTCCTACATATTCTGGGAGACAACTTCAGACTGGACATTGCACATACTTTTTTTTTCATCCTTTCTATCATAGATTTAGAGCTGGAAGGAGTCTCAGGCAATTTAGTCAAATCATCTCATTTTATAGATGAGAAAACTGAAGCCTGGGAAGCTAAATGACTTGCCCAAGATCACACAGGTAGGTAGGTCACACAAGATGACACTCCCATCAGAGGAAGGATTTGAATTCAGGTCCTCTGACACCAGAGCCACTGCTGTGATCTCCCTATTATAAGTATATTATATATATAATAAATATATAATTATATAAATTATAAAACATAATTATATATTGTATATATATGATGTATAATATATAGTTATATGTTATATGTAATATAATTTTTTTAAAGATGTGATGTTTCTTTAACATATAGTTGAGCATGATGAATCCCTGAATGGAGATATTATAAAGAGCATACGTTTGTTAGGCAAGGGATTTGGATCAGGGTTGGGGTAACCTCCAGCTAGACTTGAAAAGCAGATCTGTGAAGAATCAGAGAAAGTCAGAGCTTTCTGAGGTAAGGAACCTCAGAATCCATCTGGTCTAAACCTCTCAGTTCTACAGATGTAGAAATTAGCTTAGATTATAGATTAGTTAAATGACTTGTTGAGGTGACTCAACAAGTTTTCAATTCAGGTCTCCTGACTCTTGGTTTAGGGATCTTTCCATTGTACCACACTACTTATCAGTTTAAATGGAGAGCAGGGGTAGGAGAATGCTAGGGGATACATCCTAACACCATTTAAGCACACATAGCTTATTATAACATCTTGAGACAGAGACTTCCAGCTGAGTGACTTATGATTGCTTCTCAGTGAGTGGAGATCCCATTGGACCTTACCTTAAGCCTCCACTGAAGCTCTCTAAAAACATACATAAGAGCTAACATTTATATAGTGCTTTTTAAGATTTACAAAGCATTTTACATATATTATCTCACTTGATCCTCACAACCATCTTGAGGAGGGTCTTAATCTTAGACTTCTTAAACCAAACATTTGAAATTTCCATCGCAACAATTACTATTAGAAGGAAAAAATAAACCATGAAAAGACAATAAACTTTCACTGTTACAGTCAAAGAATTGCATCTCCTTTGCAAATAATCCCACTACTCCTCCGGGCAGGTGATGGGGGTACCTTTACCTGGTAAAGGGAAGACTTACATATATAAGTAATAGCTGTATTAATTTTCAGAGGGACTATCTTATGGAAGAATTAAACTTAGTCTACTCAATCTACTCCTAACTTTCATCTGTCATATTTTCCAATCTACTCTCTCTTTCTTGGTTGCCTATAAATATATTCAGGCCTCCCTTATCCTTAAAAAACTTCTTGTGACCCTACTCTCCCCCTGCTATTGATTGACATCATTTCATTCACTACTAAATTCTTAGAAAGAGCAGTCTTCCTTTGCTATCTCTACCTCATTACGCCTTACCTCTTTATATTCTGGCCCTTCATGGTCTCTCTTATCCTGAAGTTATTTTTTCAAAAGTCAGGTTCTTAATTGCTATATCCTACCCCTTTCCCCCAGGTATCCTCTTTTTGAAATATTCTCCAGCATTTGATATTGTTGACCTTCTCCTTGATATTCTCTTGTGCCTTGGATTCTGCGTTGCTTCTTTTATTTCCTGCTATATGTCTGACTGCTCCATCCTTATTTCCTTCATCCTAATCCAATTTACTGAGTGTGGGTGTCTCCTAAACCTCTACCTAAATCTGCCTCCCTTCTCTCTCTACATTTTCTCCATTGATTCAGTGATCATTTCTCTACCAAATCTGTGTACCTAGTCCTAATCTGCCTCCCTGCCTCCAGGTCCAGTTGCTTCCTGGACAGTTTAACCTGATGGCAACTTAAATTCCACGTACCAATTACTATTCCTCCATTCTCAGTAGCTTGAACTCTAAGCTTTGGAATCATTTTTTTCCTACTCTCCTACCTCATACGGACACCTCATTCATCAGTTACTGAATCTTGCCTATCCTACCTTCTCATCATCTCATATCCTTCCCCTTCTCTCCATTCATACTAACTTGAATCTAGTTCAGGTCCTCAATTCTCCTTTAGACTATTGCAATAACCTAGCCATTAATCACCTTGCTTCCAATCTCTCTCCTCTCCAGTCTGTCCTTCACGCAGGGGCCAATAAAATCTTCCTAATGCACAGGTCTGACCACATCACTTCTCTGCTCAAAAATCTGTCTCTATAACAAAGGTTCTTAATCTGGGGTCGATGGAGAGGGGGGGTGTCTGTAAATGTGGAAAAAAAGTTACATAATTATTTTCACTAGTTCCTTTTTAATCCTATGTATTTTGTTTTATGCAGTTAAAACTTCATAAGCTTCACCAGATTCTGCCAAAGCGATTCATGACTCAGAAAAATCCCTTCTCTAGAATAAAGTACAAACTCTTCAATCCTGCATTTAAAGTCTTCACAGCTGGCTTCATCCTAGCTTTCCAGCCTCACTTTACATGGCTCTGTCACACACTCCACATTATTCTTGACATGTCATTTCCCACCTCCACAGCATTCCCTCCTCTCCATCTTTCAGGTGGAAACCCTTTTCCAGAACAGCTCAGGCATCCTATCTTCCGTGGATCGTTTTCTGCTCTCACTCCCTCCCCTCCCCAAGTATTTTCTGCTTTCTCAAATATCTGGAGAATCGGTTGTGGGAGCTCTTTCCTTTGCACACATTCAAATCCCTAAAGCAAGGCTCTTCAGTTTTTAGGGATATTCTCCGCTTCTCGAAGACACCGACGGTGACGTTTTAATATCTTAGCCATTGAACGCCTTGGACATTAAGCGATAAATATTGAATTAAATTTTCCTCGGTCCTAGCGGGGCAGAAATAGGATCAGCGAATGGAACTCGCTGCGAGCCAGACCTCTGCCCAGCAGAAAGAACTTTGAGAAGCGATCGCCGCTGTGGGTCAAGGGCCCGCGGCTGACAGGCAGCGTGGGGTGCCCACGGCAGGGGCTGCCTCGCCCCTGGGGTGGGACATCACATTACACAACCCGCACGTTCCTTTCCACCTCTGAAAGGTTCTGCGCTTGCATCCACGCGCGCGTTCAGGCTGCGGTCACCCGAGGATATTCACGGGTGCACCCTCATTTCGCTCCACGGGCGGTCGCGGGCGTCGCTCCCGCTAGCGTTGGACCGAGGGAATAAACAGCGATGTACGAAAAGGGGACGTGATGCCATCTGGGCCCCTGGGTAGAGATCGGTTTGCGCCCTGGGAGCCAGGGACACGGGATCAAACCGGTCCTCCTCTAAAGGAGGTCCCAGCCGGGCGCGGCTCCTGCACCGAAACACGTGACTCCTTGGCTCCAGCCCCACAGCTCGGGGTAAGAGACCGCTGCCAGCCTGCTTCGGGCAAAGAGATAAATGCGCATGCGCAACCCACACTTCTAGTCTTTTTTTTTTTTTTTTTTTTTTTTGCGGATGCAACCACTCTTGGCTCCTCCTTCTGCTTCTTCACCCTCTTCCCCCCACTCCCTCCTGCGCTCTTCACCCTTTATGACATTCCCTCTCCGCCACCCTCCTCCCCTTTCCCAAGCTCGTCTACGTCACGACGGACACTCTTCTGCACCAATCATCTCTAGAGGTCGGGTGGGCCGGGGCGCGGAATGAGGCGAGGCCAACCAATGGGGGCCCCGGAGCAGGTGGGACTCGGAGAAGGGGAGGGGGAGAGGTGGGCGGCCCCTTCTCCTGTCAGCATGTGGGCGGGGGAGGGGGGCGCGGGGCGGGGGGAGGAAGGAGACGAGGGGAAGCGAAGCGGCCGTCGCCGCCGCCGCCGCGTTCCTCAGTTCTCAGTGTGGGCTCCGTGGCGCAGGCAGGGACTGTGAGCGAGGGGCGTGGGGCAGCCGGCGGAGAGCGGCGGCGGCGGCTCCGGGGCGGCCGCGACGCCATGGGGGGGCGGTAGGAGCGGGCCCGGCGGGCCGTGTGGGGAGAGAGGCCGCGGCGGTTGTAGCGCTCATCTCCCCGGCGGCGGCCCGAGCGCGGCGGCGGTTGGCGGGCAGCGGCCCGGCCCTCCGGCGGGCCAGGCTGGGGCTGAGGGGGTGGGGTGTGCGGTGAGCTCGGGGCCTGGGGGGTGGGGAGGTGAAGGAGGCCCCGGGGTGGAGGGGAGAGAGAAGAGCCGGCCGCTGGGCCCCGCCGCCAGCTCGCCAGACGACGAGGACGACGAGGAAGAAGAAGCGGAGAGGGAGGAGGAGGATGGAGGATAAGAAGGAGGAAGGCGAATCCGAGATCCAGGAGCACGGGCCCGAGCATTGGTTCACCAAGTGGGAGCGGCAGTGCCTGGCCGAGGCCGAGCAGGAGGAGCAGCTGCCCCCGGAGCTGCAGGAGGAGGCGGCGGCCGCGCAGCCCGAGCACAAGCAGCAGAAGCTCTGGCACCTCTTCCAGAACTCGGCCACCGCCGTGGCCCAGCTCTACAAAGGTGAGGGGGCGCCCCGGGACCCCGACGATCCCCCCCCCGAAAAAAAGAGACAAAATGGCGGAAGGCGGCGCCGCGGCCCCGAGACCGGCCCCGGGGCCCGGGCGCTGGGGCGGAGTCGCCCCCGGCTCCCCCCTCTGACCCCGGCCTCCCCGGGAGCGGGGGGAGGGGGAGATCCCGGCGGGGGGCGGGGGGGGAGGGCGATGGGTCTCCGCCCCGTTTCAGGGTGGGGCCGGGGTGGGGAAGCCCTGCCTTCCGGGGCCGGGGTCGGGGCCGGCCGAGAGCCCCCCCCCTCCCCAAGATGGCGAAGCTCGGCCCGGGGCTGGGGGGAGGCGGGGAGGGGCCCTGGCCGCCGGGGGCCGCCCCCTCCGCTTGTTTCTCTTTTTGGCGTGGTGCGAAGGGCCGGGCCGCCGGGTGGGTGTGGGCCGGGGGCGGAGTAGGGGTGGACGCCGGCTGCTCCCGGCCGGCCCGGAAGCTCGGGGCCGCCCCCGCTTCTCCCGGGTCAGACGCCGCCGCCGAGGCCGCTGCCAAACCCTGGGAGAGGGGAGGAGGCGGCGGCGGTATCGACAAAATGGCGAAGTGAGGGCCGGCCCCATTGTGCCCGGGGATCCCGGAGCCGGGGCCGAGGGAGGGGCCGCGGCGCGGGGCCGGGCTCGGGCCTCCCCCCTGCGGGGCCCTGCGACCCGGAGCGCCGACCCGACGGCCCGGGAGGAGGGGTCAGCCGCCGGCTCCCCGCGCCCCGCCGGGCCCTGAACCCCCGGAACAAAATGGCGAAACCCAACATGGCCGTTCGAGGGACTGACTCCAAAATGCTCTCTTTCTGTCTGTCTGTCCGTCTAGATCGAGTGTGTCAACAGCAAGGACTTTCCCTCTGGGTTCCCTTCCAAAACGCAGCCACTGCCGTCACCAACCTCTACAAAGGTAAAGATGCCTTGGACCCCGGGGCCGGGGCCGTGGTCTGTGACAGGCCGGGACTCGCACAGCGGGGGGCGGGGAGCCTCCCTGGTGTGGGGAGGAAAGGGTTACGGGACTGACGCCGGAGGCCTTCCTGCCGGGGTTCTAGTGAGCGCCGCGAGGTGGGGACACCGCACGGGAAGCAGTCCGAGTTTGTTGTGGTTTTCTGCCCAATGGTCGTAATGGGAACCACACTTGTGGCTGTCTTCTCTGGAAACGTCAGATGACGGATGGCTGGGTTCTGGGCAGGGTGAGGTGTCCCCGTTGGGTAGCTCTGTGCCTTCGGAACACCCCAAGTCCGTGTATGTAGAGAGTAGCAGCTGCCAGCCTTCTCCGATGAGTGGAGATTTACTTCTTTAGTCTTACTTGATACCTGACGGCAAAGTTTTGGTAAGCAGTCTCTTCTTAGCACTCGGAAACATGTTTTGATATGGGTGATTTTGCCTTTGACATCAAAGCCTATCCGTGGGCGATTGCTGAGCTTCATTAGTAAGGAAGTATTACATTTTATACCACAGTGATTCTGAAAATAAGGAAGATGTGCTTTGGTTGAAAAGGTTTGCAAGCCAAGTGATTAGGTATTTATGTGTTACTACTGGATGATTGAAGACTGAATCGTTTACAGCTCTAAGGGGGTTTCTTTGCATAGATAATGTCTTGGTAGGTTGCTGTAAAAAGGAGATAGAAGTTACAGTCGTTTTCTACATTGATTTCTTGTTTCCAGAGTTTAGGATTACATGGGTGATAATACGAATGTGTAGGTAACTAATATTCTTTACGTAAAAATTTGTTATTGTCTCTTAGAACTGTTTACGTCCTTTTGTTTTCTATCGCTAATTCTAAAAGGTTGATGTGGATGTGAAATTTTTTTTTTAGGGAGGAAGGTTTATTTTGTCTGCTGGTCCAGACAAGTGACAAATCTAATGAATTTCCATTTCTAAGTGCCATTTTAGCCTAGCCAGTGCTCAAGCTTTGGTTTTCTTTTGGCTGTCTGTGGTAATTTGAAAGAATACATATGAAGCAGTTAAGAATGACTTTTATTTTTGACAAATTTGTAATTAAAACATAATATTACTGATTTGGGAAAAGACAGGGCAGATTTTGTACATAGTCTGAATTATAAAATGTTGTAGAAGTGCAGTTGTATTACATACATCTTCTAAACTGAGGTAATAGTTCTAAAAAGAAAAAATGAAAAGTTAGTGAAAAATGGCACTTCATGTTAATGCAGCTGAAATTCTAGAATATAAGTATTGATTGCTGGATGCAGAAATTGAGGCAAATTGAAGTAATCCCTAAATTTCTTGAGTGTTCTTATAGAAAAATCTACTTTATTTACATGGTTTCCGTATAAAAAATAGAAAATTGGCAAAGGAAGAAGTTATTTTTTGGTTCAAAAGCCTTATATTTTCAATACTTTCTATTACTACAAATTCTGCAGTAGGGGAGTCTGAGATTTTCCATTGATGTGAATTCTCCTTGTGAATATGGTTAACGTTTACTTTGTCAGTGTAAATATGTCAGTGTAGATGTTTATGAAATTTGCCTGTAGTGATCATCAGTTGTAATCCTTTTTAAAAAACAGTTATAGCACATGAAGTTTTTTGAAAAAAAAATCTATTTTGAATTTTTAATAAAGCAGTGATTTCTCCCTTCCCCCCTTTTAAAATCTTATTCCTGAAATAGAAGAAATCATAGGATCATAGATTTAGGGATGGAAGTGATCCTCTAGGCTAGTGCAACATTCTCGTTTTACACTTGAAAAGACTGAGGCCCAGAGGTGGTGACTTGGCTTATTGTCATTGTCATACTGGTGTTAAGTGGAAGAACATGAGTTCCACTCAAGGCCTCTGACTTTAGATGCCACATTCTTTCCACTGTACCACCTATCCCTAAGGTCATTATTTAAATAAAATAGTAAAGAACTTAGGTTGTAGGTAGGGTGTTGATTTCTGGTTTAGTATGTAGTATCGGTGGATTAAGAGGTGGAAAGAACCTTAGAGGTCTTTTAATCTATGAGGAACTAAACCTACAGAGACTAAGTGATTTGCTTAAGGTCACAAGCACCATTAGGCTTTGAATCTAGGCCTTTTGATTCTAAATGTGATGCTTTTCTCACTATACTGTACTGTAGCATTATAAATAGATAAATAATTGTGTCATCAAATTATTTTCAGTATTAAAGATTGTGGTTCAGTTGTGTTGACTCTTCATAATCCCATTTGGGGTTTTCTTGGCTCAGATACTGGAGTGGTTTGCCTTTTCCTTCTCCAGTTCATTTTAGGAATAAGGAAACTGAGGCAAACATGGCTAAGTGACTTGATCACGGTTACACAGCTAGTAAGTGTCTGAGACCAGATTTGTACTCATGAAAATGAGCCTTCTTGACTCCAAGCCTAGTACTTTATATTCATTGTGTTACCTAGGTGCCCTGTATTGAGGTATAGATACCAAATAAAAAAAGTAACATGCAATCTTTTAGTATAGTGGTTTTCGAACTTTCTAGTCTCAGGATCCCTTTATAACATTCGTGAAAGCTTTTGTGTATGTGGATTATGTCTATCTAAATACCATGTTAGAAATTAAAACATGCTAGTATTATGAAAATAGTTTTGACTTTGAGGAATTCCTTAAAGAGTAAAAACGTTTAGAAAAGCCACTCCTTTAATATTAGGAACTGTTAAACTGTATCATTACATCCAGTCAACTAAAAATGGTACATTTTGGGTACTCTGAGCACTCTTCTGGCTATTTTCTAAAGTGAACTGGAGAACAGTTAAGATGGAAATAAACCTGAGGGTTTCTTTAAGGGGCCCCTAAGGGGGCCTTGTTGGTTGCAAGTTCAACCAGCTGATGACAGTGATTGTGTATGCAAAGGGTTTGGAGCTCTTGCTTCAAGAACATTCTTTCTGCATTTACATTTATTAAAGGTACAGGAAAATCCTGACTGCTGATTTCTAATTAAATTCAATATCTATGAATAACTATTGATATTCAGATTCTCATTTCATAGCATTTAGAAAATAAGTTATCAGGTTTCTGTGTATTTTTGAAGATAAGATCTAGGACATTGTTGGTTTTCGGTACCTAGGTAGAACTTAGAAATGAGTATAGTTTTGGTTTTGTCCTAGGCAGGATAGGTTTTTTTTTTGTTGTTGTTGGATATAAATGTGTCTGAATCCTGGTAATAGTTCCTTGTTTTCTCCTTATCTTCTTTGGTGACATGTCTTTATCTTTTAAGTGGTATTAGGAATATATTGCTGTTTTCTGTCTTAAAGTAGGCTCAAAAGTTGGAAGGATTTATCAGTTGAGATAATGAGCTGATTTTACTCTTAGGCAGGGGTTCTTCCATCCATTACTACTTTGGTCAATCCCCAGCCTAATTGCTGGAGAGTTTAATTGCTGGAGAGTTTACCTGGTCATAAATAATCACTTAATTGCTCTACTAGGGGCTCCTTTCAATCCCCCTTCATAAAATTTTAGGGAAAATCAAAAGTAGATAAAACAAGGATTGGAGGGCTTTTTCAATCCTTGGCTAGTTTGTTAGACAGCTGACTCTTGAGTTTGAAAGTGGTTTTGGGAAGGAGTCTGTGCTAACTCCTGATCTAGAGTAACTTCTCATTAAGCTTTACTTAATGTCCTTTCTTCTGATTCTCTTTTTTATTTTTTGGGGTGCGATTGTCTTTCCTAGTTTTCTGTATCTAAAACTGGGTCTGATGTTTTAATGAATCCAGGCTACAACTTGGTACTTTGAGAGAATTACCTCCTGGTGATAGTGTTAGATGTACCTCTAGGCTTATGGGATCCTGGAATATAGAGATGACCAGAGACAGCATGGTATGGTGGAAAGAACAGTAGCTTCAGTCAGAAGATTTGGGTTCACATCTAGCCTCTGAAACAATTACTACCTCGGGCCTCAGTTTCCTTAACTGTAAAATAAGGCAGTGGGAATAGGGTCACTGAGGTCCCTTTTAGCTTCTATGTTTGTGATCCTTAGTGCCCAGAGCTACAGATTTAGTAGATTAGTAGAGTTAGGATTGGAACTCCATTCCTTTCACTTTCTGCTAAATCAGGTTTACTTCATCTTTTTCCATTGTACCATGACTGACTTAACATTTATCTAGCTCAAACTATTTGTAAATAGTGTTAGTGTAACAGTGTAGTTACAGACAAGTTGTGTTTGTCCTTTGTTCTTGAAGAGGACCATGACATCAAGATGATGACATGACTTTCACTTGACTTTGATTTGAGTGAAGGAGGGCTGTGCAAGGTCACCAGCCTCACCTTCTTCTCCTGAGCCATCTCGGTCCAGTGGCCTGATATTCATCAGGATGACTGGAGATGGTCCAGGATGCAGTGGGAGACTCTGGTCCTTTCAGGCTAAGGTCTTATCATTAGTGCTTGCATCTTGGTTAAGGTTTGTTCAAGAAATTGTCTCTTTGACTAGGGTTTTAGGTGAAGAGTATTAGTATTCTTTTACTCCATTTATAAGCATTAATTAATTCCGTGTGTGACTTGCACCCTCAAACTCATAGTTTCCTTTCTGTCCTGCATTCTATATCCTCTTCATCTTCTTTTCAAACTTTTTTTTTCAAAGTTCTAAACTATTTGTACTGAGATTAGAAGCATTTTTAAGGGAACCATTCTTGAGTACTGTTTTTTTTCTCCAAGTCATGTAATTTTTGAATTATTGTCCATTTTGTGGCCTTTATATGGAGAAGCCAACTTAAAGGACATTAAGATTACGAAGGGTAGAGGGGAGACTGCATTGGACATTAGGTCCTAATAATAATAATGGACATTAGATCTGGGAAATTTTTTGAAGTCTAAAATGGCTTTCTAGAGCTGGATTAATAAACCATTGGCATTTATGTGATATTACTATTTAGCTTTAAAACTTTTTAAAAAACAGCTTTTAATCCAGTAACATGAAGTAGAGTGGTGTCTTCCATAGATAATCTGTGCTTAAAATTAGGGAAAAAAGCCTCATCCATCCATTGATAGTTTTGTGGAGTCAGTTTTCAATTGGAATTTTCATTAAGCTCATACTGTTTTGTAGCAATTTTCCCCCTCTCATTCTTGGGCCTAGAAGACAGTTTGATGTTGTAAAGTCTTAAGTTCTGGGTACAGTGTATAGGGTATTTGGGGCAACTAGGTGGTGCAGTGGATAGAGCACTAATGTAGGAGTCAGGAGGACCTGAGTTCAAATCTCACCTCAGACACTTGACACTCACTAGCTGTGTGACCTTGGGCAAGTCACTTAACCCCAATTGCCTCATCCTGGGTCATCTCCAGTCATCCTGTTGAATATCTGGTCACTGGATTCAGATGGCTCTGGAGGAGAAGTGAGGCTGGTGACCTGAGCAATCCTCCCTCATTCAAAACAAAGTCAAGTGCAAGGTCATGTCATTATTTCTCCAATGGCATGGTAGTCTTCTGCAATGAAGGACGAACACACAATTAATTTACCAATCCCATGGTAACATTTTGTGTTTTTATTGAGAAGCAACAAGGTAGGAGACTTGGAATCAAGAGAACTGATAATAAATGCAGGCTGTGACACTTAAAATGACTCTGGGTCTTTGCTTCCTTATTTATTGCTGTGAGGAAAGGGCTAAGTGCTATTTGAGGCATGAGTTATTATTGAGGTGTTAATGAAAGAAGTTCTGCTAACTAGAACCCAGTTCTAGTACCTAGGCTCTACTACTGACTTAGGTCTTTTAAAAGTCAGTTGGCCTCTGATTCTCATCCTTTCCTGTGTGTAGAATAGGAATTATATCTGACAATGTATTTGTGTGACTCTAAAAATCTAAAATCCATAAAGGAAACCATACATATTAAATGTAAATTATTGTCAAAATAATGGAGAAACATTTTTTTGCCCTCCATCAGATTTCCAAATGTTTGCTGTTTTAAGTTCACTTTTTCATCAGAGCATTTAACTGTTTACTTTCAATTTCTTTTATAGTAATTAGAATTTGTGAATTTTTAATTCTTGTCCTTTAAATTGCATTTAAAATGATACCGTTTGCTATGTTGTTGGGGATTTTTGAGTATAGCAAAATGCTAGAACTTTTAGGTTCCTTAGTTTTGTTAGTATACTCTGTAAGTGCTAATTCAACTCTTGGAGTGTTTCTACAATTTCCTAGGAAGGTGGCAGATGTACTGTATTCTTTTTGATAAGCAGGAAAATCATACATAACAATATAACTATATTTACAACACATACACATGTATATGTAATGTGTACATATAATGTAATATATACACACACACGATACATGAATTCTTGTACACAAATTTGTATGTGTGAAGAATCTCTTTGTAATGACATTGAAAGGTTAAGTGACTTCTCCATGTCTCCACAGCTATCTGTATAGGAGACAGGGTTTGAATCTAGTTTCCTGATTTCCTCTGCCTTCTATACACTATTCCTAATCATTTTGGGGTTTAAAAATAGATATCTAATTATATACTTTAACATACTAGGTAGGATTTTAAAGCATTCATCATACTCCATAGACTTAGGTGATTGTTACCTTGAAGGAACTTAGTAAAGATGGTTTTGCTTAGTTTAAATTTTTAATTGGAGTGAATCTGAAAATTTTTTTTCTGCTTTGTGGACAGCTAGATTGATAATTAAAAGATTTTAATACTTAATGTTTTGCTGTGATTAATTTTGTTTGGCCTTGGTACTTTACAGTAACTTGAAAGACTGTCCTTTCATCAAACTAAAAAATTCTGAGATGGTACAACTTTTAGCTTTAAATAGTATCTTGTTCTCAGATTTCAATGGAACATAAACACTGTTGTATTGAAATGTGGACTATAGCTGATCAGAAATGACTGTTTTATGAGTCCATTTACTTTTAATAAGAAAGGTCTGATTATATGAAGATAAATGGTACTTTTGGGGTTGTGCCAAATTTTCATCTTCATAACAGTTGGGCTTTGGTCTCAGGAAAGTAGCTTTGGATACCAGCGCTAGTATGCTGGTAAATGTTTAAAATTGACTCTTTGTGGGGAAATATACCCATTAGACAATCAACAAAACAATAAAGCAAGCCCTGATTTGTAGCATTTGTTCAATTCTGAGGTGTAAATGCTCAGTATGAAAATGTGACAATAGTAACCTTCTTGCAACTGACTCCAGCACAGCCATAGATACTAATTAATACCCCCTGAAGCTCTGTGGATATACTTAATTGTTGGTGGGAGTCTATAGATTCAGAGATTAGGAGTTACAATTTGTTTATGGCATTCAAAAATGAAGTAGGGTTTAGCTGTTGAAGTTGATCCTTTAATCCTAGAGTTCATTGTTTTCTTTTTGAACCGTAAATTATCATAAAAACCTCTGACCAAAAAAATTTATTGGATTTGGAGCTTAGAGACCAGGTTCAGAGTTTTAGTTTCCTCTTCTGCAAAATGGTGGTGATAATTCTTAAACTATGTATTGCATAGTGTTATTGTGAGAGAAATGCTTGGTAAATCTTACTGTACAATATAAATGTGAGTTACTGCTATTACTACTCTTCTTGTAGGTAGTTGAAATCTTATATTAAGGAGATCATGCATTTGTTTCAGTTCATCTAAAGTTTCAAATAAACATTACCATGCCATCTAAATGGATAGGATAAGAAAGAATATTTAAAGCATTAAAGTGTAGAATTTTAAAAGTTTTATTTTCCTCCCATGCATTCGATTTTATTACTGCTTAGGGAAATGACTAAAATTGGAGAATCTTTGAAAATAGACTAACATTTTAGTGCTTATGAAACTTTGAGTCCTGTGTTTTCTAAAGGCTCTTTGCCTAGCTTCATGTTAACAGGTGGTGAGGGGTAGCAAGGGCTTAAAACAAATTTGTCAACTGATGTGACTGACCTATATAATATAAAAGTATTCTAGCAAGGGTTCAAAATTAATACATAGCTACAGCCAATGAAACATTTTTTAAACATGCCTTAAATCTTCGTGATTGGACTGTAATCTTTGTTCTTTGAAAATTACATTTTTATGTCTTAGATTCAAAATTCCTTCACCTAGAATCATCAGTGTTGTCCTTTTAACCACTTTCCTGGTCCCTCTCAGTTTTGATTTGTGTGAAATTTTGCTTTTTGTTTTTGCTGTTTGTGTTTTGTAGGTACATATTTCCTTGCCTGCTTCATCTTATACTTTGGATTGTCTGAGCCTGTTGCATATTTGTTCTGCACATCTTTGTTGCTAAAATTTGTGTTTCTCTCACCTAACTTTTATTCAGGGAATGTTGTAATCTGGCTAGAGTCTTATTTCCATTCAGTTCCTTTTAAACTATACGTCTCCTAAATTATCTTCTGCCCTTTCACATTGAGAAATGCTTAGTGGTAGAGAGTAAGGAGTGAAGGGGGTAGGCTAGACTACTCTAGTTATGAACTTGATTTAAATGTTTTTTTTCAGTGTAGGCTTGAGCATCTTGATTGCTCTGGGTCAGTGGCTTTCCCTCTTAAACAAGAGAGATGTGTGGGGTACAGTGAGGCACCTTAGATTTGTGTCATGATTTCACTTTTTTTTTTTTTTTTGGCTACTACTTCTTCCTCTAACCATAGGGCTAAAAAGTAACTCCCTCTGTCCACTATGGAAAAGTGTACACTCTATGGCCCTTCTTGCAAATTGCTATAATTTAAGTCTGTTTTCTCTTGTATTCTTAGTGGAAACATAATTGAACATTATTTTCATTTTATGATGTATTTTTAGGTGTAGTTAGCCTGTTTAAATTATTTAGGAGGGATTTGTTTTAATGAGCTCTCTTCCAAAGTGTACAGACAATCCTATTTTTTCTTAGTAAAATTATATTATGAGTAACTCAATAACAAAATAAGGATTAAAATAATAAAAGTACAATTTACATTTAGAAATTTATCTCTTCTGATCAAGCTATGAACTTAGAGAATTTTTTTTGCATGATATTGGTTTGTTTTTTATTTCTCCTTTTTGCATTTTTGTTACGTTGATTCATGTATTTCCATACACTCACTCACATATGTATCCTCTCTCTGCTTTCCCCTCTTCCCCCAAAGAATGTGAACCCTTCCTTTAACAATACTAACCCACATAGTGCCTTTGGCCTTATAGTGTATGGAATAATTTTGCCTTTTGTTCAGTGTATCTAATAAAGATCTAACTCATTATAATGGGAGGAATTTTTTTTTCTTTTTTCTTTTTTTTGTTATTGAGTGATTTATGTCCTGGTTTTGTTTTCCACATACTGCCACTTTTTTTTTTTTTCCAGTTTGGGATCTGCTCTGAGAATAGAATAATTTTTTATTTGTGACTACAATGAAGTCAGTCATTATCTTTTCCTTCCAAAGATGAGCCTAGGTTAAAAAGACATTTAGGATTTAAAACTGAAGAAGACAATAAATTAAGAACTTTTTTTTTCATTTTATGAAAGTTTTTCTTTACAAAAAAACAGGAATAAAGGATGTGCTTTATTTGCAAATGATTAGAAATGTATCATTAATTTGCCAGTGACTGGTGACTTTTAAGATTTTCTAATACTTACTATTAGAGAAACTGTACCAAAGGGGCTGTTAGATTAACAAGGATTATTTTACTGAACTAGAGTAAAGTACAAAATTGGACAACTGAAAAATAAGGAGATGGTGTGGCAAATTTTAGGACAAGGTTCTATAGGTATTAGAAGTGGTCTACTAGAGACTGGGTCTACTGACATAACTACGGAGTATCCTAGGATCCAAGAAAAATGTAAAATATTCATTCATCCTGAAGTTTAATATTTTCTAATCTCAAAAAAGATGGATTTTTTTTCCTTTTAAAAATGTACCTTAACAAGGCTTGCTGTGTTGAGTATGTTTTTTATTAGATCTGTTAAATTTCTCTGGGAATGTATCTCTGAAATTGCATTATAAATTAGCATGTATTTATGATCTGATTTCACAACAGTTTTTTAAAAAAACTGTGTTGTTTGAAGTGGACACATCTTTATTATCTGAATCATTTTCAGCAATTTTATTGAATTGGGAGGTTGGGTGGGAATGAAATTTTAAAGCACAAGTATGGCAGTGCCTGGTTTAAAAATTAAGGAAATAAACTGAGGTAAATTTTATAATAAGATCTTATCAGTGAAGAGACAGGATTGATTTACTCAATAGGACTTAATTTTTTTCTGTAAAAATTTCTTTGTTATACATACTATTGCTTAAGAAGTTATGATACAATAATATTTTAGTCATTTGGAAAGTGTCAGTTTAGTAAAAGATAAAATCTGAATTTTTATTTGTTAGTCTGTAATAAAGGAGTGAGATCTGAATCTAATTGCTTTTAGCAAGAAGCTCTAAAATTTGGGATTAGGGTAAAATGTCATTTATACTCTTAAGTCAATTTAATAACAGCTTTTTAAAAATTTGAAGAATATTAATGCTCTATATTGAAACTTGTCTCACTGTCTTAGATCTGAGCCATTTGTAAAATTTCTGCTTTGGAACCTTATAACAAACATAATAACTGATAAATATGTATTTTTTTTTTTTTAAACAGAAAGCGTGGATGCCCATCAACGAAGTTTTGATCTAGGAATTCAAATTGGCTACCAGCGTCGCAATAAGGATGTGTTAGCATGGGTTAAAAAACGCAGAAGAACTATTCGTAGAGAAGACTTGATCAGCTTCCTCTGTGGAAAAGTTCCTCCTCCACGAAACTCTAGAGCTCCCCCAAGACTAACTGTAGTATCCCCTAACCGAGCTACTTCAACAGAAACTAGCTCATCTGTAGAGACTGATTTGCAACCCTTCCGTGAAGCCATAGCTCTGCATGGTAAAGCTTTTTAAAAACATTTCTCTGCTAAAAATGATTATGACTTGTTTGGACTTCCTTTCATGCTCAGAGTTGAATTTAGGCTGTTGTCTTTTTTTTTTTTTCCATTACAGCTAAAGTGTATTGACATTTGTAGGTTTTATTAGGAACGTGTAAGTAGGATGTTAAACAAGAACTTAGGTAAACAGGTTTTTAGATTGACAGACCTAATTCTGTAATGCCCCTGATGCTGTTTTTTGAGCTAAATATTTTGTGCCAAGTGTGTGTTAGCAGGCATTGAGAGTAGTATGCCTGAATTTTCAGTGTTCTTGAAATTGATTGGATTTTCTTACCTCATATGTGCTGATTAATCTTTATTGCTAAGCACATTTTTTAGATTTTCTTAAGATGTAACATTTATAATTATCATGGCCTACCTAATTGCTGCTAAATATAATGATTCAGAGAAGTTCTAGCATGTAGATGATTTTTTTCTTTCAGAAGTCCCTGTAAAAGCTTACTTGTTTTCTCTAATGATTCTGTAGTGATGATGAGCTTATAACCAACCAGATGTGGAAATAATGAGTGAATTATTAACTTACTTTATTTACTCTGCCTTTAGTTCCTATTAGTTGATATTATCTGGAACATCAGGGGTCCTACAAACTTATACACTTTCCTTTTCCCAGGGCTGGAATTAATATGAACCAGACATTTTGATAACAGAAATCAGGTTCAGGAATGCAGCTCATTGAAAAGCACTTTCTTTTTTCTTTTTGGTAATTTATTTTAATACTTGTAGTGATGTTTGTCTATGACTTACAGGTTTACATGGTAGTACTTTTCCTTCCCGTTAAACTCAGATAATGCAAGTGTTATTATTACTGATGATATACAGAAGAGGAAAAAGGTTTAGAAAAGTTAGGTATCTTAGCCAATGCCATATCCACACAAATAGTTAATAGCTGAGCTGGGATTTAAAGCTAAGTCTCTGGTAGTACATATTCAGTGTTCTATGCTCTTATAGACACAGATAACACTTTGTAAATCTAGATCACAATCCATATGTAGCTCCTTGAGTACTATTCTTGTCCATATCCTCCTATAAATCCTCAGTAGAGCAAAGATGTACCTATTGTGCTGGGTTTTATTGTATATTTTGGGTACCAGCCCAGAATTTGTGTTATTTGTCTTATCACTGGCATTGAATATAAGACCAGCCTATTTCCTTTTTGTGATCGCATATTTTCTAGAGAATTTCACGTATGCCACTTGTTGTTGCATATAAATCATAATTTGTAATAATCTTCAATCTTCTTGAGTCTAGTGTGTACCTCCATTGTTCTTCAGATCATCTGTAATTTTGATTTTTTGGATATTGTATTCTTCCATCATTTCACAAGTATCACCAGGAGGAAAATACTGTTGAAAGATGGACTTATGCATCAGTCAGGAAGCATGCTTGTTATATGTCAGGCACTGTGCTAAAAGCAAGAACAGCCCTTGCCTTCAATGTGAACTCACATTCTATTGGGGGAAGAAAGTGTGTAAATAGAGTGGATAGAAGATAATGAAGGTGGGGGGATGGGGAGGGAGGTATTAGCAACTGGGGGTTGGGGGTTGGGAGGGGTGGCTGTGTATGGTGGAAAGGGGAAAATTTAGATAATGGGCTTTAAAGTGAATCTTGAAGAGAAACTAACAGGTCAGGGGTGAGGAAGCCTTGAGTATTCTTGACGTTGATGGGGAGTGGGAGGGGCAGCTAGCTTCAGGGCTAAGAGATGGAACGTCATGTGTGGAGAACAGCAAGTAGGCAAGGGTATCTGGATCATAGAGTTGCATAGAGGGGAGTAAAGTGTAAAGGCACCAGTATAGGTTGAAATTGTTGAAAACACAGCTTATTTTCTCAAATGCATTCCTTCCTACTTGATCTGGACCCATCTCATTGTCCATCTAAAATGATTATCCTTAAATATATGTACTGATGGACTGACTTAATGGACTGCTCATCAATCTGCATTTTGCACTCTGGAAAAGAGGCATTTTTCATGCGTTTGATTTTTGTTGCATGAATTGTTAGGCTGCTTTTTTAGATGATCAGGTTTCTCAGTGAAGATAGCCTGTAGGATTTGGGGGGCTTGATGCATTCACCATAATGTCTTCTGCAACAAAACCATCTAGAGGAACTCACCTTTAGGAGGGGATTCCTTTTCTATTTTCACTCTGGGTAGGTTATTATCATTCACAGGTGAAAATACCCTTGGCAAGCAGGTTTAAACCTTGTTTTAGTACTACTGATAATCAAGAGCGTCATTGAGTGTAGTTCTCTGAGGTGGCATGATGCTTAAGTTGACTGAAAACTGGAGAGATAGATAGTCACTGATTTTGTTTTTTTTTGTGATAACATATGTAAGGTACACTGACTTAAAAAACACCGGGTCTGAAACCTCAAACAAATGACTAAACTTCAAGAAAGATGCAATATAGATAATCTTTTCTTGTAATAGGTACTATTTCTTGCCCTTCATTATTTTAAAAATTTATCCTAACACCAAAACTTAAGTACAAAGAATTCTTATAAAAATTGTAGCTGATGCTTGTGGTCATGGTATCACATGAAGACAATAACTTGACCAAAAAGACAATAACTTTAAAATTTTAAAAATTCATGACTTTTCGAGTTTTACATTCAGAATGTTACAGTGTCAGTTGTTCTGCAGTATGCTTGACAAGATCCTTTGCTTTGAAGATCTTTAGTAAGAAGGAACTTAAATTCTGAGGAGTTTTTGGTATTCCTGCCTTAGCCATGTCATAAGTTTTGAGAAATCACTTAAATTAACCTAAAAACTTTAAAACCAGCCATTGGCTTTGTGATATGGCATCCCTATTTCCTGAGTAGTTGTAAACTCCCTGATTTTTTTCTAGGATATTGTTTAAAATGTGGTTAAAATAATAGTTTTGAAACTTAGTTTAGTCTAATAGATTGAATGAGTGCTTTCTACTTGCTATGTGCAAAGCATTCATTCTTTAGGTCTCTTTTAGTATAATTATAATACATCTACATTCTCTTCAACTAGATTTCTTTCAGATCAGTATCAAAATCGTATAAGTAGGTGTTAGTATTTACTCAGATTATTTCAATTTCAGTGTCTATTGTCTTAATTCCTACAGAATAATAAATCTATAGCTGGAAAGGGACCTTAGAGGCCATCAAGTTCAACCTTCTCATTTTACAGATGAGAAAACTGATTTTGTGTCTTATTTATAAATGTAATAATTTTGATGAGAACTTTTCGGTTACATTTATATTTAGGACTTGCACATTTATTATAAGCGTCTGACACATGGCAGGCATTGTCAGTAAGGAGACAAAAAAAAACAAAACCAAAAAACTTACTGGAGGACTTGAAATTTTCTTTCCCCACCCCCTTCCAAATTGGTTTGTTAAGCTCTGCAGAACATCAATTGACCTGAGCTATAGTTAGTCATTAAGCATTTATAAATTGCCTGCTTTGTGTTGAGTATTGGGCTAACCCTGGAGATACAAAGACAAAGGTGTGTATATGTGTGTGTATGTACTTGCATGCACACAGAATAATTATGTGTAAGGTATTTTGGGGAGGAAGGGAACTTGTAGCTGGCTGGATCAGTAAAGGCTTCTTTCAGAAGAATTGTTTTAAGAAATCAGATATTCCAAAAAGTTGAACTGAGGAGAGATGTCTTTCTCTACCTGGAGGATAACTAGTGCATAGGAGAACTAAATTAGCTTTAATGGGATTTTACTCTGTTTTTTCCCCCACATTGTTCCAGTGTAACAGTTTTGTCAGTTTCCTTACTGACAAAATAAAATCCCTGGAATGAAACCCATCCACATGTTGTTAGTTTCAAATTGTTCACTAAAAGGTAATGTTGTTAGGGAAGACTTCAGGGTAATTGGGGGAAATAATAATTACAGAATAAGTTTTAGTGTTATTTTTATTACTTTGTATATGTTTATAGTAACTCAAAACTAATAGCTCAGTGTTATCACTTGGATTTTATTTGTTCCCCTTTATTGAACTGATTAATTTGTAAATAGTGCATTGTATAAAAATGATTTGGTTAAAATGGTTTAAAATTTGCCAAGTTAATCCCATAAGTAGCAAAACATTATGCCTTAAATCTTGTTTGTGCTTAATTTGCCTAGCCAAGCTTTTTTTTTCAGATGTTTAATGTCTGAAGTTTATTTCATTTAAACTAATGTCTAAATTGATATGCAGACTAAAATTAGGTGGGGTGAAGGTAATGAGTTTGTAAATATTTCCAAGAGCTCAAGGATATGATGTTGATGTGTGCATTGGGATGTTTTCACAAACTAAAATCAGCCTGTAATCAAAATGTTTTAAGATTTATTTTGTTTTTTTCTTTGTGTCTTGATTTTATAAGTATTAAGCTCTTATGTTTTGAGGGACTGTAATGTAAAGTACCGTAAGGAACTGTCTTTACACTTCATCTCTTTCCCATTTTGAGAAGAAATAAAAAGTTTTTCTCTTACCTCTTTTCCCTACCCCATTGAATTAACAAACGTAGTGCCTTCAAGTAGTTACTTCAAGGTATATAATGCTTTTTCCTTGTCTATAATGGACCAGTGGTTTCCAAAGTGGGGTGGTGCTGTCATGAACACTGAGTGGATGATCTTCTAGTCTGAAGAGGGGAGGTGGGAAAGGGGGATTACATCTCATCCACCCCACCCAAACCAATTATGGATTCATCTCCAACACAACTGCAGCACTTTCTTTACCAGTTATCATTCAGCATTCTTAATCGACCCCCTCCTGTTACTTTGATTTCTCTGTAACAACCTAGGAAGGATGTGAGCATGCGCAGGATGCCTGAGCAGTCAGACAAAATTTCCCACTCCCCTTCAGGCCCCACATCATCATCAATGAGTAAAATTCCTGCCTTTCTTTTCTCTTTTGTACCTCTTGTTTCTTTTGGATTTGATAGAGTAAATCATATAGGATGAACAAATATGAATGAATGGTCATTTGCACTTCAGGCTTTAATACATTAATTTCCCTGCCCAAATCTATCTAGCCCCATCTTTAAATCGTCTTGGTTCTGTGAAGTCACCACCATTTTTCCTATTCCTCCAGGCTCACAGTCTTGCTGTTATTCTTGACTCCTCACTCTCATTCTACATATCCAATCAATGACAAAATCTTGGTGTTTCTACTTTCTCATTTCTTGAATCTGTCACCCCTCCACTCATAAACATAAGTTTTCATTTAGGCCCTCCTAATTGGTCTCCTTGTAACAAATTTCTTCCCACTTAAATCCATTTTCCACACAACAGCCAAATTAATATTCCTAAAGAACTAATCTTAACATGTCAGTCCCTGCTCCAGTAGCCCCTGTTGGCTCTATTATCAAATACTAATTTGATCTTTTTTTCCCACAATTTTAAGGTTTCTGTGGTGTGTTTAATAATGTTCATAGTAATTAATGCAGTAGTACATAATATGATTTATAAATCAATATGTATGTTGAGTGCATGCTCAAAGAAATGTACTGTCAGGGGACATGGTCAAAAAAAGTTTGGAGACCACTGGAATAGATAAAGTAAAGGAACCAGTTTCCCACTCTTCTCTACTCTAAAACTGCAGCTTTATCTCCTTTCTTTGGATTATAATCCTGGTGTCCTGTACTTCTAGTCTCAGTCAACAGTGACACAAGTTGAATTGGAGCTGTAATCTCCTTAATTCATCTAGAAAAGGATGGTGCAATGGATAAAGCAAGCCTACGCAACCTGTGGCCTGCCAAAGGATTTCAGCTTGGGTGACCCTTGAAAGATGCAGAGGAAAACGTCCTCAACATTTTTTGCCTTACATCCTGCCTCACACTAGCTTTGTGGCCCTTGAGCAAGCCATTTAACTTCTGCCTCAGTTTCCTCATCTGTAAAGTGGGGATGATAGTAGCAACTGCCTATTTTTTTGTGGGGATCAAATGAGATTTGTAAGGTGCTTTGCAAATCTTAAAGCACCACATTGTCGTTGTCAACCAAAGAGACAGGAGGTTAAATTTAAATGTAAGCATTATCTTTCAATTGACTATTTGCAAATTGTTTCCCTCATAAAATTAAGCATCTTTCTTCCAAGCAAGGATGAATTCTAAAGGAATAAAGGAAATAGGAGATCTAGGTTTCAGTTAACTGAATCTGCAGGTCTGGTTGAGTCATTTTCTTTATTATTTGGGGGTATAGATGTGAAGTGAAGGGAGAAGTGTGTGTTACAGTTTCAGATTAATGAAAACTGCTGTAGGTATTACTGGGTCAGTAATTAAATGTTTGCATAGTTACCATCCCTGTTTCCTTTCCCCTCAAAACAAAAGCAAGACTATTTTGAAAGAGGGAAAGGAAGAGAATAAGTATATAGTTATTTTTCTAAAGTTTTTTCACACATGGGACTAATAATTCTGTAGTTTGATAGGGTGCTGTCAGTATCAAAGATAGTTTCACGAGAGCTTTTATATGAAAGTCTTTTCTAGGGAAATGTCAAAGACTTTTTTTTTTTTTGGTAGAATAAAGATGTAAAGCATAGTTTGTGATTATCCATTCTTGGATTATGTATGTTTATTATCCACATGGTCAGAGATCAGTCTACCACTTGGTTTGTCATTGGTAAACCCAAACCTGGGCATATCCCTCTTTAGGGGCAGGATTTCCAGTTGTTTTGAAGGGAATGGAGTTGTGGTCCCTTTGGTTATGACTTTTTCCGTTGTGATATATGCTGACTACATTGTTTATAAATTGGTACTTTGCAAAATGCCTTGCAACATAGTAGGTGCTTGGTAATAAATACGTCTTATTATTCAGACCAGTGTTTGTTGTCACTGGTATAGAAAATAGTTGTTGGTATTTTTGCAGTTATAAGGCATCCAGTGAACTTGCCTTCCATGTTACTTATTTTGGGGATATAGCTTTTCTAAAACATTAATGTATAATTATAGTAACAAACTGAGAATCAAAAGTATAGAAATAAGTTGATACATAAAGTAGTTCTCAAAACCCAAGTACTAAAGCTCAGACCCTCAGTTGGACCCTTTTTTTTTTGATTTTTATAGAATT
This sequence comes from Notamacropus eugenii, assembly GCF_028372415.1. Classification (NCBI taxonomy): domain Eukaryota; kingdom Metazoa; phylum Chordata; class Mammalia; order Diprotodontia; family Macropodidae; genus Notamacropus; species Notamacropus eugenii. The sequence goes on from NC_092872.1 coordinate 87,860,885, forward strand.
ATGACAGGTTTATTAGATTGTTGTTTCAGGTTGGATACCTCTTCCCCAGCTATTTTGGCTCGGTACAATATATGTAAATGTTTAAGAAATTTTTGAAGCTTATCTACTTTCAAGAGAGGCAGAATGAGTTAAGGTAGAAGAGCCCACTAGACATAAGGAAGACCTAGGTTCACCATTTGACACATGCCAGCTGTGTAACCCTCTACAAGTGTCTTTACAGTGGCCCAGGTAATTCTCTGAAACCATTAATTTCAGAATAGATCTCAGTCTGCATTGATAAGAGGGATTTCATCATTGGGATATCCCTGTACAAATGAAATCACAGATTTAGACCAAAACATCTTATCTTCCTCTCTCCTCCCCACCCCCACCCCCCTTCAGGGTTTTCAGTCTTTAAGAAGATAAGAGAATCAGGCAATGCTCTATAAAAATATTGCTTAAAACTTTATTGATGCTTATTTAAAAGCTTTTTTTCATAATAGTCATCTTTAGAAATCTTTAAAAAGATTGCCATCTAAAATGAAAAATTCTTTGACTTAACGGTAAAATCTGTTGTTAGCAAAACTTGGTTATCTCAGGCAACCTATTCTGTGAGAATTCTTTAGTTTGAGATTTTATTATCATCAGATATTAACATACTTAGGTGGTTCTAGAGTTGGATAGAGTTAGTGTTTTTAGCCAAAAAAAAAAAAAAAAAAGGTAATGTATCTGAAGTTTTTACTTAATGATTGGAACTCTTAGGTTTTTGTCTCATGAAATATTTTCATGGAATAAATTTAGACTCCCCTACCGTGCTGCCTCATTTAGCAAATAGTGGAATATAAGGTAATAAAACTAGCCTCTCAGTTTAGCAGTTGAAGAAACTGAGACTTAGAGAATAGGGCTTTGTTGACCAGAATACCATAACTTCCATGAGTCACATGAATCCAGTTATGCCTCTTTCAAAATAAGAGCCTCTTCTAAAACTTACCTAGAGTGTGCATAATGGCTAGTTATTTGATTTTTCAGATAAATATAAGGTTTTTTTTTGTCTTTTAAGTGAATTTGTATTTTATTTATCACGAATCTCTCCATATACATTAGGAAAACAGTAATACATTTTTGTATAAGTAATGATTTTTATTCATTTTTTTGCTTTTTATTTATTTGTATATAGAATGAGGATCCCTTAAATATAGTTTTGTAAATAGTCAAGACAGACAGTGTCAAAGTTTTCCCACATATCTATGTGTCACGTGTACACTTTCACTTTTTTGGGGGAGGCAGTAGGGGTTAAGTGACTTAAGTGACAGCTAGTGAGGGTTTGATGCTGGATTTGAACTCAGGTCCTTCTGCCTCCAGGGCCAGTGGTCTGTGCACTGTGTCATCTTTAAGAGAGAAGATGGAGGAACATTGTCTTGTATTGTTACAAATTTAAAAATTGCCTACTAGGCGTGTAGTCCTTAAATCTCAGGTAGTTTTGGGGCCGTAGGAATGAGGGAAAACTCTTGGTAATTCTGACCCATTCTAGAAACTAGAAATTATATTGTATTTATTCTTAAACTTGGGTCAGTTGTGAAGGACCTGTGCAATTCTAGTCTGAGGAGATCCATGAGGAGGAGTCTGTGGTACATAGAACTTAGTTACTTGCCCACAGTAATTTTGCTTTTATGAATCAACTTAAGCATGTGTTTGTGTGTGTATCCATCTGTATATCTGTTTCTAATAGTAGGTTCATTAAAATTGTGAAAATTTTTAAAAATAGGTTTGTCATCATCAGTAGATGAGTTGGAATTAAATTAAGATTAAATTAATTAAGTTTGAATTAAAGGGATTTTTTTCTTACAGTTTTTAAGTAAAAATATAGTTCTCCCTATCAGTGTTTGGAATTGTGCTGTTTAACAGTATGTAAATATAGAGTAGGCAATTATCTTGGATTAGAGCTGTTCTTTTATAACAATGTAAACACATTGTTGAAGACCCCTTAATTTCTTTATTTTAAAATCAAATTCTGCAATTATTCTGTGGAATGCAAATTACAACACAAGATTTTTTTGCCTTCTAGTAGGGTTAATTGGGGCTCAGACAACCAGTTACCATAGTAAACTCAGAAGTGGAAACCGAGACCACCTGGAATATGAGCTGTATGCAAAAAACTGTTTGCAACTTAGAGACAACGTTGTCCACTCTACATTGTTAGACATTACGGGTGGAAATCAAGCTGAACTACAGGGACAATTGAATATATTTTTTATTATAATTAATATTTCAGTTGTGTTATTTCCCCCTTCCCCCTACCTGCCCCATGGAACCTATAAACCATTTAAAATCAAACTTGAATTTTGCAAACTTGCGTACCTGAATTCTGAATTTTCTGAAGTTTCATTTTGAATTTTCATTTTCAACAAGTGTTTATTTTGTTCCTATTGTCCTGAAAGTAGTATAGGAGATACTTGGAGCTTACAATCAAGTCTGGTAGGGGAGATAAGACGTGTACTACTCCAATATAAAGGACTGTGTAATGCGAACATGTAATTGGTACAAATGAGGTCTGTTATAGGAATTCAGAGAGAGAGGGAGAGAGATTGCTTCTGTGTGGCATAATCGGTTAACATAGAATGGGTGGCATTTTTACTTAGCAAATACCTTCCCATGGGAAATACTTTTATTTCTAGGTTTATTGTTTTTTAGTTAAGGTAATTTGAGAACATTTAACTTTATTTTTCTGAGCCTTTTAAAGCATTATGCATTATGGTTCTTGTATTAAAGTCTTCCTTTCATTGCCTCATTGTGGAGGAGAGGTCACTTTGTCAAAGATTGTCAGTGGTGTGCAAGCTCTCCAGTAAGTCGTATCAATACTGGCCACTGAATTATGGTGAGTTCACCATCTCTCATGTTTGAGATTACTCACGCAAATGAAACCATGAATCTCTTGGAAGTATTGAAGAAGCTGACCTTCTGCAGTCTGGTTACTAGTTGAAGATACATGCATGATCAAGTACTGTATTTCTTCCTTTTTTATTGATTTTATTTTTAATTAAAATTTATTTTCAGTTACTAAGCATTTATTTTTTTCTTGCTCCCAGCCCTTGCAAAACAAAAACCTCTTATAACAAATATGAATAGTCAAGCTAAATAAATTTTTATGTTGGTCATGTCAAAAAATGTAAATCTCTTAGTCCATCACCCTTCCTGTCAGGAGGTGGGGCAATATTCTTCATCATTAGTCTTCTAGAATCATGGTTGATCAGAGTTCTTAAGGCTTCTAAAATTCTTTACTTTTACAGTATTGTTATAGTGTTAATAGTTCTTCTAGTTCTGTGCCCTCTGCATTAGTTCATGTGCCTTTCCAGGTTTCTGTAAAACTGTTCTTAAGCACAGTAGTATTCCATCACATTTATGGGTCATAATTTGTTCAACCATTCATTCCCCAGTCAGTTGCGTACACTTTTTGTTTCCAGTTCTTTGCCCCACAACAAAAGAACTTTTATAAGTATTTCTGTACCTATAGGTCCTTCTCATTTTTCTTCAGTCTTTTTGAAGCTTAGGCTCAGTAGTGGTATTGATAACTTTTGGGGCATAGTTCCAAATTGCTTTCCAGTGCATCAATTTATCCCCCTGTGGCTTATCCTTTTTTTTTTTTTTTTTTATCAACTTTGCTAAAATGATAGACCTGAGGTAAAACCTCAGAATTGCTTTAATTTACATTTCTTTGATTATTATTAGTGTTTTGTTCAAATGCAAAATCACTTGAAAGGAATATGGTTGTGTAACTGAAAAAGCAGCTTTGGGGGTAGGCTTGAATATCATATGCATTGCTTGTAACAAACCTAAGACCAGGTGATATCAGCTAATACTTTAATTATAAATTGAGAAGGGAACAGGGTTAATCAGAATCTAGATAGGAGCAAAAATGAGTACATAGGATAGAAAGGGCACAACAGGTTTTCAGGAAGGAGAAAAAGGAACAGGGAAGGCAGAGGGCCAAAGGACAAACTTTAATAATTTTACCTAGGGCTGCTGCCTTGAATTATACTTGATCAACTAATTTATAACTTTTTTATATTTCTGGGCTATATTCATAGAAGATTGCCTTCAGGGTTAATTTTTGTTCTCGAAATATCTGTGATTTAAGAGCAATTTTAGGAGAGAATTTTTCAGAGGGACATTTGGGCTTGCTATTGAACTTACAGTTCTCTAAAAGGAAAACCAAAGCTTTCACAATAATAAGAAATTTAAAAGAATTGTAAGGAGTATGTATTAAGTTTTCAGCTGTACTCTGAGCACCATTTCACTTGCACATGAAATCTTTCCATATGTGTTATTTCTCCCTTTAGAATGAGTTCCTTGAGAGTGGTGACTGTCTTTTCCATTTGTATTCCCAGCATTTATTACAGTGTTTTGCACATAGTAAATGCTCAGATGTTTCATTCATTCTTGCAAGGTTATGGTAAATGAGAGTATATTTGGAGAAAAATTACTTGTAACTAAATATTTTAAGTTTCCACTTTCACCAGTTGAACCTTGCATTGAGATAAAAGATCTTTCCATTCTGAGTCATTCTTGTCCTTTCTTTCTCATAATAGAAGATGCGTCTAAAACATGGGAGGTCTTTCTCTGAATAATGTTATGAATTCCATGGTAGCATTCAGGCTGTTTACTTCTTTTTTTGTTTATTTTCGCTACGTACATGCTCAGTGAGAATATGCATATATGGTCAGAAGTCTAGTTATGTGTTGGGAGTCTATGCCTACTCAAATTTTATGTTGCTCTTTGGGTTACTTATACTTTTGTTTTTTGCAAGATCATAATGATCCATGGCTTAACAGTCAAGTGTTATACAGTATAGTATTATATAGTATGTATATTATGTAGTTATACCATATAGTATTGAAAGTGCTACAATTTTTCTGGTTTTTTTTTCTCTTTAATTATGGGTCCACTTGCAATGCCTGTATGACTTTGTAGTTGGAAATTGGATTTGAGTCCTGGCTGCTTGAAGAATTCACTTTTCCTCTCTGTGCTTCAGCATCTGTTTGTGAAATGAAAGTCCATAGACTAAATGATAATAACTTATCCTTTCTAGCTCTAAATCCTGTAATTCCAAGAACTACCCATCCAGGTACTTGAACAGTATAGGCAGTATGAAGTTTTTAGTTTGCCTTTATTTTCATAGCATACGATTAGACTATTCTTGTTTTTTCAGTGGTTTCTACTGGGAAGTCTTTGTAGTGTTTAGTAAACTCCTCCTCACAGTAAGACATATTTGGACAGTGTGCACGATACTTTCCAAGGCAAAGGTGAGCAAGTTATGTGACTATTAAGGAAAGGATCTTAGATCTAGAGCTGAAAGAGACCTGGGAGTTCAATTATTTCAGCCTTCTCATTTTTTCCTATTTTATATCTTGCTTGAAGAACAGAATTGAAAGCTGTATTTTGTTGTCTTGATTTTAATGATTTTCAAAAAATCAACCAGCAGTAATAGAGGGAACTTATATTTTCACACTTCTTGGTTTTATGACCTTAAAGATGTCTGCTGTAGAAAGCCATTTATGAAAGCATGCCTATTCTTTTTTCACGTTTTAACCAAGCATGACCGCTCTGCATTTGTATATGATTTTCCTAGTTTCATTTTAAAAGAAAGACATGTCTCAGTATTTACTGTTTTCTTGCCCCTTATCTTTTTTTGGGGAGGGGAAACGACAGTGTTATTTACACTGTGATAATGTCTTCTGTAATTATGGAATTTCCTCCTTTTGCCAACATGTCTTATTTTGAGCTGAGTCTGTCTTAGAAAATGTATGGCCTCTAATCTGGATTTGTTCTGATTACATTTCAGACTAACCAAATACAAAGTAATATTTTGGAACAAAGTTTTGCTTATTATATCTTTTTACTGACATTTGCCCAGAGATCACATTGACTACTGAAGTGGTAGAATCTAATTCTACCCTCAGTACTAATGAAAATAGGTCAAGATAAAAATGACAACTGATTTGTTTATTTTTCAGCTGTTGGCATTTTATCTGCAAATACTGTAGGGATGATCTCTGACTAAGCTCTTTATAGTCTGATTTTCTTAAATGCCTTTTGTGGTTTTGTAAGAAATACTATTTTCTATAGTCTTCAATATCATCATAATACTCTGAACCAGTATAAAAGTTCTTAATCTCTTCTGAGTGTGTTATAGACTCTTGGTAGTTTGAAGCATATGGACCTTCAGAGTAACTTTGTAAGTGAATAAAATAAAATACATGATTACAAAAGAAACCAATTATAATGAAATGCAGTTCTTAAATTTTTTTTTTTAAATTCGTGATCAGGAACTTTTTGGCAACCATGTCTCCTTTCTTGGCATGGTGTTTATCTTGGTTAAAGCTGTTTCTGACCTCTTATTGTGGCAACCACTTTGAATCTATTGTTTCCTTTGAAATGGTGATAGTTAATCTTTTATTTTGTCCATTTCCAGTTTTTTAGAACTAATTACGCCCAGTGTTTTTCATCTTTATCTTTTTTCTAACTTGATAATTACTTTAACTTTTATATAAATGGTTGAACTGAATGCATATAGAAACTGATATTTCAGATAATTATTTCGACTTCATCTTAACAATGATCTTTTTTCTGTCTGTTGCTTTTGGGCTCTCTTTGAAGAAAGCATTCATAATGAACAAGTGTGAGGCTTCTGAATAGACCTTAAATTCTTTTTTTGCTACTGAATCATTTTATCCAATATTTTTCACTGTTTTCCTGGCAACTTTGGAAGTCCTAAAGTATCAAAATATATTGACTTAGTTTGAAGAATCTTGGCAAATTTTTCTACAAAATTTCTCCACCTCTTCATTCCTTCCTATGGAATTTAGTGCATAAGCTATGATTATTTTCATAGAGAAGTTTTTCTTTGTTATTTATAAGTACTTGAAATGTTTTTATTACTTTTGGACTTTTCTGAAGAGAATCAGTTAAATTTTTTCTTGAGGTTTCATTTGTAGTGAAAATTAAAAGTTTCTCTGGTTGTTATGATAGCTGATTGGTCTCATCACAGATTATGAGTTTTAACGTGCTCTCCAAACCTTTTTACTGCTCTGTTGCCTTCGCTGTGAAAGTGGGGAGACTGTACCTAGATAAAGGATATTTTCCATGTAATTGGGAGGAGGAGGAGTCTACAGGGGGAAGTGGTTATCTTGAGTCTGAAACTTCAGCCTCTGGTGACCTACCCTATGATCATGATGATCTCTATCCTTAATTGGGATGGTCTTTTAATAGCAGACATGGTTTTTTAGACTATACTTAGGTCCTTTCCAGCTTGTTTTAACCTGCCATAGCATGCCACTGTGCTGGCATACGTCTTAAATCTCGGTTCACCTTTGTGGGAGGATGTGGAATAGCATTTTTATACAAACCTGTCTTTTCTTAGCCTCTTGTGCTATTGTTGCTCTTAGCTGGCTGTGCTAGTAGCTAAGTACCAACTAATAAGACTTAAGTTATGACTCTTTGTGGGAGTAGTTGAATTTTATACGTTTGGATAAGCTCCGTATTCACAGAAACAGGCTCCTTTTTTCTGTCTACCCCATGTAGTACCCACCACACACACACACACACACACACACACACACACACACACACACACACACACACACACACACTCTCTCTCTCACTCTCTCTCTCTCTCTCTCTCTCTCTCTCTTCTCTCTCTCTCTCTCTCTCTCTCTCTTTCTCTCTCTTTCTCTCTCACACTCTCTCTCCCTCTCCCCCCCCCCCTTCTCTGTTGTGGTTAAGTGACTTATACCTTAATCTTTTGACTCCAAGTGCAGTACTTCTGCTATATCATGTTTCCTCTGTTGTTTTAAATCAAATTCCAGTCTGCTCATTTTCTGGCTACCTTATTTAGCATATATGCTCCTTAGCAACAGGAATATGTATTCCACATACTCTCTCCATGGCACCTAAAATTTTTTGCCCTTTTTTTTTTTTTTAAATAGACAAGTTCGAATTTTATTTGAAGTTTAAAGTTACTAAACAAAGCACATGAGTAGTCTTCATAATCTTAATAGAAATTGAAGAAGTGACATTTTGTTCTGGTTCATGCCCATTTATGTTTTGTTATCCCAGTAACTTGAATTCCTCGAAGCACCAAACATGGATTAATGGTAGGGATCTGTTTGGATGGCTTCTCTGGTAGGATCTGTTAAAACCTAAGTTTCAGGGAGGAGGGAGACCACTGGTTACCTGAGTTTCAGCACTTGGTTAACTTATGATTCAGAAAGGATCTTGGGCAAATATACCAGCTTTATCTTTAAATCTTTCTAGAAGACCTTTGCTTTCCTTTGTTTTAGGTGCTTGAACTTCAACTTGATCTTGGAAACCAAGCATTTGTTGTAACTTGAAGAACTCTTGTAGTTTGTATATTTTTCTAGTTGGTGTCAAAAGATTTTTATAGAAGTTAACAGGCCAGCTAATAATTTGTCACTGGAAAGCCTTTATAATATCATACATTAATATCCTAGAAACTAAAGGGGAGGGTTTTCTAGGGAGCTTACAGAATCTGACCATATAATTCAATTTGAGGACCTATACAGGAGGCCCATTGGCCAAATCCAGCCTTCCATCTGTTCTTGTTTTGTGTGGCCAGGGAGCTAAGAATTGTTTTTATATTTTTTAAATATAGTAAAATCTTAAAGATGTTAAAACAAAATCTCTCTTAGCTTGTGTGATTCACTGAAGTTTGCTGACCTCTGATCTATAACATCTTCTACAGTTGGTCAGCCTTCATCTTAAGACCTAGTGAGAAGGAAAACCACTACCTTCGGGTGCATATACTTCATGCTACTTTTGAATAGCTCTACTTGTTAGGAAGTGTTTCCTTCTGCCTCTTTGTAACTTCCACCCACTTTTTTTTGCCCTAGTTCTTCTATTAGCACATTAGTACAGTGAGTTTATCATATTAGTTAGTTGTCACCTTGGGAAACAGAAATGGAGCTCAGTTTAGCTGGGATAGGAAAAAAAAGGGTTGAACTGAGTGTAGAGAAGGGAAGAATTGAATTGGGGATAACACCTAAAGAGAGGAGGCAAAAATAGATATACTTTGGGGGCATGTTTTGAGTAGTAGGAGTCAAATTAGGAGAAAGTATGAACTTTTTTCACCACCAAAGCCAAGTAATTTATTTGAGACTTGGTGACTTCTGTTTTAAGTCTGTCCCTATAACCTCTTGGAGTTTCGTTTGAGTAAGTTGGATAAAAGTTTTGACATGGTGTCCTTATTATTGAGAAAGCAGTATTAACTTACTCTAGGTTAAGTAAAGACTGAACTAAATTTGTTGGTTAACACAGAGCTAATAAAAACATTATACTTCTACATGGCTTAGGAATTTGTTATTTAACAATAACAAAAAATTTGGTCACTTCAAAGGTGGCATTCTGTTAAAGGAAATAAATAGTTCAAAATGGTATGTTTGAGTACATGGGATTTTTTTAGGGTGGAGGAGTGGGAAACAAAGTTTGTGGACTTGAGAATATTTGAGACCCAGAAGAGAAATTATTATTCTTTGGTTAAATCCTGTGATTTTAGTCACCTCAGGAAACTGAAATATATTTGCTCTTTTTTGGCCTAATTTTGGTTAATAGACTAAATGTTTGTTTGGCTTCTTTGGCAAAGAAATAGTAAATTTCTTGACAAGCTGTTTTTATTACCACCAGCAGCTATGGATACAGTTTGGTAAATTCCATCAGTACCTTTCTGAAAAGACAAGTCTTTGTAACAAACAGACTTCAGCAAAGTTGATTCACTTTTGTATAGAATGTGAGAGTTGAGTATTTAATTTTGTTTGAAAGCTTACTGGTTTCCTTGTTTTGAGTTTAGTGGTTAACAGATTTTTGACCTAGGCGTAAACTAGACTGAAACTCCAGGAGAATTATTTGATATCTCATAACTTTGGAAATAATAGCTCTCAGATTTCTGAATCAGGATGTGATTTGTGATCTTAGTAGGCATCTCTGTTGTATTGTTTATCTTTTAAGGAGTATCCAAATATTCTCAGGGAGAACTGTGATTTAATGAAATGTAGAAACAGCTAGCATTGCAACTTTAGCTTCTTCCCCCCTCTAAATTCTTTGATTTATATTAAAAATGCAATTGTAAATACTTCATATCTAAAATTCACTTGTCAGAATGGCATAATGGTTCTTGATACAGTATTTAAAATTTCAACTATATAACTGGTTTCTTGTTTGGAGAACCAAAGGAGCAACAAGGGCCTTTAGTAAAGTTCTTATTTTTGAACTTAAGTACTTTTTTTTTTTAAAGTAATAGTTTTAGAATTTTGTTTTGAGCTCTGACTTCTCTAGCTTAATGCTTAGATGATAAAAGTCTAGTGGAATGATTGGGTAGGATAGCATTGTGCAGTGGAAAGAATGTTGAATTTGGAATTATAAATACTTGATTTCAAATATGAATTCCAGGATTTTACTATATATACATCTTTGAGCATGTCATTTAGTGTTAGGTCTCAGTCTGTCTCTCCTACAAAGAGACTGGTCTGGATTTGATAACTTTTAACATCTTTTTATTATACCTTAGAGTTTTAGGTAACTAATTGGTAGAATAATAGACACACCATTTAAGTACAGTGTACGCATTTGATGTATTTTCCCAGTTACATGGTTGGGTAGTAAGTCAAAGGATGAATAAGTTCTCTTCTCTTCATACTCTATTACTGTCTTGCCTTGTGTCTTTGGAAAACTACTTTAAACAATTCTTGCTTTACTTCCTTTCTCTGTAAAATGGTGGGGCTACTTGACACATTAGTGAATTGTTTTTCAAAATTCTTGCATTAGGATAAATTGAGTAGGAGAATATAGGATTTTTGGTAGAGAATAGGAATCCTAACTTGATAAGATGGGTGCCAACTTCCTGTCTAATCCTATGGAAAGTTTCATCTTTTTGATTTCCCAGGACAGGCATTCTGGTACCCTGGGACAGTGGTAGACCCAAAGTATGGTGTTATCCTGATTTTCAAAGGCTCTGATTCCAGGTAATCTGAATCTCTTAGATTTAACTTTCTCTCAATAAGGCTATGATAACTTCCTTGGCCGTTTTCTATGGCATTTGTGTTCAGTAGAGTAATGCTGATGGAAGAGAAATGGATGGTTTATCTGAACTACTTAAATAGATGTATCTATTTATTTGATTATGTATTACAGGTTGCACAGAAGTGTATTGGAATAAGAAATGTGTGGGGGTAAGGAGAAATGTTTAGGCCCAATAATTAGGAAATTAAAAGCAGACCAGAGAGCATCATAGCTAATATGAGGAAGAATGCTTTAAAAGGGAATCCTTGGAACCCAAGGTTTGTTTATTTTTTAATAGCTCAGTAAAATTTCATCAGTTACTATTAGATATTTAAGTATCAATTTAGTATATGTGTTCAGTTTTCTTTCTTCTCACTTCTTTGTTCCTCCTCTTGTTTTTCCTTCACTCCTGCCATTTTTTTAAAAAAGTAGAAAAAATTACAAGTTCACATAGTTAAATATGTATTGTCAAGTTTGTAAGCTAATAAAAATTTTTCCTGGGGTTTGTTTTACTTATTGTTGCTAAGGAAAGTGCATGTGTAGCAAAACTACTAGAACTGACCTATGGATACTTTGTATTTTTTCCAAAGTCCTGTATACTTGTATGCCATTCTTTTCTTTCCTGCTTTGTTGAAAAAAACTGGTTGCCTGCATGCTCTTGAAATAATTGGTCTTACTATAAATGATCTTGGGACACTAGTGTTAATGAACTTTGGAATTTAAATTATAAGAAATTAATGTACCAAGACAACTTTAATTGCTTAAAATTGTATTACTTAAATATTGTTTTTTTATTTTATAAAGGCTTTTCTGAAATCTTGTATTTTTAAAACTGTCTTTTAAAAAAATTAGCCTTTAGGGTACAATCACCATTAAAACCGTCAAGGGTGCACTAAGAGATGAAAAGTTTAAATTTTCTTTTCCTCAGTTTAAGTTGAGTTCCTGTCCTAGAAATTAACAGTTGTTTATGTTTAAAGAGATAGTCTTTCAGTCTGTTTTTTTTCCCCTATTTTTGAAAAGGTAAAAATGAGGTTAAATTTGCTTATAGATAATCATGCACTTAGAACTGTAATGAACTGTGTTTAGTCCTTAATAACTGATTTACACTCACAAACTGTCAGATGTGGAAGGGAGTTCTGAGGTCATTTAGTCAAGACTATAACACAATGATAAGTAGTCAGTCAGCTGGTTTCTGCTTGAAAACCTCCAGTGATAAGGGACACACTCCCTCCCTTCCTTGATAGCCCTTTTTCACTTTTGAATAAGCTTTAATTCTTAAGTTTTTCCTTCAATCAAACCTAAATCTGACTTTCTCTGTTCCTAGATTTGCCCTTTAAGACTAAATAGACAAATCTAATCCCTCTAATCCCTCTTCCAACCAACAGCCCTTCAGATACTTATGGACTGTTATCATGGTTTCAATGAAATCTGTCTTCAGGCTAAAATGAGTCCTCATAGTAGATCCCTTCACCTTTTGCTATCCTGTTTCGTTTTCTCTGGATACTGTCAAACGTTTTGCTTTTCCCAAAATGTAGCTAGAATGTGGTACTCAAGAGAAAAGTATCTGTAAACATCTATTCTTTTCTCCTCTATTCTGCCAAACTGAGGCTGATAACATTTTTGATGCCTCATGGTCATTAGGAGAGAGAGTAGTGTGCTAGAGTGGATGTATAAAGAGAGCAAGCCTTAGAGGCAGGCAAGTCATTTAGCTTCTCAGTGCTTCGTGCAATTCTCCTATTAAGACAGTTCTTAACCTTTTTGTGTTATAGACTATTTGGGTAGTCTGCAACCTTTGGAACCCTTCTAAGAATAATATTTTTAAAAGAATTTTAAAAAAACCCATAGGATTACAAAGGAAACTGTGAAATAAAGTAATGAGATGTTAAAAATTTGTATGCTTTTTAAATTCTTAATAAGACAAAACATTTAAAAATGTAGGCAAGTTAAATTTTATATTTTCAAAATACTAGTGTGAAAAAGTGTTTTTGCTTAGCTTAAATAAGTACATTAAACTGTGTGGATCTTTGACAAGGCAATGTACATGTCATGTTTGAAACCCAATTGACATAATATAGCTAATGTAATGTGAAAATTTCTGATTTCTGTTGGTTTCAAAAGTCACAGGTGCTACTGATATTGTGATTTGTTGCTTACATTTATAATGGAAGGAAATGCTAAATATCAATTGTAGTTTGTTGGAAATAAAGATGTAATTTTTTTTCCCGTTCAAATTCATGGAAATTCATGGGTGTTTGAAATCTTACATGGACCTCAGCTTAAAAACACTTTCCCTGACTCATTTGTTGAGAAGGTGCTGATCTGCGTTTGTCTAGAGAGTTTCCTTTTCTGGGAGTTCTTAGGACAAGTGAAATTAGAGATTGAGCCCCTGTCAGCGGTCATTATGAGCATAACTCTACTAGCCCTGTGTAACAAAAACAACAGTAATAATTTGCTTGTAACCCTCAAGACTGTGAGAAATGATTTAGTATTGAAATTATAAAAAAAAAAATCTTAAGAATTTTGGTCCACTCACATAATTTGAAGTTTCATACTGTGACTAAGTGTTGGTATCTGTATTTCACTAACAAAATTTAGAATTAAAAATCAAAATTTACTGGGGTGGGTGGGGGTGAGGCACAATAGAGTGGGGAGGAGAAATGGGACCAACAGTGGACTGAAGTGGGAAGAATTTTTAATATACTGAGTTCTTTTGGCACATGTAAGATACTTTTTTTGTGGAATTTTTATTTACATAATTTCAGAAATTACATACCTTGTTGCAGATGTTTTTATGCCTGTTGGAATAGTATAAATTTCAAAAGCAAGAAGTTGTCATTGGAAAATATTTGGCAGTTTTACGTTACAAGGGCATTTTATGCGTTGCCAAATATCATATAGTATGTATGTTAATCACTTTCGATTGTTCATATTGTGGGATTTTAAAATTGTTGATTTCTAGGGGTGGGATCTCTTAAGACCTAGCAGAACAGTAGAGCAGCAAAACTGACTGGCATGAATCCTGGCTTTACGAAGCTCTGTATGTTCTTATTATTACGTGTATTTTTTTTCCAGTGAGTGCTAATTTGCATAGTTTAATACTTCTTAGATGTTATAAGATTACTGCAGAATTACTGGCTGCCTCACTGAAATCAGTTGTCGCAGTTGGCAAACAGAATAAAATTGGTAGTGGGATTCATTGACATTACCAGGTTACCAACTTTACATTTTAAGCTCTTGCTCAGTATTTACTTTAATTTTAGAGATAGAAAATGCATATTCTTAAGTTTAAATGTAATTAGTCTGATTCTAAGGAGGATCCCTTCTAATACAAATATTTACATGGTTTGTTGAAGTACCAGTAGCATGAGTTTATTCTTGGAAAAAACTTCTGCTAATAGTAAATAAAATTTCTCTTAATTTCTCTTTAACCATTTAATCTAGAGTATATTAAATGGGCCTCCAAATTTGATTTTGTTTTGTTGTTAGCATCTTAAGTTAGTCTCCTAAAAATCAGAATTGGTTTTCAAAGTTATAATTGATAGCTGTTAAATCATAGGCTTTATTTCTCATTTCTTCATGACCCCTCCACCATTATATCCATAGTGAACATTGGCATTTCAAAACTGTCACCCTATATTATATAAGCTGTTTTACTGCCTAGTTTCTTTTAAATCTATAATAAGTTTAATTTTTACTTCTGAATTATCAACTGTTGCAGTTTATTTGGTTTTGATTTGCTTAGATTATTTCTGTGACTTTAGTTAAGATTTGAATCCAAAGCTGACTTCAGTGGTTTAAAAAATAAAATATGGGCCATTAAAACCTTTTCATTTTTTTAGTTGACACTTAAGAAAATTTATGTTTGCTTTATGGCAGAAGCAGGCAAGTAAACTTTACTGGGAAAAAAGGACGTGAGTTTCTTTACTTTGCCAGAAAAAATGATGCCTTTTGAGGGTTGGGTTTGTTTAATGTCACCAAATGATACATCTTTAATAACAGATGAGTTTTCTGAATAGCAAAATAGTATATCCAACTTTTGTATCATATAGTTGGGAAAGATCTTGGTATTACTTCAGATATCAAGTAGCTATTGTGCAAGTAAAGTAGGTCTTGCAAGGTTTGTTGGCTCTATTAAAACTTTAATTTTAATTGATTTTTACATTTTAAGAAATATTGTAATAACAGGAAACACATTTACTACCAGTGTGATCATGATAGGAAGAACTCAGTGTTGCTGCACGTAATCCTTTGTAATATTCAAACTGCTATTAGAACCAGGAACTGATGCTAATAGATTTGAATGGTTTCCTAAGTATGCCACATAAAGGAACTGAAGTGATCAAAAATCAGATGAAATTTTGGAATATTACATACATGTATACTCTGGAGTATTAGAAAAATATTTCCTAAACTTTGCACATGTGAATAGTTATTACATGGGAAACTTAAGTGCTAGTGTTTTTTTCCCTTTATTAAATATACAATATATATTATGTATTATATATAAACATACACACACCAAAAGTATTGCTTGACTGAAATTTTTTTCAGTATGATAGTATTCTTAATTTCTTCTGTGTTCCAAAATTTCTTCTCTGACCTTTCATTTGAGTTATGTTTTGCAAACCTCCCTCCTTGGCATTATGGGTTTCATCAATATATTTTAAGCATAGAAATATTCTTTGGTCACATTTTCTTAGGAAGGCAGTTTTGTAACATTATATATAGAGTTAATTATGGGTAGTAGGTACAAATACTGCCCATACTGCTCTCTGTAAAAAGGGAATGACAGATAAGAGGAAGTTGGGGCCCGGACATGTTGTGTTTATTTTTTGATTAATAGGTCCAAAGTGACTGAATTTACGATGTGTATTCCAATGTGTGATGGTCATATTTACTTCTGAATATAGTTTACAAAATAACTTTGTGTCCCTGAGCAAGTCACTTAATCTGTCTGCATCAGCTTTCTTCATTTGAAGATGGGCATGATAATAGTACCTACCTTATAGGGTTGTGGAGATGAAATGAGATATTTATAACCAGATGAGATAAGATTTGTCAAGTGTTTTGCAAACCTCAAAGTGCTATG
Organism: Notamacropus eugenii; assembly: GCF_028372415.1. NCBI lineage: Eukaryota > Metazoa > Chordata > Mammalia > Diprotodontia > Macropodidae > Notamacropus > Notamacropus eugenii. The sequence continues at coordinate 87,877,020 of NC_092872.1, forward strand.
TAAAATGCTTACTATTAATATTATACTATTATTATTTACTCAGAATTGTGTAATTTGTTTTGTACAAAAAATTAGAAAAGTTATTTCAGTTCATTAATAAGTACGTAAATGCTCGTTGTTATGCTGGCTTCTGGGGGTGTAGATACAAGATGTGAGACATGATTCTTACCCTTGAGGAATGTAGCATATAGTTGGAGACAGGAAGAGAGAACCTCAAACCAGTTAAGAAACAGTAATTAAATTCTGAACCATATGGTCCTGACAGATACATAGGATTGAGGAGAGAAATGGGAGAGGTTAAATCTGGAATACATAGAGCTACCTGGATGGAATTTTATCTGAGTCTTAAGAAGAAAGGAATAGTAGAATTTTAGGGGGGATAGGGAAGAAGAGTTATTTTGGGAAGGGAAATGACAAACATAAGATAAGGAGATGGGAAATGAGGATGGTATTTGTGTTGGAGGAGGGGAGACAGGGAGATAGGAAGGTGTTTGTTGGACAGAAGTGGAATTGGATAAGATTAGATATTGTGGCACCAGAGTATGTAAAAGACTTTGGAGATGAGGCAAAATTTAGACATGGACTTGGTAGTAGCAATAGTTTATTATGATTGTTTATTCTTAAAATCTCTTTCCATCTTGGATTTTTTCATTTTGTTTTCCTGGCTTTTTCTTTTTGATTTTTTTTTTTAAAGTTCAAAAGTCTTATCTGTTTTGCACAGTTAAAATTAATTTCACATTAAATTGTTGAATGTTTAACAGAAACCTTCTCCACCTTGAAGAGTTAAGTATTCTCTTCCCGAAGACTCTCTTCAGGGCTGGCCGCTGTTGTCATGACCCTTCTTTTATAGGAACAGCAAGAGATAAATAGTGTGGATAGCATGCTGAGCTTAAGTGTCAAGAATGCTTGGGTTCAAGTTGGACCGTGGACAAGCCACTTACTTAACCACTAAAAGCCTCAGTTTCCTCATCTGAAAAATGAGAGGATTGGACTATATGTTCTCTTGGGAACCTTCCAACTCTGAATTAGGAGGAGTTTGTGTGTTCTTTTCTCCTTGTCTTTTCCCATGTCCATGCTCCATCAGCTTTCATTTAACAGCTTCACTTCTTACTAATTGTGCTACTGTGCTTTTCTTATGCTGTCTTGATCCTTATTGCCATCCACTGATCTGCCCTACTCTCTTGATTGATCTTCATCCCTGGTTTATACTTTCTATTTCCTTTGAAAAATGCTTAATTGAGGCCTTTTTCTACTTATTAGTATTCATTTGCTTTGATTTCTTTTCATATCTTGGCTGGACTTTGCCACTCCCATGAACTTCCTCTTCACTTTGGTCACACAGCTTAGATTTTTCACCTGAAGCTCTTGTGCATCAAGATCCATCCTTGCCTCTGAAGTTCCCTTCTAAATTTTCTTTCCTGCCTCCTTGCTCACAGGAACTGCTTTTCAACCTTTTTATATTAATCTCTTGATCCTTCCCTTTTTTCCATGTTAGTTACCACTGTTCTAGTTTTACTTTTGTCTTCAGTCTTGACCCTTGATCATTTCAACAGTTTATGCCCTCTACCTTTCAGGACCCTCCTGACACCCCTCCCCCCCCCCCCCCCCCATTCCTGGGTTGTAAATACTTATATATTTTTTTTGTTGATGCACTTTTATTTTTTCCACAGCTTAGTATAAGAGAAAAAGCACTAGACTTCAATGAGAAGACTGTTTGAGTCATAGCCCTGCTACTTTGTAATTGTAACTTTGGGCACTTAACCTCTCTATCAGCTTTTTAATTTATAAAGGGGTTAGTTAAAGAACTAAGGACTCTTAGCTGTATCAATTCCTAATGTCCCTACCTCTGTCCCTATTCTGCTCTGCATATGTAGATGACCTTGCCTTCTACTTGACTAAGATTAAGGCCATCTTATTGTCAGCTCCCTCATATTCTCCACTCCATACTCCATGTTTCTTTTCTATTATAGAAGAATTAAGTAACTGTCCTTGCCAAGGCTAACCTCTTCAGTGCCTTATGTTCTCCTCTTCCTTCTGAGTCCTTCTTTTATTGATCATTTCCTCCTCTTCTTTAATGCTTCCCTCTCTACTAGAACCTTTAAAAAATAAGTTTAATTGCTGCCTTCTTGTTTTCACATCACTCACTTCTGGATTTGCTCTTATTTTATCCTTCCTCTCTCCCATGCACCCTTCCATCTGACAACTAAAAAAAGACAAAACTAAGCCATCTAAAATCAAAGAATATATCGGACAGTTCATAAAACATTCTGTACCTTTTACCAGTTCTTTCACTTAGACCTGTGCTTATTTAACTGTTCTAATTTATGTTCTTTTGTCTTGGGAATTTTATTCATTCCCATGGCTTTAATTATCATCTCTGCCATGAATTCCCAAATCTACATAATAGCTAAAACCAAACAGTATACTGAACTCCAGCCCTATGTTTTCTGCAACTCTACCAGGCTGTCATATTGGTAATCTTCAACTTAACTTGTCTTAAAACTGAACTCATTTCCCTCAGACTCCATGTCTCCTTTTCCTCACAGAACTTTCCTAGTTACATGATCGTCCTGTGTAGTCACTTAGATGCAGACCCTCTGTTTTGGGCTCTTTTCCTCCCACCCCATACAGCTGTTTGCCAGGTCCTGTAGAATCAGTAAAGTGTTCCACGGTATCTTTTGTATTTTTCTGTACTGATTGTCCTTATCCCAGGCTTATCCTAGGCTTTCTTCTGCCTTTAGTCTTTTCTCTATATGGGCCATCCTTCATGGCTCCCATAAAAATAATCTTGTTCTACGGGTATGACCATATCATTAGCCTGCTCAGAAGTCTTCCATTTGCTTATATTACAAAAGCCATACTGCTTCCTTGGCTGACTATTCAAAGCACTCCATAAACTGGTTCCAATACACCTTTTCAATTTTGTTGTGTATTATTTCTCTTAACACATACTCTGGCCACCCTAGAGCAGTAGATGGTCTCTGAGCTCATTTTGTCCTTTTGTACATTAGTGATTTCATTTCCTATTTCCTGAAGCCTCTCTCATTAAATCTTGTTCATCGAAATTACTTTTATTTAGTGTTCAGCTTGGGTGCCACCTTTTCCATGAAACCTTCCCTGACCTTTCTCTTTACTCTTCCTTAAAACTGAAAATGATCTCTTACCTATTACTTTGTTTAGGTTATTATCTTTGCTCCACTGCTCATCCCTAGTTAGACTGTAAAATCCTCAAGGGCTGTGTTGTGTTGTTTTTTGTTTTTCATTTTTGTGTCTTTTGTACCCAGAATAGTACTTTTGAATATATAGTAGGTACTTATTGAATATGCTTAATTTGAATATGTCATATTCAGCAGAATTCTTCTGAATACAAAATGTAATGCTGTTTCTGAGCTTGTTGGTCTTAGAATATTGATTACATATGATTATAGTATGACAAATTTAATTAACCATGAAAGGGACCATAATTTCAGATTAAAATATTTAATATTTTAAGTTCACTGACTGTGATATTGTAATTTTCTGCAACAATTTTTCCTTGAATATAGACATAGATGTGATGCAGGTTTCCAGATTTGCCCCAAGCATAGTGCGAAGACTTGATTCCCCAAACATGGCTTTAGGTGCCATAATCACATCTTTTTACCTTCTGCATCTGGAAGTATAATGGTGGGACTTAGGTCCTGTTATTGAATTTTCTATAATTTTAAACCGAAATCTGAAAAGGCTTTTAATCAAAGTTAGGCTGTTGTGGGGAAAATACCCAGTGAAGCCAGATTAGTTGGATAAGTTTTAGTCCTTGGAGTCCCCACAGTTGTTGGGTTGGGCCCCAGAGAGGTGTTAAGTCTAAAAATAGTCTGGGGAAGTGAAGATTTGGGATCAGCTAGCAGAAAGAGAATGACATGTTATGGAATAATAGTAATAATACATATTCATGCCCTGAAATGAGGTTTTTTTGTAGGCAGGTAGCTGTTTACTCTGTTCTCCATGTTTGGCCCTTCAGCAAAAACAGAAATGCAGGCAGCAGTAATACCATTTCTTTATATAGAATGCAAAATTTAAGTGTTATGCTGTATAGCATTACTGTGCAACTTTTAAAACTTTTTTTTTCTCTTCTTAGGTCTTAGTGGCGCAATGGCTAGTATAAGCGTTCGTTCAAGTACTCCAGGCTCTCCTACTCATGTAAGCAGTGGATCGAATGCTAGTCGAAGGAGAAATGGACTCCATGATGTCGATTTGAACACTTTCATATCAGAAGAAATGGCACTCCACTTGGACAATGGTGGAACTAGAAAGCGTACCTCAGCCCAATGTGGCGATGTCATTACAGACTCACCAACTCATAAACGCAACAGAATGATCTAAACTGCAAAATTTTCAAACCCACCATGCTGCTTGAAAGCCACTTGATCCTCAACATACTATTGAAAAAGAAAACATGAGGCCATCTTCCCTTGTTCACTGTTTAAGACAAGTGAATTCAATAATGATTGCCATAAAGGAAGTTTTAGGTATTACAGTAGATGCCTCTTGTAACTATGGCTTTCTTAAACTATAATCCTAGCAGAGGACATCAGATATTGTGTAGTAGTTAGCAAGATCATCATAGGCAAACATGTATCCGTTCCAAGGCTAAAAGTGACCTTACTTGTATTCTTAAAGGGAAAGGAAATATCAGATGTTTATTTGGTTATAGAATGCTTTTTTGTCCTTTATTTCCTGCTGTGTTGAGTATTTTGCTTCAACAGTATTTGCCAGTTGACTGAAATTGTCTAAAACATGACTTGGCATCTTTGTCAAATCTGCAGGCTTCCATTTTCGCAGCACTGTACCATGCACCTAGTTTCTATATAGTAACAGTGTGCAAGTTATAAATATTGGATTGTGCCCTTTTTAGTTTTAAAAGCAGTTGATAATTCTGGTGATTGTGTGATAATGTAAAGAGGTGCTATGATGGTCATGCAATTAATACTTAATATTGAATCAATACAAGGATCTTTATTGGATTCACTTTGTGTGTTTTAGTGCTCTAAAAGTAGCAATATTAAACTTTTCCCCAATTAACCTCATAGACTTTAAAATTTTCAGTTTTGAAATGATATAATGTACTTATTTACATGCCGGTACTGTTCTTGTGGTAAGTGTAAGCACTGCAGACTACACTCTGAATGACCTAAATTTAGAGAGGTTGTGAAATTTGAAAATAGGCTTCCTTTTGGGTTCAGTATTAGTGAAGGGGTAGGTATTGTATGCAACTATATATCCAGTTTTACATTTCTCATAAATACCCGTGTTTGTGGCAGGTGTTAACTTTGGGCTGGGTGGAGGGTAAAGATAGGTATTTTGCCTGCTAATGAACAAGATATGATCACTGTTTAAATAAAAGGGGGGATGGGAGGGAAAACCAATTGGAATATCATTCTTAAAAAGGTGGAATCTCAGGCAGGTTCTGTAATTGTTAGATAGACCTAAACAAAAGTTCTTGCAAATCGACTCCTGGACAAATGTAAGACCTCGTATAGCTACAATGTTTTGAAGCATGTTTTCTCTTCATCATCTAATACCTTGAACCAGATGTAAGTGTTCTTTAGACGAATAACTTAATGTAACTTACTAAATGGCATTCTTACATCACGTGGGACAAAGATAAGAGTGTTTCCTTGCCCATTATCAGTTATTTCCTGTTTTTATCTCAAGACCATTGCAAATCAATGTAGGGATTTTCCAATAATTAATTACAGCACTTAGTTAAAGTTTGCAGTTTATTGAACCACTTTATAGATTTGTGAAGACTTAAATGAAATTTGGCACTAAAGTTGACCATAATACTCATTGGCCTAGTAGGATGCGAATGGAATTTTGAAAGTTTGCAACAATTTCAAATTCTGGACTCCTTTTTTGACCTTATTTTTCATGCTTGAGCTTGAAATGAAAATCCATTCTAAGACAAAAATTTAGGCATTGTTTTAAAAATCATCCATTTTTGCAAAACACTCTCTCTTTCTCCTCCTCCCCTTCTCCCCCCTACCCTCTTTTTCCCTTCCTCCCTCTCTCTTCCTTCTCTCTCTCTCTTTCTCTCTCTCTCTGCCTCTTGTAAGGAATACAGTTGCAGATGGAATTATAGTGCTCTGTCATATTTAACCTGAAACGGAAAATGCCTATGTATTATGAACACTTTTCCCAGCCTTCCACTTAATAAGAAATGCATCTAGGATCATCTTTGTTTTTCTATTGCTTGTAAATTGAATACTGAAATTGGGGTGTATTGAATGTGATGCTAAGAGTGGTTGGCGCTCCTTTGCCTAAGAGAGCTTGAGGTAGTGGAACACATTGATTAATCCATCCCTTATGTACTTTTGTTCTAGCTCCTCTATTCCAAGTTGAGTAACAATTTTTTATTTTTTGTTTTAAGTTGGTGCTCTGAACCTTAGTCCTAGTACCCTTTACACTAAATTGTCAAATTTTGATAAACTTGTGCCATTTTCTTTGGTAAGAGAAAGCAGGTCTTAATGTCTGCCAGAACACAATTTATAAGCCTGACAGGCTCCATTAAACTTTTTTAAACTTTAATATTGGCTACTTTTTTTCAATTTCATTTTATCTCCAATGTTACTTGTCACTTAAAGTACTTCCTTTCCCTTTTCCTACTCCTGTGCCCCAGTCCTTATATTTGCCATCCCTGTACGAAATAAACCTTTAAGATGCATGTACTCCCCATGAGCAAAATGGGGAATAATTTCTTAAGAGGAAAAATAGGTCCAGCACTTAGGATTTTGAAGCCTTTCTTGTGCCAGTTTTGAAACAAATCATGGAAGATTTTGCGTGTTACATTTTGTGATTTTTTTGTTTGTTTTTGGGATAATAGCACTTAGAAGACATTTTTAGTCTTTTAAGAACAGTGTACATTGAACTTAAAACATGGTTTAGTTTGGGAAACCAGAACTTCTTAATCGTGCTTGATCCTTTGATCCTTTAACCTCCACAGCTGATCAGTTCTGTTTCCATGTAGGCAGACTTAATTTGGCATGAGTGGGTTCAGTACATCTTACACTGCAGTGACCTGAGGTTGGCTAAAGTATTAAAATCTTAAAAATTATAATGTCTTAAGATACAAAATAAAATTAATGGAAAATTCGTTTGGCTGAATCTTAAGTCCTGCAGTCAAATTCTTAAATGTGGTTTACCCAACTGGAGTATACACCTTAAATCATAATCCTAATAAATATTTAAAAAAACCCAAAACACTGGGGCTTGTCTGTAGTTTTGTTTCGAGCCATTATACCTGTAGCACTAATTGATATAAACCAATGAAATTATTTTCTAAAGGATACCAAAGTTTTGCCAGACTAATAGAATTCATTGATTGAAGTTGCTGATTTTTATGCCTAGTTTTCAGATCCAAGGTGTGTAATTTTGAATATCTAAAGACCGAAGAGCTATGCAGTTTTTAAGGTCTTATTTTCTTGCGAGAAGAAAAAAGAGATAGGAAAAATTTAACTTGGATTTAATGAATGTCATAATGTAGGTAAAGTGAAAATGCCATGAAATGACTTAGATTTTGGGGAGAAAAAATGACTTTTTTTAGAAAATCAGAGTAAAGAGAAAGTAGTTAGAGATTTGATACTCAGCATAGTTGAGGGGTCACTGTGAAAGGAAAAGTGAGTAAAGCATGGCCTAAGGATTAAAAATGAATGAACATCATTATGTATTAAAAGTAAAAATGCCAAGAAATTATTCATTTGGTGTCTAAACGGCAGCCTTAAGTTTAGGAAATTAATGGGAAGTTGACATTTGGTATTTAATACACGTGAGAGTATGAGCTTTTTTAAATAGTTAGATTTGACATTAACAGATTATCACTTTTCATTTTTTTTTTTTTTGGTGAGGATAGTAATAATTTGCCCAAAGTCACACAACTCTTTATTGACAGATTATTGACGCTAGAGTTGAGATTTCCTGATTTCCTGATCCTTTCTCCTTTGCAAACGGTGGCCCAAGATGAGTTCTTTACTTAACCAGTTACATTTGGCAGTTGTAGCTTGTTCCCATTTTTGTTACCACTCTCCCTAGATCCAGTGGCAGTGGAGTGGTAGGGATGATGAATTATTTTGCCAAACTTAAAGGAAATCGATTTCCTTTCAGTAACAAGCTTCCATCGTGCAGAGGTGTTAAATGAATAGCAGTCTGAACCGGATTAAATTGTAATTGAGAAATGTTTAAAGGTAAAATACAACATAGATAATGTTAATTTGTAGTTTTCTAAGCATATATATCACTTGCAAGAAACTTTTTATGTGAATTTGATGCCATTGCCCTAGTGTTTTTTATTTAATTGCATAATTTGAGGCACATATATGCTGCTAGGTAATATACAGTTGGATCCCAGTAACTGATATCAAATCAATTTATGCATACATGATAACATAGTACAATTTTCCATGCTCCACGTTTTTGAGTGAATAGTGTGACGGATTTTTGACAAAATCTAAGGGTTGGAAGGCAAAGTTTGTCTTTGTCTTCTACTTCCTGTGTTTCCCTCTCTTCCCCCGTATCTCCTCCCTGAGAACATTCTGCTTAGATTTGTCCTTACCCTTATATTCTGCTTCTCTTACTCCACTATCCCCTCATGTAAAATTAACTTTTTCTTCCTATTAAAACTTAGTATGAAAATTTCTACTCAGATTTTAGACAAGCTAATTAATTCATAGCAAGGTATCATTTACCAGTTGGCTTTGAAGGGGGTATTTGCCCTAAAAGAAAAATTTGTTAAAGTGAGAAGGGAGGTTATCTTTTACAATTTCCTCATTTTTACAAAGTGACACCACTAATTAAAGTTAACAGTAAGTTAGTGACAGAGCTAAGACTCCAAAGCCAAGACAATAGAACTAGTATTTTCTTTGTCTTATTCTGTTATTGTGCTTCCTACATCATACTGCTTTTGTTAACCCAAATTGTTGGTCTGTGAGGGAAACCAGTATTTTGATGCTCCTTGCTGACTTTGGGCAAGTACAGAGGCAAGACCACTGGCTTCTGGAATCAGAGGACTTGGTTTTGCAATCCCCCCCCGATGCTTAATACATTTGACTTTGTACAAGTTTACCCAACATCTCTGGGCCTCAGTTTCTTCATTTGTAAAATGACATATTTGGAATAGCCTGTGAAGTTCCCTTCTAGCCCTACGTCTATGTTCCTATGATATTTCGCATATCTTTGTCACTGTGCTCTCTAGAACGTGATGAGCAGGTGAATTGGAGGTGGGTTGGAGTGGTGAAGGTGGGGTATTTTCCAAAGAAAAACTTTTCTCTCCATTCTGGTAGGGGTCAGCCTTAGAGCCCCTTCTGTGTCCCTTTCTTTAATTCTTTTAGTGTTCCCATATATGCTAAATGTATGCCTGCTAATAGGAGAACATCTGTAACTGGAGGCATTGTTTCAAGTTGCACTTTTTTAGGACTCTGTCCTCTGTGAGAGTTTGCTGTAATAAATTAGTAAATGCAAGTACTGTAACTTAATAAATGTGGTTAATTTTGAAAATGAACTAGAACCTGAACTATTGGTTTCTCACAACTGATTTACAGCACTTTTAGTGGCAGGTAGTTTTAAGCATGATAAAGCATTTTCTATAATCTTTTTTGAAACCTGAAGTGAGACTTTGAATTTTGAAAGTGTTCATTTTTTTATAAGGGATTATCAACTTGTGTTTTTTTCCACCTGTTAAAAGAAGTTACTAAGGAACACTGACCAATTGCATGTCACTGTCTTGTGATAAACAGTATTGACATTTGTATTGACTGAGTTCTGCAGCTGCATGGGATGAGTTGTTAGTACAGATTACTACAATGACAGGCTATTTTATTAGATTGAAAAAGTACCATCTTGTGGTGGGAGAGCACTATTGCTTAGTAATAATTTTTGTTTTGAGTTAAGGTGGTATTAGAATCATAGAATGTGAGAACTCAGAAGGTGACCCCAGTCATTAATCTTTTATAGATGGGAAAACTGAGGCTTTGGGCAGTGAAGTGTCTGGAGTAAAGTCTAATATTTGGAGCATGACCACTATGAGTGATTTGCTTTATTAAAATTTATATATGCAGCACCTAGTCAAGTTTCAACTGGAGAGATGATATGTTGATATGTTAGATGGGTTTGGCACTGATTGAATGGCCAGACTTAAATAATAATCCTCAATGATTCCATATCAACTTGGAAAGAAGGCTTTAGTAGAATGCCCCAGGGATGCATCCATGCTTGGATACTGTTGTTTAGTATTTTATCAGTGATTTGAGTAAAGTTAATATACTTAGAAAATTTGCAGATGACACTAGGGGAGGAACAGCTAATGGAGTTAGTTTTCAAAAATCAGTATTCCAAATAAAGATCTTTACAGGCCAAAACATTAGGTCACATTAAATAGCATGAAATTTTAATAGGGATAAATGTAAAATTTTACACTTGGATTAAAAAATTCACAGATAGAAGATGTACAAGTACAAGGCAATGGTAGATAAGTAATTGAAAAAGATCTGGGGGGATTTGGCAACCAGTTTTAATAGGACTTTAGAATAATATGACAATCAACAAAAGAAAGGTAATGTTCATGAATAAGGAACTGTACTCTGTTCTGCTTTACTCATATCAAATATTGAGCTAAGTTTTGAGTGCCACATGTTGGGAAGGACATTTATTGACAAAGCTAGAGACTTCCTCGGGCCAGACGACCAGGAAAGAGAAGGACCTGAAGAAGGAAATCCTTTCAAGTGGGGGGTGGGTCATGTTGGTACAAGATGAAAGGACTTGAAATATTTGTTTTACTTATCTTTATCATTTTTCTATGTACTTAAAGTCACTTTGCTGATTTAGGCCTGGGCTCCTCACCATGTGATGTAGAATTCTTTGAAATCCATGATGGGGTTGAGAGAATTGTTTTGGGAGTAGAGTGTTGGAGAGAATCATAAATTATTGTGTGGGAAATGTGGGGAAAGGGATGTTAGCCCAGTCCCAATATAGAGGTAGCTAAGTACCATACATACAGTGCTGGATTTGGAATCTGGAATACCTCTGTTCAAATCCTTCCTTAGATGTTTACTAGAAAAGTCAATCTCAGCCTCAGTATCCTTATCTGTAAAATGAGAGTACTATGAATACCCATCTTAGAGTTGTTGTGAGGATCAGATAGGTAAAGCTCTTTGAAAACCTTAAACACTGTGGAAGGTCGGGTTGAAAGTTGAAGAAAACTGGAGAGATGTGTGGACACAGCAACAAATAAACATTTTGGAAGTGTTCAGGTAAAACTTCCTGATCTAGAAGATACTGCATTACTACTTAATTGGGAACTTCTGGTTCAAGAACATAAAAATTTTTTATTCTATGTAATTTTGTTTGTTTGCAAGATTATGCTTAATATAATGAGAGAGATATGGGAGAAAAAAGTTAGCGATTCAAGTTTCTCTGAAACCTTAACATTTTCTCTACATCCTCACTTTCCCTTTTCTGGATTTTTTCATGCCTTTCCTTCATATTTGCCTTGTACTTGTCTATCACCTAATTGTAGTACTATGTCTAGCCCTTTGCCAGGCCCATCTGTAAGGTTAATTTTCAATCTTGCTTCCAGGATGCTAGTTTATCCTTTTAAGGGTTCACAGGAACAACTGGAAGACCTTTAGGGTAAAGGCAGAATTGTATATTGGAATGAGGGGCTTAGAGTCAGAGGACCCAATCAAGTTCAATTCCTAGATCTGCTATTGAGTATGGTGACCTTGAATGTAATTCGTAGTATCTTCATTTATTTAAATAAGGGAACTGGACTGAGATCCCTCCCAGCTTTAAATCTGTGATCCTACATGAAATTATCTCATCCTAGAGATGGATCTTCCCAGCTTCCAATAAATACGGTTGCATTATTGGTATAGGTGACTGTAAATGAAGGCCCAATAACACCAATCAGCACTCTACAAGGCATTGAACTGGCACCTCACCATTCACTAAGCATTGCTAGACATTGGTAGAGAGGCTGCTTGGAGCTGTTCTTCCCCAGGGGCAGGCCAGTAATGTGGGCTTACGAAACGCACCGTAATGACCTTTCTTAGTCTTTTTTTCATTCTGACTCTGACTGTTGGAGATGGTAGAGATACCTGACTATTTGGCCCTTCTCTGTTAGGATACTCTGCTTTGAGGTAACTTTTAAGCGATTTTAAGAAGTTTCAACAGTTGAATGTGTTCCCTTTATGAGAGTATTGTAAGACTTGACAGTGCTTCTCCCTGACCTTAAGGAAGAATGATGAATGATGGACCTTCTCTGCACCTTCCTTAGAGATTAAGAAGTCTAACTAGAGCTATCACACTTTTAGAGTCATTGGAAGTGACAAGGTAGCTTGTGAATTTGACTTTTTTTAACCCACCGTTGATAACTCATCTGGGCCTTTGCATTTTGCACAGGCTGAGAATTACCCTCTCCTTTTCTATTTCTCTCCCTCCCCCTCCCCCAATTTTCTTTCTGCCAAGAGGACTTACTTTCCTGCCTATGGAGATGATCACTGAGGCATGGAAGCAAAAGGTGTAGGGGACAGACACTGAAATGACCATGATGCTTAAGATGTATTTGTTCCAGTTTCTCTTAACTTTGAGCCACCAGTAACCAGCATTTCTTCAACAATTCCAATTCTTAAAGCAGGTGTTGTATTCCCCTACCTATCCTTTGTATTATCAATCTTTACTCCATTGAAGATGAAATGTAGTGCAGTGGGAAGACTAGTTGAATCAGAAGATTTAAGTTCAAATCCTGGCTCTTATTTGCTACCTGTATGACTGAGTTTCCCCACCTTTAAAGTGAAAATGGCTAGATGAAAGACCTCTGGGATCACAGTTCTAAATCTTAAGATTCTGTGATCTTAGATCCCAATTATTTCTGGAAGTTTGATTTCCCCCATTTATTCCACTTAGTTGTGCTGTTTAGGAAAACCAGTGCCAGGGGCAATAGCACATCAGATGATATGTTATAATGTCCATCGTTATACCTGGAAGAGGTAGTCCAAATTCTCTTAAAGCAGCTGAGCACACTGAAGATAAGAAAAATTAAATTATTTACCCCCAACTGTACGAGTAGTGACTTGAGGAAGTAAAACCTTATCAACATTCTGCCCTGAAACCCTTTTTCTGGAGCCATTGCCAGGGTTGGTCTCAGGCCTACTGCTTATTCTAATTCTGTCATTAGGGATTTATTACTTTGAGCTAAAACATTAACCTCTATTAAAATATTCTGAGTGTGTTAGGATCATGCTAGCATAGATTTAGAGGTCATGGGATCATAGATCTGGCACTGGAAGCTACTAAGAGTTACCATCATTTTATAGATGAGGCCTAGGAATGAATTGCCCGTTGTCACAATCTGGTAAGTGAAAGAATGATTTGAACTAAGGACCTCTGACTTCAGGGCGTTTTTTTTTTTTTTTTTTTTTGGCTATTAACTCACATAATTTATTCCCCTTAAGTTAAAGATGAAGATACTGATAACCCAGAGAACTGAATGACTTGCCCACAAGTTACATGAGTAGTAAGTAATACAGTGGGGATTTAATTCCAGCATTCTTTCTCCTGCATCATGCTGTTAACACAGTAAGGTATTTTGAATCCGTTTCAGGTTCTTTCCACCATGATAGTGACCCAAGAGCCAGGGTGATCTAGGTGATCTCTCTGGGGAGCCAGGGGCCATTTGTCAAAAAGATTTTATTGACTAACATCTCTGGTTATAAAGCATGGTTTCTGCCTTCAAGAGGTTTACAATCCTAGTTAGGGAGAGAAAACACAAATACAGGGAAAAGAATACAAAGGAGGCCATATGTAATAAGAGCCAAATTAGTGATACAGAAAAAATGTGATAGCCCTTTTAATCCCAGTTCTGATGAGAAAAGAGATCATCGGGTAGGGTACTGAGGGTAGACCTGGTTGTGTCTGGTGGTTTGAGTTGGGTCTTGAAAGGTAGTGTTTTGAGAAAAGTAATAAAGACAGCTCACATTTATATAGTGCTGTATGGTTGCCTAAGTGCTTTTCTTAATAACATTTATGTAGTACCTACTATGTGCCCAAGCCCTGTGCTGAGCACTTTACAAATATCTTGTTTCATCCTCACAACAAAACCCAGACAAATAGAGATAAAATGAATTGCCTAGGGTCACAGTGTCTGAGGCCAATGTCTCCCTACCTCCAAGGCCCACTTAGAAGCAAGCTAGTACAATATTCCCATTTACAGATATATTAGGAAATAGTCTCACGGAGGTACATGACTACTAAGGAGATATTAATAAAAAAATAAAAACACATTGTATTTGAAGTACTTTGGCCTCAGATATCTTGGAACTATGTTAAAGTGAAGCAGCAGGTGAAAAGGTTGCGATGAAGCTGAGTAAACGTACACTGGATATGGAAGACACCAGGAGGTGGTACAGTAGATAGTTCAAATCTGCCCTCAAATGCTAGTTACATGAACCTTGGTGAGGCACTTGACCTGTTTGCCTCAGTTTCCTCATCTGTAAAGTGGGGATAATAACAGCACATACTTCCCTGAGTTGTAAGGATCAAATGGGATAATAAAGTGCTTAGTACAGTGCTTGCCACATAGCAGCTAGTTAATAAATGCTTCTTTCTTTCCATTTGTTATCGATATTCTTGCCACATGACCAGCTTGTGGGTGATGTTTCCTAAGGCAGGGATTCTGACTCATCATTTTAGTCCTGAGAATGGGGAGTGATTTATTTCTGTAACTGCTCACCTTAGTCACCCTCAGCCTGCCCTTTCTTTGTTAGGAGGAATGAGTTCTGTACACACCTATATGTAGTACTTCATGGTTGTAACACTTAAATGTCTCATTTTATCTTCCCAACAACCCTGTAAGGTAGATAGTACCAGGATGATTATCCCTATTTTACAAAGAAGGAAATAGGTTTAAGTGACTCTGCCCAGGAAGTGGTGGGACCCAGATCTCATTCCAAACCTCTTCTTCATGACAGTTTGAGAAGGAGTGAGAATTGGCAGTAAGAAGGAATGTGATCTAGGAACATTTCCCAGAGAAGTAGTCACTATCTCCCTCCCTCGTTTTTACCTCTTTGAAAGCTTCTGTGTCCTCTGTGTACCTTCATGACCCCTCTTCTGGCTTAAAAAAAAAGTGTGTTTCAGGGTTGTTGGAGGAGTTCTGGGACTGGCTGATTTGAGCTTATCTCCAGAAAGTAGTGGAGGAGGGAGTAAAGGAAGGGAACAAGTAATTATTAAATACCTACGGGGTGTCAGGCACTGTGCTGAACACTTTACAGATATCTCATTTAATAAGTGGTAGGTTCACCTACATTATGGATGAACTACATACAGAGAGCTTGGGTTGGGGGGGATTCCTTTTGGGAAAGTTGAGTGAGAAGAACAATGAGATACTTCACTCCTACTACCGCAGAATAGGACACTTACTTTGTAAACTTATATAAGGTTAAAAAAGAAGCAATGACCGTCACATAAGGCAATGTACTTTCAGTTACTTTTTTTTTTAGTAATGTCCTGTACTTGATCACTCTCTGGCCTGGTCTTTTTTGTGATGACTTGGGCTTTGTAGTGGCAGTTTGGCACTATCCACTGATAGAATGCTGGGCTTGAAGTCTAGAAGGGACTGAGTTCAAATGTGACCTTAGATGTTTACTGCCTGTTTGACTTTGGGCAAGTCACTTAACTACTCTTTGCCTCAGTTTCCTCATCTATAAGATGGGGATAATAATGACTGTTGTTGATGTGAGGTTCTAATGAGATAATAATTGTAAAGGGCACAGTGCTTGCTACATAGTATTGTCCTTCAGTTGTTTCAGTGTTAACAGCTCTTCATGACCCCATTTTGGATTCTTGGCAAAGATACAGGAGTGGTTTGCCATTTCATTCTCCAGGTCATTTTACAAAGGAGAAAACTGAGGCAAACAGGGTTAAGTGACTTACCCAGGGTCACACAGTGTCCGAGACCATATTTGAACTTGAGAAGATGAATCTTCCTGACTTAAGACCCAGCACTCTCTCCACTGTGCCACCTAACTGCCCATAGTAAGCACTACATAAATGTTAGCTATTATTATGGTGACTAATAACAGCTAAATTTATGAAATGGTTGACTGGGGAGTTGGACTATAGAACATGTTTCTTCTTGGATCAAGCTGGTGACCTTTCATCTTATTAGCATTCATTCATAAGGAATGATAGAAGTGCTTGCCATGTTAGACATTTAGAGGATACAAAAGAGATATATTACGAAGAGTTTCTTGGTGGTGTTTTTATGTAAGTGTTTGTAGTACAGGGAGGAGGTAGGGAAGGCCTGGAGTTAGAGACTGAGAGTCCCTGATGCCAGGCCCCTATATCTAGGAGCTGGGGAGCCACTCATTGTGACTCATTTCCTGTTTAGTATTCTGATGGGAAACCATGTGGTATTTGGAACATGAGGAAACTCAGATGGTGGCCAGGAGCCAGTTTCCTGACCCCACCCATCAGGACCTTAAAGATACAGCCTTCAGGGCTGTGATTCTCTTGGGAACCCTGCAAGCATTGGGTCCTGGGGATGAATTGAAGGGAGGCTTTGTTTCTAAGCTGATATAATTTTCTTCTCTGTAGGATGCAAGATGGGAAGGGGTAGAAGCTTTAGATTTTAATCTCTCAACTTTCCCCTTTAAGATACTAGAACAGGCTTAGAGGCCACACATTCCCCAGGATAAATTGCTCCCCTTCTAATTTTTTAAAAAAATTATTTTAGTTAACAAGTATTTTCTTTCCCCCTTCCCCAGTGGAAGAAAAGGAAGCACGTGTAGTCATACACCACTAATCATCATGCAAACTCTTTCCTTAACATCTCCCCTCAACCCTCCCAGAAGAATCTCAAAGAGCTTGTTTTGTTTCCAGGGCCCATTTGGTCAGTAGAAGATCCCCAGGACACCAAAGGATATACTTCCTGTGCTCCCCATGCTCTGAGATGCTAAGGGTTTTTGGAGGAACACAGTAGTTCTAAATTACCCATGGATTTTGGTTTAGGGCTGTCTTATGGCCAAAAGTCTGCCTCCATAGCTGGTTGAGGCTAGAATGTAGGTTCTAGGGCATGAAGGCAGCTTCTAGCATTCTGGGGCTTTGGCCCATGTCTTCCTCTAGATCATAGGTTTCCCATCTCTTCCCCCTTCTCCCCTCCTCTCTCCCCTCCCCTCCCTTTTCCCCTTCTCTCCTCTCTCCCTTCTCTCCTCCCCTGTCCCCTGTCCCCTCCCCCCTCCCCTTCCTCTTTCCTCTCCCCTCTCTCCTTTCCCCTCTCCCTTCTCCTCCCTTTTCCCCTCCCCTCTCCCCTCTCCTCTCCCTTTCTCTCCCTTCCTCTCTACTCTCCCCCTGGGGAAGGTACATTTCCATGGCCAAAAGCTACATTTTTATCCCTTGGGTTTACTGGCTACATTTCTTGCTCAAAGAGCAAGCTTTAAACACAGTTTACTCTGGAGCTCATAGACTGGACAACAGGTTCCCCACCCACCTAGCACATAGTGAAAGTAACTACTAAATATTAACAGTTTGTCTTTTACCCAGGAACCCTGAGGGTCTTCCGCTCCCAGTTTGATTTCGTTTTGTTATTGTTTGTTTTTATTAAAAGGGACCATCCCTTGAGTAACTACT